>NC_140194.1:8308486-8703486 GCF_965226575.1 Pagrus pagrus | reverse complement strand
GTGAACTTTAAAGTCTAAACAATATAATTATAGAAAGTTCCCGATGAAGATCTTTTTTATCGCGCTGTAAAGAAATGGCGGCATAAACGGTCTGTTGTTTCGCCACTTAACTCTTTGTCTTCAAAGGATTTGGGCAAAATCAGGAGCTAATTTTGTCAATTTTTATCCTTCCTCATGCCTCCCTTCCTTGCACAAGTCTCACATTTAGTGTAAGTGCCAAAGAAGTGTGTTACATGTGACAACCAACACACCTTTGGATGTGTGGGCCTGGAAAGCAAAAAAAAAAAAAAAAACTGGGTGAGACTCACTGTAGGCCAACAATAAAAAAATAAAAAAAGGTGAAAATCGGAATAAATGAAGCCGATTGTAGAGTAATCCTGTAACCAAATAATATTTAACACATGCAGAAACACTCCAGATATTTCCTGCCGCGCATGTGTATGTACACGCACTCCTGTACGCATGTCCGCACATACAAACAGGCTGTGTACAGTATCCGATTTGGCCTCTCCTCTGAGCTTTCTCACCACGACCACAATTCATTAGTAATTGACCGCAGCAGCCTCACTCATTAAACATTAACAGGCTACTGGTGAATAATTGATTAATGATATGAGGCGATCTGCAGCAGCATTCTGACAATAAGAGTGCATGGATGAGAGGGGGGAGAGGGCCGAATCAATGCACTCACTCACTCACTCACTCGCTCGCTCACTCACTCACTCTGTACTTAATTAACTCACACTCATGTTTTAGCAAGTGTAGACAAACTGCACACGCAACGATTTTTAATGACATTTCGGCGGCCGAAAGCCGGCGAACGTATTGACTCACAACCTCATTTAGAACGAGAAGAAAAAGACCTGAAGAATAATGTCACCACCTCTGCGCTCCTCAAGATTCCTATCAATCTTAGTTTTGGAGCCGATGACAGTTTTTTTTCTCAGCCGGTTGATGCCGTGTCTCATTTTCAGACAGAAGCCTAACCCAATTTCTTAGAGCAAACACTCTGCCATTTGTCAGTCCCAACAGGTACTCATGGAGTGTTTTTTGTGATTATTTCAGCCAGACTATTGCAGTCCTATTTGCAGCATTTGTGTGTGTGTGTGTGTTCCTGTGAAAAATTGTGGATGGGTCACAAAATTGCACCCCAAAATAAAAGAAAAAAGGAGGATGCTGGAGGGTCAACACACAACTACCACAATCTAGGATTACGCTCGTCTCTAATATGATGCCCCCGTCGCCAGAACAATTTCATTCGTCAGTGCCTTCAAGAGCTGTTACAAATCACTGCTGTAATAACAAACATCCCTCTGTGTAAAGGTTTCATTAGGTTTAGGCAAGAAAATTACTCAGGTTTGGGTTAAAATAACTACTTTATTAAGGTCAGGGGGACCTTTGTCTACCTCTCGCTTAAGGTTATGGAAAAACAGTACATACGGTCAAATAAAAGACACCAACAATGACTTTTGCAAGAAGACAGGAAGCAAATAGTCAACTATATCAAATCCAGTGTAATGTTGACC
This sequence comes from Pagrus pagrus, assembly GCF_965226575.1. Classification (NCBI taxonomy): domain Eukaryota; kingdom Metazoa; phylum Chordata; class Actinopteri; order Spariformes; family Sparidae; genus Pagrus; species Pagrus pagrus. The sequence goes on along the minus strand of NC_140194.1, from coordinate 8,701,960 downwards.
AATCTGTCTCGATATCTACTGTATACATGATATGCCCATCAGTACGTTAACATCTTTAGGAGACAGTAAATGGTTGGAACAGAGGGATAGTTATAAAAGCACCACTGTTACTAAGAAGCGATGAGAGTCATGTGATGTATTTCATGGCCTTGCAGGAAGGACGTGGAAAAACAAACAGAACAGGCAGGTTATCAGACGGACACGGACACTGACAGACAATGATAAAAGATATATGATATAAGATGACATTGGATTTGGTTCAAGATTAGGTTGCTGCCCGAAAGTTGTCCCTTTTTTCAATGACGCATGTGAAATATCAGAGCTGTGTGAGGAAGTACGCAGATTTTACAGCCAAAACACTCATTTTCAATCAAAAAAGTATTTCTTTAGTCAATATTTTGATTAGAACTGATGCTGTTGGAGTTAGATTCATGTACTTGTGTCGGATTAGAGAGCAGCAAAATGTTGATGTTTTCATCTGTGCTAATTTCAAACCGCCATGCTGCTACAGCAGCTAAACAATGGCTGACAGGGGTGGGGGCGGTTGTATAGCTCCTTTTGAAAGAACTAACATTGTAATGACAACTTACCACATTGTCTTTATCCTGCCTCTTTTTTCAGCATGCCAACAAGGTCGTTAAGAAAAATCGATAAGGTTGTGCCTGCACATGTGTTAAAATCTGCATGAGATGGAGTGAGGCAGGGACAGACGGTCACCAGAGAGTACTCTGCCACGTGACACTGAGCAGATACTGTGAGAAATTACAGAACCAAAGAGAACAAGGATCAAGACAGCAGGTACTCGGAGGCTAGAGGATGTGTCGGGTCGTTTCATCCTTACTGTTACAACTTACCTCGAGTCATGTACCAATTTACTCAGGGAGTGGGGCTGGTTGTAATAATACATCTTCTTGTATTTGACATCAGTTAAAGTGTTGTAATTTAACTAACTTCCTGTCCATTTTGCAGTTAGCGATGAATGTGACATAGCAGAAAACAGAAACTCTGCGTGATCGCCAGCAGACAGGACCGCCTCTTTATGGAGTTCTCTGTCCTGATTGGATAAAGTGGGCAGGGATACCCGAGAATTTCTTTTCTCTTTTACTGCGTGAGCAGCAGGAGGAGAGACGTGTGTTACTGACCAAACACTCAGTTGGGATATAGAGCTATTTAACACTTAATTCAATAAAAAATAAAAATCACTTACAGCAGCTTTAAGGGCTTTAAGGACTGTGATGTTATTAAGTGGCTCTGAACGATCCCCGGTCTCCCCCTTGTTGTCTTTCCGTACACCACATCCATCTATTGATCTCTCACGGCCGTCCACTCTCTCACACAAATACATCTTGTCTGTCCCCACAAACAGTGGACCTCAGCCAACAAATACTGTCCCCCTTAATGAAAACTGGCTTTTGGTTGATTGTGTTATTTTTTGTTTAATGAAGGAAACAGCTGATGGTTTTGTATACGGTGTAATGTAACATGGAGAAATGTCAGAAATCCCTGCTACCAGACTGTACCCTAATGCTTTTAAAAACGAGTAATTAGTAGTTTATATTTAATATATTGATATTTTCCTGTGGCAGGACCCACTTTTAAAAGTACAAAAAGGCAAAGACACAATGTGCACACATTTTAAGTGTCTCTCAAGAGCCTCCTGCGTGTTTGAGAACACGGCCAATCTGTGCTCGGTATCAAATTGGCCGATTTTAATTACATCAACTCTTTGATTGTTTTTGCCCCAAAAAAGCCTTCAAGCATCCCCAGTGATGGGAATTTCTCATTGTCAGTGGTGAGGCAGAGTTTCATTAAAGTTATCTGACATGAAGCTGATGGACATTCAAAACAGACAGGGCTGGTTAAAAGTGTGGGAATAATACAAATGATGCTTTAACGGCCCCCGTAATGATTTGACATGCAGAATGTAAACATCGCTGACTTGTCACCGTGGTTACGTCTGTGAATATAGGATGATCTTGTGCAATTTGTTGACACTGTACAGCGTTCATGCTGACTGGTGCACAAGCAATTTTGACAAAATGTTGCTGCAGAAGTCAGCTACTGGAAACAAATACATTCTTTTACCACGTTAAAATTGGATCTGAAACAGGGAACACAGGACAGGATACAGTTGACACACACACACACACACGCACACACACACACACACACACACACGCACACACAGTAGTTATGCTGACACTCACGGAGTGAAAATTAGGATAATGACAGTCATCTAGCAGCGAAAATAAGAGCTGGAGTCAGGCTGAGAGAGCACCGGCTCATCAGAGAGAGAATAGACTGAGATATGTCCACTGTCAGCGCTGATGAAACTCACCAGGACTTGGCAGGGGCCAGTCACAGAGGTGCTCGATGATGAATGGGGGCAGGCTCACCCCTTTAAATCAACTAATGGTGTGTGTGTGTGTGTGTGTGTGTTTGTGTGCCTGTGCTCGTACAAAGTGTGTCTTGCCTGTCTTGGCTCCTGACACTCAGAGCAGTTAAGGAAGCAGACCAGTTCATTATCACACGTTTTAATATTTAATTGTACGATTTGATAAAAGATGATGTTTCATTAATGAGGTGATCCATCCCTGGGTATCAAGAGTCGTCCAAACTAGCTCAGCGCTCTGATATTGAAACTTTTCTGCGTCTCTGTCATCCTGTTTTATGCTTCGGTTTTACTCGGGGATGCGGCGTGTTGTTTTCTGCTCTTCCGCATGTATTTTTAGCTTATCTCTTAATCAGTATTATCTAGCGTGAGATTTTGTTATCCGCTTGTGCATGTATGCTTTAAATAGCACAGAAATAATTTCATCCCTGTCCATTAATCTCCCATTTGGTTAATTATCACAGTTGCTAATTACAAACCTCTCGACTGCAGAAGACCTCCTCTGCCTGTTCCTTCCCCTGTTCCTCCTCTCCGTTCCCTCTCCCTTCGTTCGCCACATGGCAACAAGACAGTTTGCACAGGAAACTTTAAATAAAGAGGAAGTTTAACTATGACAAATCGATTAAATATGTCTGGGAACGTGCCCAAAACTCAAGAGATCTTCAGTCCTGTGCAGACAGCGACGTTGGATGAATCTCTAGCTCCAGCCATTAGATTCCCACCCACCCCTGTTTTTTTTTTTAAGTGGGTGCCTCGGTTGGTGCTGGCGATGTATCCTCAGCCGTCATGCTGCTATTTCTGCCCATGCCAGTCGCTCCAGGATGGCTGCTCTGAGAGGGGTGCTTTGAAGAGCTGTCCAGGTGAGAGCTTGGCAATGGCAAAGCTTTTTCTGCTCTTTCACAACACAGAGTGCCCTTCAGGGACTCAAATTGCCCTGCAGTGTAATGGATAATACTCAAATCCACACTGAAAACACACAATGACACACACACAGGCACGTGCACAAGAACTCACTGTAAAGCTTCCTATACATACCCGCCAGTAACGTATACACAAAGCATATGTGCACTCTCTTTTTGGGCACACACACACCCTCAGTTCCTTCACATATTAAAATAGCAAGTTGGACTAAACAAAAAAGGCGGAAGACAATTGCTCTGGCATGAAACTCTCCCTTGGTACCGTTTCAAACACAGGGAAAAAAACAAACTTAAGTGCTCTAACAGTTTATTTTTCTCTCCGGACTTCAGCTCTTCTCTCAGTCCACCTCTTTTTGTTTCCTCTTCCCATCCTCCGTTAATTTCGCCTCCCCTCTTCTAATCAGCGGAAACATAGCTAGACTACAGATGAGACCATATGTGCCTGTGTGTGAGTGTGTGTGTACGTGTAATTATGTGTGTCTAATTATGTGTGCTGTTCTATTCAAAGACACCGTGGAGAAGGCAACGGTGGGGTAGTGAAAAAGTGAACTCATCACTTGACAGATCCACAGAGGTGCTCCCAAAAATGCACTAAATGTGGACTCCAAGAGCTGCTCCCGCTGCTCTCTTCTCTCTTTCCGAATGCCTTGAAGTACACATCCTGTGTGGACTGACGTTCCCTCACAGAGCAACGGTGTTTTTTTCTTTGCCTCCAGTGTCTCCCTGTCCGTCCATCTGTTTGTCTGTCTGTGTGGTAGGATCCAACTGGACCCCTTTTTAGCCTCAGTTTTAATGTCCATAAAGTCTTTCCAAGGTTATGGGGGTGCACTGGATCTCTACAGCACATTCAAAGTTTTCAGACAGAATACAATAACTTCACCCCTGAGTTTTAAAATCCTTTCTTTGCTATGGTTTGAGTGGCACAAAACTTAATGCAACCAAGTACATCTGAATGATCTTGGGCCTCAGATTGTGATGAAGGGAGCAGCTGGCCAGGGAGGGAAAGAAAATGAATCATTATTTTTCGGTTGCATGGGCAAATTGTACATGTAGTATGGTAATATGATATGAATGGCCTTCACAGCTTCTTTTAAAAAAAATACTTTATGTTTCCCTGATGTCCTAAACATCAAGCCATCTACTCAAGATTGCTGTAAGATTTGACTTTCAAGATAAGTGCGTCCGGAACGGCTAATACATTCATTCATGCATCTCATTAAAGGTGAAATTTGTAAAATATGGCCAGAATTCAAATGTAGCTCCAAAGCTGCACTTTGCTTGCTGTCCTCGGCTCTGGCTCGCTAACTCAGATGGCTGTAGAGACAGTGGCACAAGAGTTAGCGTTTGCAGGGACCACAGATCACTTTGAGTTTAGCTCAATTAAGGTTTAGCAACCTGAGCGTGAAAATGGCTGGACACCAAATTGAGACTGAATACAGCCTCCAAGACTGATGGAGGCGATTTACAGCAGGGCTGACAAGAACTATGACTTTGGGGATGAGAAGAAACATCAGGTGGGGTTGGCAGAGGCCTGCAGTGGCAGAGCGCTGAGAGAGTTGGGCATCAGCAGCGGGAAAATACACTGTCTTGAGCAGGAATATTTTCACATCTTACTCTGAGGATTGTTTTCGAACAAACCCAAGGCTGTTTTGAGTTAATGAGGCAATTAAGCTCGTCTTGGTTCGATTCAAAACGAGAAACATGAATTCAGAAGGTCTACAGTTTTATTTGTCTGATTGGTTTTGTGTTAAAGTATTTCCTTTCTTGATATTTTACACTAAAGCCAAAGCTACACTGAAGAGTTTGTGAAACATGGTGGACTTGCTGGCTGCCATCTGAAACCAGCTGAAACTACAGTGGCTAAATGATCAGACTATTGTCTCATGTGGTACAAAGTTGTATTAAAAGATAACATGGGCTGGGGCTAGCTGGTTAGCATGCTAACTTCAAGACCTGCAACACAGCAGAAGTCTCTGACATAACGTCAGCACTGTTGTTTCTTCACATTCTGTTGATGATGTTCATTTTATAAACGTTCTAGCAAGCACACACATGATATTACATTCCCATAAGCACACAACCACGCACAAGAACAAGCACTTTTAAACATAAAACACATAAATACACAGACACAGACGCACACACACAGCAGATTGCTATCACAAGTGAACCAAAGTTATGTGGGTAATAAATCATTTCCCTCCTCACATAATCTCACGAATGACAAAGTGCATATAGATCAGAATGTATTTTATTCATGAAAGTGTGTGTGTGCGCCTGAGTACACAGATTTTCCTCATGACCATTTTACATTTTTTTTCATTTCCGGTGTGTGTGTGTGTGTGTGTGTGTATCCGTGTGTGAGGTGAAAGGATATGTGTGTGAACGGTGTCATACAGCCTTGGGGGTACAATTTTGAATCGTAGCCTTAAGGTGGTCCTCCTGATCTAGTTAACCAAGCCAGTTACTGTGGTGCACCAGGTGAGCCAATGTGAATGGATAATATCATGGTTTATTGGCTGCCAGACATTGCTATTGGGCCTACATGTTAAATATATGGTTAAATTTGGACCACTGATGCTAAAAACTGCTGCTAAAAACTGCTGCCATTTGCTTCTGAGATTGAATATTTTATGAATTTCTACCAAAAAACAAACATCATTTGTTCATTATGTCATCGATGAACCCCGATTTTTGATGTTTCAGGCTTCAAGCAGATTAGAAGAGGATTATTACTCTTCACATTTGAGTATTAGGCAATTTGTTACATTTTAATCAGCATCAGAATCTGCTTTATTATGCATACACATACAAGGAATGTGATTCTGATTTTACATGGCTTAGAAATAGACATTCATCTAAGAACAAGAATAACAAAAACTAAACAAATAGAGCATGTATGGATCTGTTGGTTGTTTGTTTTGGAGCCATGGTTGGGGCCGTAGATTCTAACCTGCACAGACCTTGTCCACATGCACACGGTTTCTGAACATCCATTTTCAGCAACCTAAAATGCTGTTTATATGTGAATAAAAGGCAAAAAGACATGGAAAAAGCTTTGTTTTAAGAATTACCTGGGTAAATAGGGCCCTACATATTCAACAAACAACCCCCTCCTTCACATTTTCTTTAGTATATGCACAACTGCATATTAATCAATCAGTCACTGTAAACCAATCAACAGTAATGAGCCATATGTAGTCCCTTTTATGATGTTGACATATGGTACACATGCCTCTTCTTCCTTTCATTCGTCCTCTTCCTCTACCTGAAGTAAAAGTAGCGAGCGGGCGACTTGCGTTTCCAGCTGGGCTGGGGCATGAATCTGTTTTGCATGCTGGCGCACAGTCTGCAGGAGCAGATCTGGAGTCAGTTTCATGTCTAAATTAGAGCACTCAGTAGCACCACATTGTAAATGAGTCTTAATGAGTTTCCCAGCCTTTATTTTCTGCACTGTTAGACAGCCCTATGGCAGCACTGAGATGTCAGCCGCTCCTGCTGGGGCTAATATCCTCCAACCACCATGATGACACTGCCACCAGTCATTCACATACACACAGGTAATTGCATGCTCCAGGCATATATATATTTGTGTGCGAGAGAGTGTGTGTGTGTGAGACAGCTTGCTGCGTTCACCAGGAGATTTTGAAGGAGAGTGTATCCAACATAAGGCAAAGAGGAATAACATAGTTGTTGATAAAGGACAGCACATGAATGATACCCCATAACAGTGCAAATATGAGTTTTAATGCAGCACATTATGTGACGGTGCATGTGTGTGTGTTTGGACACACATTTGTGTCACCTTAATGACAATGAATCTTAAAAACACTATATGCTGTATATGCTATCCCGAAGGAGATAAATGCGAAAGTGGAACATGTTTTTTGGTGTGTATGGCGAGTGCGTGTGCGCGTGCGTGCGGCAGTAATCATCTCATGACTCATCTGAATACTAAATCTCTCTTTTAGACTTCCATGCAAAGCACCTCAAATCCTCATGTTTGCTGCTTAATACAAAAACAAAAAAATCATGCTCGTTTTTGCATTTTTATCACACCGCTGGCAGCATCTGCCACGAAGACTTAGAGATCTGTTAGCTGAGTATGTGGGGCAGCATACATTAATCATGGCGATATTGAGTGGAGTGACAGATACTCATATCAGCATTTACATAAACAAGTGGAGCGGCGTATGAATCCAAATGATGTACCATAAAGTATGGATGATGTCAGACAAGAATTGTACCGCAAACGCTGAGGAGCATGAGGCTGTAGGTGACAGGCAATCCAAGGAGCAGGGATTGTAACCCAGCATAAGCCTGATAACAGAACACAGCAGTCACCTTGTCTTCTGCGGGTCAATCTGACAACTCTAATTGCTTGTGTCTGAGGGTGCTCGTCTTCTGATGTTTTTTTGTGTGCCTTGTGAGGGTAAAAAAGAGAGGGCTTCTCCCGGCTGTGGATTTAGCATGTCTGCATTCAAAGGGCAGGAGCTGATCTATGAAAAGAGTAAAATATTCGAGGGATGAGTGCCAATCTAATAAGGCTGCTAAGGATACGATGAATAGAGCATCACAACAACTATATGCACTGTAATCTGGGGGTGTTGCGTCACCTCTTACAGCTAATCTTCTTAGGAGGAAAAAAAGCAAGCGACAAGGACGCTGCTTAGCTAGCAAAGAGCAAAGAGGGAACAAATACATAAAGGAATCTAACTCTGTGAGTTTGCCTGTCTGTCTTTGTCTGGTTTTTCTCTTTCACTGCTGATCCGTCCTTGCCGAGCACACACACGTACTCTCCGATCACAGATGGGCACATATACTTCAGCAAAAATAGGAATTACAGACACTTGCTCATCAAATATAGTTTGAGAAAGTATGATTAATCAAAAATACAAAAAATGAATCCTATACAAATGTTAGTAGCCTTAATATGGGCCTGACCTTAACCCCCTACACTGTAAAGATGAGCCCTGCTAATTCATTATGTCATTGATTTGAAGCAACCAATCAGGATATTTTGATGGTGTGATGCTGCCAATTCAGTGCATGCTGGGTAGGCTCTGTCAAAAGTCAAAGTCACCATAGACAGCAAACACGGTGATGCACTACTTTTTTCAGAAGATAATAAGGCCGAGCATGTAGCAGACGCCTCTATCAAAAAGTGCAGTGTAGTAAGAGCTCTAACTGTACAAGCAACCAATGAAAAAGAGAAAAAAACAGTCTACAGTTTAAACCTGGGGGTTTTTTTTTGGAACAAAATACTTTAAATATTGTTTTTCATCCCAGGCAAAAATACAAATAACAAAACACTCTTAAATGTGTATTTTATTTTACATTCAATTAAAGTACTACCCATCTCTGCCTCTTGTTAGTCTCTCTCAGACTTTTATGTTGCTTTTCAATCACACTTGTTGCATGGTAAGGACAGTAACACAGATACAGATACCATCAGATCATTAGTAATAAAGGAGACCATTACCCTGTATGTGGAACCCATTCTATAGATTTGCAGGAAAAATGCAAATCTTAGATCATCTTATCATTTTGAGGTACTTTAATTTAATATTTCCATTTTCTGCTACTTTATTTTCCACTCCACTACATTTATTTGCCAACTTTATTTCCTAGTTACTTTAAAGGTTGAGATCACTCAGTGTTAATAGGCTATTTCTTATGACGTAACCAATCAGATAGCTGTAGTGTTGTGGGCGGGACATTAAGTAAGACCACAGAGTGGTGAATGAGGACAGAGTGCTGCTTCCGAGCCAAAGTTTTGCAATTTTTTATTGATTTATTTTATTGGCAACAGGACAGAAAAAACAATGAAACCAATAATCAGAAAAATGCTGATTATCGGCCCCAATAATGAGCCGGGCTGATAATCAGTCTATCTCTACTAGCGATCCGCTGATATTTCCTGTATCGCCACCAGCAGGTTGACATTTTACTGAAATGACTCATGCTAAACTAAGATTGTGAACCTGGTAAATATTATAGCTGCAATACATTAGCCTGTTAGCATTATGTTTGTGATCATCTTAGCAGCTCTGTGAGGGTGCACAGTGGTGCTCTGAGCTATAAATGCTATTTTCTTAGTGTTGTTAAACCGATGCAGGTGGGAGAAGGTGAAGTATTTTTGCTCCATTACAAATGTCTGTTTGTGAGCGTGAGCGTGTGCATGCGTGTGCATCTGTGTGTATCTGAGCATGTATTGCTAATCGATAGGTCGCAAGAGGCTGTTATCTGTTATCTGTTTTTGTAACAGTCAGTAGTAAATCCCTCAGGAGAAATGTTCACTATCATGGTATTACACACCGAGTTTCTCATTGTGCTGTCAGGCCACCCTTCATGTGAGCGAGCGTGTGTGTGTGTGTGAGCGTGCACGTGTTTCTTTATAGCTTGAGGGAAAAGCGGCAAACTCACGTTCAAGTGCAGGCTGGATAGAATACACACGAAGCGTCAATATTTGTGTGCAGAGGCAAAGATGTAGCTTGCAGGCTGTGAAGCACCGATAAATCTTAAAATATCAGGAATCAGAAAAACCACGCGTATCAATACATAAAGCTCCTGCTGTCCTTCTCTTTGTCTGAGGGCGTTTTAATTGTATTTAAACACATAGATAAGTGCACTATCTGTGACTCTAACTCCGCTTTTGGGCTGAATTTTTAGGCTGACTTGAATCTTTCTTGAAATTCCAATATATTTATAAATTTTGTGCTCTCACAGAAAAGCACCACCTTGTCTTTCCCTCCCTCTCTTCCCCACCTCTCCTTCACCTCTTCCTGCCTCAGCCCCAGCTCATTCTTCACTCCCACCTCCTTCCTCCTCCTCCTCGCTGGGTACAGGGCAGGGTAGCAGAACTGTCTCGTCTTTGAGACGTGAGGAGTTTGATCTTCAGAAAGTGGAATCTAGATAGCATGTCTCGCTGTGCTTCGGGGATCTGTACGTGTGCGCGCGTGCGCATGCGAGGGAGAATGTGCGCCCACATGTGTGTCTACGTTACGTATCCAGAGGAAGATAAAAGCCTTAACCCCCGACATTGCTCGGTTCTGCTAAGTAAAGCAACAGGAATAGGTCGCAATTTGAGCAGCAGAACCTCTGCATCGCCTTCAAAATTCACACAAAATGCAGTCATGAGTCATACTATAGAATGCCATCACCTCAACACACACACACACACACACACACACACACATAGACATCTACCTGCCCTTTCTGTCTTATACTGTTATTTTTAGACTTGAACATTGACCTTATTCAGCTGGCAGGCATAGATCCATAGATAGGTACAGCTCAGATAGATAGATGGTTGTTTAGTAGTACTAAAAGACACAAGTCTTTTGTTCACATTTGTTTTGTTTTGTGGGATAAAAGCAGTCAACAAAAGGCCCGTCTGAATCCAAGTAAAACTCGGCGAAGAGTTTTGTCCCACAAATGACAAAACAACAGAATATCTAACTGCAAACTCGCAAAATTAATGTGCAACTTTATTAACAAAGAGCCAAATTTGTTCCCATTTTCACTTGAACCCCGTCAGAAAGTGCCAGCAAACATAGATTTTTTTGCGACTCCTTTGTGTTAAACAAATCAAACGGTACAAGCGTCGTACGAACATCTCGGCGCTTCTTCATTCTGTGGATAACACGACGAATCAAAGCCAGTGTTTGGCCTTGATTTTGTCTTTTGAAAATCATTTCTTTTGCTGTCCATAATACAGAGAGCGCTCGTTCCCCTCCTCGCTGTGGATATAGTGCAGGAATGTCAGGGCTTCACTGAAAACGTGTGTGGTTGTGTGCTAACCCATTCGTGTATTTCTCGTATCTGTGCAAGCGTCTCTTTCTATCTTAAGATCTGCTGCGAAAAAAGATCTTTTCAGGAGAACATGACCCGAGCGTTTGACCACCACTTTCCATTTCTTCCTGTCAAACACATGACAACATGTTCCTTAAAGCCTTCCCACCCACACGCTTTGGGTTTACTTAATGAAGCCATATGTGTCTCCTGCATACTTCCGAACAGGTGTAGCTTTCAGACAGGAGCCGGTGTATTTTTGGCAGCTTGTGTGTGAGTGTGTGTCTCCCGCACATCTGTATGCATTTTTTTTTTTTTTTTTTTTGCAGTTGTGCGTTTGTGCCTGTGCACATGTTCAGGGAATAGGTGATGTGTGTTTGAAGTGCAGAAGCACCGACCAAGTGTTGCATACTGTTGGATGGCTTTGTTGCCAGATGAAACAGAGAGAGAGAGCGAGCGAAACAGAGAGAGAGGAAGAGAGAGCTGAGAGACGGAGCTGAACTTAAGTAACCCTCCCGCACTGTCTCTCGCTTTGAATTTTAGCAAGAATTTTAACTGAAGAGTTTAACTTTCCTGATTGTCGCTGCCTGAGCCTCTGCCAAACACTCGAGCTGTGTCAAGGTAAAAAGCAACAGCAACTTTTCTGGGCGCGTTAAACTCCACAGTTTCTGAAAAACACCACTGTCGGTAGCCAGGCTAAAGTATTACGCCCGCAGAGAGATGCACATGTACGGTACAGTATGGCGTTTGCATAATGAGAACGTTGTATAAACTTAATTTCCCGGAGGCTGCTCTCCTTGTCAGTGTGTATGAGTTTGTTTCCTTTTTGTCCACATGAAGCCTCAAACAGGACTACTTGCTCTTTTCAAAGCAAAAAGGTCACCGTCTCCACGAACCGAGACGGCCAGGGTTGTAAAACAAAACTCAGTGTTTCATCAGCGTATTACCATAAACATTTTACAGTAAATGTCTTCTCATCCTCGTCTTTCACGACACGTCAAAATGTGTACGGATACAGGAAGAAACACAGAGCCCTGTTTTGTAAACAGCATTTTCTGCTTTGGTTTCTGAAACATGAGTCATGCACTTTTTTTTAGCTTAGTGAAAAAGGTGCGGGTGAGGGGGAGATGCTCTTGGATTCAGCTGATTTACTTTCCCCACGGCATCGTGCACTTTTACGCTCAGTGGGACTCTTTTAGCCTAACCTTGATCCATGACTGAGGGCTGACTTCACTCCACTGAAGGTGTTGCACAAGCACTTTCTTTATCTTATTTCACCACAAAAGCTTCCCTCCCTTGTGTTTGTAGTTGAAAGCCATTTTAACACATAAGTCATTTAATTTGTTACATACGTAGAGACGTTATTTCCATTTGAATTTATCAATTAATTCATCAGGTTAAAGTTTCAACACAAGTTTGTTTATACTTTTACCCCATAGATCAATTCATTTTGGTAGTAGCAGATGTTTTCCCACAGATTCTATGCTATGATAAAATTAGTAATATAACTATCATTAACTTTTGACATAAAAATACTTCAGGTGTCTTGATTTTTGACCAAATACCTCTGTATGGATGTTGCGAAGATATTGTAGGGATGACTATTAGTACGTTCACAAAACATTGACACAATGACATTTCGATAAAGTAATGACTAAATGGTTAAAGGCAAGTATTAGAACAGTCTGGTAAGTTCAGATAATTACATCTCTTTACAGTAATGCAGCCAACCACAGAAAGATGACACTTACCATATCACAGTAAAGATAGATTTCCCAGCATGCCTTGTCTTGTCCTTGTCCAGTGTTGCTGTGTTATTTACAATATCCTGGTTTACACACACACTCATACACACTATGAAATGACTGCCGTGAGGTGTAGTCCCCTGTTGTTACCATGTACATAAGCATGCACTATTTTTGAGTTTGTAACTCTGATTGGTGTTGCTGGTGTGAGACACACACATACAAACACACACGCACACACACACACACACAGATTGACAGACATACAGACACACACACACACACACTCTCAAAGAAACCTGTTTATAGAAAGTAATGGAGTTACTTCAGCCTCTCTCTCCTCTGGTTTTTGTAGTTTCCTTCACTCGGGTGGATGCTAACATGTGGACAGCTACAGCGGTGAGGATGAGGTGGATGAATAAATCCACTGGTTTATCGCTCCCAGCATGCGGTCCTGTTTATAGGCAGCCTGTGAGGGAATTCAAATCGACTCCGTTCTGGCTCTCTCCGGATTTCTATTGTTAGACCCGAAGAGATTGGGTACCTTTCCTTTCCCTTCTTCATTCTCTTCATATTCCTAGTTTCTCCTCTCCGATTCTTTCTTCTTCTTTGCTCATGAAAAGCTGTTAAAATATATGGCTTCAGAATATGGAGAAGCTGGAGTGCTTTGTTTTGGCCGGAGAGCAGCCTCAGATGTGTTCCTGTTAAAAATATAGTATTAGAGAGATAAGAAAATTCAAGAAACAAACTGCACACACGGCCTGTCTTCTGTTTACTTTTCTTTTGTGTGTTGGCAGTCCCAAATGGCCTTTCTCTTTGTGCAGGCTGCAGTTTTGGTTTTTCACTTGCTATTCAGTACATTGATGTCTGACTCCAGACATCTCCAGTCGTGTTTGTGGCAACAAAACTAGGTATTTTAAGACAAAACATGATCTTTTCCTTCTTCCAACTGTGTGGTCTTTGTGCCTAAAACCCAACCAGTAATCACATAGTTGTAGTAGTGTCAGATAGAATAGAAAATAAATTGTCGACGTTCTGGCCGTTCGGTGGCATTAACTGATTGTTTTGCCACTTGGGGGCAGCAGAAACATGCTGTACACAACATCAACAAATTATGACCTTGTAAAACGAGTCTTGATTGTTTACACATTCAGCAGACGCAGAGCCCCATGAGCATTCACGCTCATTATAGCTCAGTTTTGGTCTGCACCAACTTCTGAGGGAAACATCTGAAACTGCTAAATGCTCCTCCATGTCAGAGAGTGAATCAGTGAATCCCTCCCCCATCCTGGGAAAAATATGATTTGTCCCCTCCCCAATAAATCCCTGTAAACACAGCTATGTAATATAAATAATATTAATAACACACAATAAAAGAATAAAAGCCCTTATTCCCTCTAAGCCCTCAGCAGTGGCACATGATGCAGGTGCATGTGTGGGAATCTGAGGTGATTGTTGATGGCTGATCTCCAGTAAGTAGTTCAAACAAAAGACTTCTTCTCTCACTGAACACATTTATAATTGCCACCACTCTTAATTTTCCCTGCACTGAAATACACGTCACTCTTTATTAGGGATGTCAGTGTTTCATAAGCCGACACCAATTAATCGGTGACTAACCGAGGCTCTGATTGAGGAGCACTGGACTTATTTCCACACTTTGTTTTGTCACTGTGGCAGCGCTGGAGGAAGGAGCATGCCGGACGCAATCTGTAACCAATTAACAGTTACAGCTGACATCCCTACTCTTACGTAAGCCAGCGGTTAGTGAGCCACAGTAACAACCGGTGTTTACAGCTGTTTGAATTTGAGTCAGTGAAAGAAGTGGAAAAGCAATGAAGTTTTCGTTAGCTGAGTGTTCTGCGGCAGAGGAACAGCACCGCTTTTCGTGACCCCAATAGTAATTTGTCTTGAGAAAATGTCATTCGAAGCTAGTTTTTTGCCCCTGAAACTGGTCTTAAAACCAAAACAATGTACTAAAAGGCACTAAAAAGCTCTGTGAACTGGACTGAAGCTGCAGAGTCAGGTGATAATTCTTTGTACACATACATTTTGTTAATGTGAAAATTACTCATTCTCATATTTTAGTTATATAAAAAGTATTTATATAATCTTTAAAATGAGAAAGAGATAAAATCTTGGTTATCTCATGCTTTCTGTTATCTCTCCTCTCCATTCCTCTGCTGACCGGCGGACGTTCAGCAGACTGTTAACATTCTGACCATGGTGAAGTAACAAGGTGACTGATCAGGCGAAGGTAAGGAGCTGTCACATCATTCATCACAGAAAACTACAGGAAGAGGAGAGGGAAGGATGCTGTGGTCAGAAGTCAAGGAGCTGTCCCTGCATGCATCTGAGACAACAGTGGGGTAGAATACAGATAAACAATCTGCCCCAGTAAAAGCAAATTTAATATGTCAAAAACCTCATTCAATAATTTATCATTACCTTGATTTCAATATGAGTGTAATGCTGGAGCTGTCCAGGATTTTCTTTTTCGACAGAAATGGGAAAAGACTGAAATGAGGAGGTCAGGCAAAGATGTCATCAGTAAGTGACAGAGATGGCTTGGGTCCTAATGGGGAACCATACTGTATGGCCTGCTTCACATTAACAATTTAGCCCTGAATATCTATTAATCTGCACGATAGACTCCACAAGTCAAATATTTATTAGCCCTGATTAGGAAATTCATATTTTAGATATGACTGTGTCTCATTCCTCTCGGCTCATAAATATTCACATCATTTCAGATGATAACCTCAGAAGATTTCAGACTAGACAGAGCTTCTCTGTCAAAGATCCGGCCGTCCAGACGTGTAACGTATCTGAAAAAGTTTCTCTGAACTTTGTTTCATTGAGTGTTGGAGATTTCAGTCGACGATTATGGCAGACACTTGTTTGCATTTGAGTCAAAACCACAATCCTGCCTTTTGTTGTGAGTTACTTGTTAAAATGGCTGTGTGTGTTGTTTTTTTCCCCTCCGTTTGTGTGTGTGTGGTTACATTTTGAGCAGTGCAGATGAGTAGGCCTGGGAGTTCTCTTGGGAACAGATGAAATCTTCAGGAGCAGCATGAAAAGGGAGCAGAGATAGAGAGGATGGTGTTTGCCAAATTAGCCTGAGATCAGATTGGATTGACTGAAACTGGTCTGTGTGTGGTCACATTGTGTGTGTGTGTGTGTGTGTGTGTGTGTGTGTGTGTGTGTGTGTGTGTGTGTGTGTGAATGAGTGTGTGATGATGTGTGTGCGCTCACTGGCAGAGTTGTGTCTTTACAAGTTGAAGAGACCTCCTATTGGACTATACGGGTCATGGGAACCTGCTCTCTCAGGGTCTCCATTGGCCATCTCTACACACACCCCCACTACACACACACACACACACAAACATCAGAGGTTGTAGTGTGACATAGTGCTTCTCCCTGTTGCTTTGCCTTCCTGTATCAACACTTCCCTCTAGAGCAGATTAACACCACTTGTTTTTGCCAACTAGATTACAGCTGTACGTGCCGTAACCTGTAGTGGAGACTCTGAGGGCCACTGGCCCCACACTGCGCTACACAGGCGTCTATATCACACGTCTTTTCATATCTGTGTCCACAGGTGGCAGAGTAGTGCTGCCATATATCAAAACACTCATGCAGCACAAACTGGAAACACACAAACTCATAAAAATGATGCCCATTCGCTCCTGTGACATTGTTCAAGTGTACAAAAAGACCTCAATCCACCTCAATTGTTAAAGACAGTAAGATTTCTATGTCTTTTGATTATAAAGCTGGTCAAGGTCCTATATGAATACTGTGAAAGTACACTCAATCCAGGGAGAAAAGCACACATATTCAGAAACTGTGCCTTTAAACGAACTGACAGGACTTCCGTTAAGTTGTGATGTCACAATGACACAGTCACCGCCTTCAGCCACGCCCCCAGCACATCTGTGGTTGCATAAACATTCATGGGACTGACAAGGTGGATTGTGCCTGCTCAGGTCTGTGAGAGCTGACCAACCAGAGCAGACTGGGGTTTTTTGGGTGGGAAGCCTTAAAGAGACAGGCGCAGAAATGGAGCCTTTAGACTGTTGGTTGAATAAAAGGCGAAGCAGCAATGCACTTTATGAGAAAAATAATGGGCTCATCGAACGTTAAAACATGTGAACATTTTTTAGTGGACAGCCGAAATAGAAGTATGAACCTGAAAATGAGCGTAATGTGGGACCTTTCAGTGGTTTCGCATTTTCATAATTGAAAACTGCATTGTAACATTTCACTGAGAACCGGGCACTCCGCTCTCCCTCAAAGAGCCTTTGCTCAGTGTAAACAAACGGGAAAAGGGGGAAGGCAAAATGTTTAAGAATGACATCAAAAATGATTATCCTTCTTAAATCAGCCGACAATATGATGCATTACCTCAATTAAGCTCATTTTGGGGGGTCGGATGATTCGCAATCCATTAAGCAATATGCAAATGGCTGTGTTTGTTTGGGGAGGTTGGGGAAGGATGGAGGCAGAGAGGGAGAGAGAGAGAGGGAGAGAGAGAGAGTGAGACGGGAAGAAAAGGAGTATTCGGTGTAATTGGCCAGGCTCCTATCCTCCGCTGTGGGCCTAATGAGGTACACACACCACACATACACATACACACACACACACACACACACATCACTTGAAATTTCAGATATCAACTGTGATGGCTGTTTGCTCTTAACTATGCAAAAATGCTTTTATGTATAATCAATAAACCTTGACAGGGAAGAGTTTGAGGGTATTGAATCTGGAATTGTGAGAGATATTAAACATCGTGTGTTTGTGTAGGTACATTAGGTGCAAGTGACGGGGACATAACGCAGCACGTCGAGGCTGACTTCTCTGTAACACAATTAATCACTCCATTCATGCCTCGACAAAGAAGTACAAGCCACAAAGAAAAGAAACGACAAGAAGAGAAAAGAAGCGAATCAAACTTGATTTGCAAATAAAAAGGTCCCATTGAGAACATCACCTGGCTGCCCTTTGGACTCCCTCCCCGCCTTTTGCACAGAGAGAGTAAGTGCACGACCTGTAATGAGCTAATCCGTGTGCAGCCGTGGTCAGGCCTGCTCAGGGAGACTGTGTTCTCTCAGGCTGAACCATCACTGCACTGTCGCCTCTCCAACACTTAATGACTTTCTGCTCCGTGGACAACTTGGGCCAGAGAGATTACATATAAAAAAGACTGAGGGAGAGGGGAGGACAGGGAAAGACAAAGAGAGCGAGTGTGTGAGAGAGAGAGAGAGAGAGAGGTTGGGGGGTGAGCAGTGAAGCATGCCAGGTTCTCTAGGTGGTATAAATTGGTTCAGACTGCATGTTGATCTTGATTACTGATCGGTTCTGTTCTGCCCTGCACTGTCCAGCCAACAGTAAACTGAACACATGGGCTAAACTTCATCTCGCCCGCAAATCGATATTTTGCACCTGAGAGTTTTCAGAAAGCAAGACAGGCAGGAGGGCTGAGCCTCCGCTGGCAGCGGCTCACAAATGTCAGTTTGCCAAGGATCTCCCAGAGCCGTCCCAGGGAGCACGGCTTGTGTACATCATCATCTATTCATTTATGTTAGAAAAGATAAGGCATCAGTGCTTCTACTGTGCCTTTATTATGCACACGTCAGCCCGAACAGCTGAGAGTTGTGGAATCAAGGGGCGTGACTTTAGGGCGACTTTTGTATGGACTCAACAATCAAGATGTAAAGTGTTAATTAGCGAGATTTAGAGGTTGCTGGAAGGCAGATTTTTCGTTGACCCGTTTCCAGTTTTTATGCTAACCTAAGCTAACCGTCCCTTGGCTATAGATTCATATTTAATGGACACACATGAGAGTTGTATGATCTTCTCATGTAGCGCTTAGCTCTCGAGAAAGTGAATAAGCGTACGACGCACAATGTTGTCTCGAACGAGGCTGCAACTAAATTTCTACATAATGTCGCTTTAATATGGAAAACAAGTGGAGCAGCATGTGACACCTTTAGCATTTCCTTCAGCTGCAATCGTTAGCGTTCAAGTTTTTATACAACCCTGATTTCCAAAACATTTGGGACGCAGTGTGAAGTGTAAATAAAAATAGAATGCAATCACTTGCGAACTACTGATTGTGTAATGGCTGTAAAACGATTATGACACCATCCGCGTAGAGATTGGTTCCATATAAACCTCGATTCACTATGCTATTCGGCCTGCCCACCCAGCTCGAAAAAAAACAAAAAACGAAGGACGAATTCTGGCACAAAGGAAGCACGTCTGCTGTTTCCGACCAAGACAGGAAGGGAGGCATTGTTTTTCCTGGTCGCTATCCTCAGGTAACAGTGGGACAACCGGAATAACTAAAAGAACCCCAAGATGGAGGAGCTGTGGAAGGCAAAGAGGGGGAGTGATAGAAACTGAGGTAAAACATGAGTGAACAGACGGGCATCCGCTTGATTGTGTGTGTCAAAGTCTGTTCCCTCACTCATGTGTTTCCTCTTACCACCCGGACTCAAGATGGTTCCTACCCGACATTCTTTCTACTAGATCAGTAAGTAACAAAACCTGAATTATTAATACAACCAGGTTTTAACTCTGCCTTGTCAGAGCACAAAGATCATAATTTTTAGGTCAAATTGGGATTCTTACGTTGTATGTGATTCTTACCACAGGGAAACGCTCGGAGGGAGGAATCGGAAAAGTTCTCTAGGTGCCCAAACTTTAAGAATCTCTTCCTTCAGCCTGTGTGATCCATCCAGTGTGGAAACTGCAGAAAGATGTGGCAAGATTACACCAAATGTTTGTTGACAGGAAGCAGGTCACAGTCAACAAGGGTCTCATTGTAATGTGTAGATGCTGTGGATGCGCTGCGCCGACGGACGGATGAGGAGGACTGAAGGCAAAGCCGAAGATGTCAGACCAGCCTTAATGAATCTCTCCCAACAACAGGATGCCAGCTGCTCTCAAAGTTCCCGTTGTCAGAATCTTTTCACTAAAGTTTGCAAAGTACGGCAATCTTCACTGAAAATATCTGATTTTCCGAGTCGTGGGGTGCCGCCGTCGTGTGGCATTGTGTCAAATGAGAGCTCATAACTCACTCGGATGCAAATGCCTCGCCCTACCTGAATATGAAACCCCCACAACCGACGCCAGTGTGATTTCAATATCAGATGGCTCGGCCTGATAACAATACCTCTATTATGCAAACAGATGTTCCTTACAGAAGTGGATCCAGATACAAGCGGCACTGTAAATGTAACGCTTATAAAATAAATAATATAAAAATCTTCTTTTCCTCGTCGTCCCTTGCCTCCTTTCTCCTCTTGGGCCAATTACGGGCCGAGTGGAATTTTGTTCTATCTCTGTGCATCTCTCTTCCTCTGACCCCTGGGCTCATTCTCATGCTAAACTACTTTTCATTTGCTAACGACGTGGCACGGCTTCAGTCGGCCCGTCTGAATATGTATGGAGGCTGCGAGGAGAGAACAGGTTTTATGGAGATGCGGTTCCATCACTGTCGCTCTCGCTCCCATAGTCCGCTCCATTACTGATGACCCCGCGTTCGGCGCATACAGTCGACGAAAAGAGCGCGTTCGAGTTTCGTTGTGTGTATATGCCAGGGTCTATCTGAATGAGTCCCGCCGCGTACGAGTGTGTGTGCGTGCGCATGTTTGTGTGTGAACAATAACCCCTCATTTAGTCGCCCCTCATTCGGTCATTACATCCACTAATGCAGAGTATGCATGGCTCCACTCATAATAGCACTTCTCTGATATGCAAAGCGAGCTCTCCACTGCACCTGGCATCCAGACACACACTTCTCATCAGCAACAGTCTCCTCACCCTAATTTGCTTCCTGTTCAAATGTAATAGGAAACCACTCATACAGGAAAATGGTTTGTTTTGTCTGCCTTGATAATAATGTGTTACGGGGTTTCGCTGAATGTGGCTGTGTGTGTTTGTGTGGAACAAAGGCTTTGTCGAGGTGCAGACAATGGGAAATTGGAAAATAGGAAGCAGGGCTACAGATGGGGATAAAAGTGTGGCTACAGGTGTGTTAAATTTTGCACATGCAGACATTGGGATAATTATTTTTGCTTTTGTGTGCGCCAGTAACGAACGAATCAGTGTCACAATCATGCGAGTAATGCAGGAGGATCTGGATGACAACCCATCGCTCGGGTAAATGTATTAACTTGGCCGAATCATCCTCAGTACATGTGATAATTAATCATCCGGCGACGTTTCTATTACCCAACACGTCTTCAAGTGTGTGTGTGTGTGCTCATGTACCTGTGTGTGCGTCTTTAGGTGTTTGTGTGGGCAGCAGATAGAACAGAAGGTGTGAAAAAGCGGATGTGACCGCAGGCTGCAGATTATGACAGTCAAGTCTGTCTATCCACACCTCGTTTTTATCCCCTCTCCTCTCCTTGACTAAAATCTAAATAACATCAGTCGAGTGTTTAAAGTTTTGGCAGCGGCCATGTCCTCATTTCGCCTCTTAATCGATTACTAATGCCTGGCAATAAGGGCTCCGCGCTGTGAAGTTGCACCTCGGGGGGTGGAGAAAGGTTGGGATTTATTAAAGAGGACCGTTCAGATGAAACGAAAATTTGAGTGAGGGAAGCCTATGTTACTGAAAATAACTCAAAGGCGAATGTTATTTTGAAAATTCAAATCCCTTCAAGATTTGTTTAGGTTTAACATCAGGTCTATCATAAGCCTGGGTATAAGTTTAGCCCGTCCCCGTGAATCCAGAATAAGTGCGTTTAGGATTTTCTGGTCTTGCAACACTGCGAGCTCTCCACTTTTTCAATGAGTCTCTAACACGGTGTATGTTCGTGGTAGCTCTGCTGTATGTGTGTCATATTGCAAAGGAGGAACAAACCCTGCATACCTATCTAAAAAAAGGTTGGGAAGGGACACATCACCATGACAACACAGGGAGGAGTAGGACGAACGCCATTAAAAAGATGGAAGCAATGTTGTGTATCCTGTTATCTCATCCCCGCACAAAAACATACATTTGTGTGTATGGATAAAAGAGGGGAAAAAAAGCGCGCACACGCAAGTGCACATACGGAAACCACACGCACATGCACTCATTATCCCTCCGACACACACCCACCCAGCACACACATTTTTGCTAATCCATTTATTCAGACCTCGCCTAATTTGCCACAGCGATGACAAACTGAAGTAATTTCCTGCACATCTTTTTATTCCAGTTCAATGAACTCTTAAACAATTCAGCTTGAACTTTGATTACTTGCCGCTCATTTGCATACTCTTAGTTCGAGCCAACGTGTCCTCACGCCGGTGTGGAGCTGAGGTGACCTTAAGAAGAAAATGTGAACAAGACAGGCACATACTGCACTTTTATTAAGAAATCCCATTTTGTCTTAATGAGGAGTGTTAGCAGCTTGACGAAATCATCAGCTGCTTTTTAATCATTGAAATCACTTATCATTTCTCAAAAAAGTTTACCTGAGGAGGAGGTGTGTGTGTGTGCGTCGGAAAAACAACGACAGGACGATGCTGTGTGGCAAATTTGACAACTGTTATCAGTGCGAGCCAAACATGTCAGCAGCAGCAGTCAAAGTGAGATTTAACACACAGATAATAGTGACATCTGGTGGTCACTCAGCAGAATCATGAGCCTCGTGTGTCAAGTTGAGCTGATGACGAACAATAGCACTGCTTATATCTCAGTTTAACAAATTTGCTCCCAAAGGGCGTGCAAGACTTTCTCCGCAGCGTCTCCGCTTTGATCCTACTTTGATTTTGTGTTTAACTGGCAGGCAAGTGAACCTTTGTCTTGTTTCTCTACATCTTTATCACTGCATGTACACACACACACACACACACACACACACTGAGAGTCTCTAGCTCTGGGAATGCTGGCTTTCCTCTGTGACATCAAATTTATTTAATCAATCCAGCACAACCCCAGCTGTCCAACATGAAGTGTTTCCCAATTATCTTAATGTGATTTGCTCCCTGCTGTTGGCTGCGACACTACTGATTACGATGTAATAAGATGCTGAGTGTACACACACACACACAAACACACACACGTATAACATATTTTTTTCTGTCTTCTGTACTCTCCTGTCATCGGATAGCCAGTGTAAGTAATGACAGGACACGCTGTGACAAAAGGGGTAGGGGGGACATAAACCCCAGGAGAGGAGGGATGGTGGGATGGAGGGACAGGATGGATGGAGGGATAAAAAGGCAGACAGACACAGAGCCTTTAGGCCCTGGTGGAGCGTACAGCACTGCTTCCACTGTCATCAAAACCGGCAGAACGGCAGGGCAGACATCATCCTAACTATGTGGTGACAGGGCGGACGAGACGTTAAATACACATTAGGAGGCGCGTCACAACCCCTACAGGGAACAGACAGACAGATGGAATGGAAGAAGACAGAAAGAGATGACAGATAGGTATATCAGTGCCTCAGCCTCAGAGGTCTTATGAATCCCAGCAGACAACACTCCCTCCCTTTGGTTTAATCCTAAAAAGTCAGGATGCAGGAGAGGTAACAGTTCTGGCGCCTATGTGACTTTGTGATGACAGTGTGAATAAAAAAGATATAACTTGGGAAGCGGTGTGTCCGAGGCGCGGAGATGTGAACATACAGCGCCTCGTGCGTGGAGGAACAAACGGCTGACAGCAGAGCAGCGGGTCTGCTGTCAGCAGGGCGACCTCGTGACAAACGAGGGGAAGGAGGGTTAAAAGAGGCAAAAAAAAGTTGTGGCTCCCCTGGGTATTCTTTGAAGACCACAGCCCAGGAGATAGTCTGACCCCTGGAGCTGCGACCACCCCTCCGACCCGAGCTTGTAACCTGGGCACATGGAGGAGAGAGCATGGGAAGCGGTCGCTGCTCTGTTTTCGGAGCCTCGAGGCTGCGGTGAGGAATAACATCTCCAAAGCCGAGAGCCTTAGATTAACTACCCAACAGTAAGAAAAGGAAATATAAAGGAAGAAAGAGTTCATTCATCCATTATGTATTAACCACTCTAGTGTATATGGTTATTATGCAGATTTAGCACAGCACAATATTATTAGTACAGTACTATTATTTGATCACAGACAATACGCTTGTATGCCTGGGCTTAGTTTCTACATTACATTAAACTGAGGAAGAAGTGGAATTTTTTATTTGTGTGTGTGTGTGTTGTCCACAGGGTGCCGAACCTCTGCAACATTATGACATCCCAGCCTCGGGGTCTATTGAAATCCACCAGACACACTCCCTCGCTCTGTTTGTTTCTGTATCTCTCTGCCCTCTGTGCCCCGGCCTGTAATCCTCCTCTGATTTCGTCAAAGAGCTCATTAGAAAAACCTCTTCAGTCTTTTTTTTTAAACCTTAATTATTTGTCTAATTAATTTCAGGCTCCCCTTTTTTAGTAAAAACTGTGATTTGGTTAATTACCACTGCGACCGTGGATCAGCAGCCGCTCTTTTTGCTTATTTATACCAACCACTTGAACTTAAGCCGCGCTGTTTGGAGCATTTTATGGGTAATTGCCTCTTCATTCAAGTATCACATATTGTATTGCCACAAATGAACCACATAACAAACTCTCCTAAAACATGCAAATGTCTACCGTATATCTTATTCCAGATGCTGAATTCTTTATGTCACATCTGTCAGCGTCGACTCTCACCTGATTCATCTCTCCACGTGTGTCACGGATCTTGATCCGGGACTGGTTGCCTGCGCGAGGACTATCTGATCTTATGCCTAACTGCCATTATAAAGTTAGAGCACTGACATTATAATGGTGCTCCCGTCCCTGTTTTCAATTTCACACTCAATGGCTTCCATGTGGTAGAGCTTAATTGGGGCATCATCAGGGGAGTCTTTGAAATTGTATGTCTGTGTGTGTGCATATATAGATATGTGTGTGTGCGTGCGTGTGTGTGTGTACAGAGTCCCACTGTTTTACTGTCAAAGAAGCTTTGCTAAGAGACTTTAATAACAACCACAAAAGCAGGTCTTTTAAAGAGCGTTTCCCTTTGTGAGCGCACGAAAAAACCCAACATCAATGAGTCTGTGGATCAAAAACAGAAAACCTCTTTAATGAAATAAACATCTGGAGGTAAAACAACTAAATCAGCACGACTTCAGCTGTGATTGTGAGTCCCTGGTTATCAAGAACGACGCATAAATTCATATAACTTCATAAAATGCGATAAAAAACACTTTATTATCTGTTTGTGTGATAGATATATTGTTCATAAGACGCTACTGCAGATAATTCTGCAGCAAAAATATTGTGCAAGAGAAGCGAACCCTCTTCCTAGATTTCCGCAGGGAGAGAAAGCAAAAGAACGGGGGAGATAGTTGACTTAACTGCTGCTGATTCTGTTTTCCTTTAGTCTTTTGTAGCTGTTTATAGAGAGTAAGGTGTCTTCAGCTTTGCTTTCAGCACAGGATGAGAGAGGGTATCAATGAAGAATGTTACAAAAGGTCGATTTCTGCTGTCGGTGGCTCAGAGTGCAAGGAAATGTGTGCCGTGGAGTGTGCTCTGTCAGTGGAGACAATGTGACGCAGTGCACTGATGGCTGCTCTGGATGAAAGGGGAATTAGGAGAATAAAGAAGACATATTATGCTCACTTTGAGGTCCATAATTTTATTTTGGGCCGCTGCTAGAATAGGTTGACATGCTTTAGTGCTCAAAAAACACATCAGTTTTCTCATTTTGTCCAGTGCAGCACTGTATTCCCCCTCTGTCTGACACGCTTTGTTTTAACTCCTGTCTCTTTAAGGTCTTTTACATGCACAAGAAACTATATAAAACAATGAAGGAAATAAAAAAAACAAGAAAAAGCATAATAGGTGTCCACTTTTAAAAGTGTGGTGTGTAGGATTTAGGAGGTTTTAGCAAAAGGAAATTGAATATAATGTTCGTAATTATGTTTTCATTAGTGTATAATCCCCTGATACCTGATAATGAGCCCTTTATATCTTCGGAGAGAGCAGGTCCTCTTCCAAAGGGCTGCCATGTGCACTGTCATGTTTCTACAGTAGCCCACAACAGACAAAACAAACACCGACTCTAGAGAGATCCTTTCATTTTCAGGGTGAGGGGTGTTCAGTTGGTTGTAACCTGCAATCTCATCGCGAGATGCCACTAAATCATACACACTGGAGCTTCAGTCTTTAAAGTTAAATCTGTCATATGGTAAAACAGTTTCAGATTTAACCAGGGTTTTGAACCACAAATGCTGACCTTTACGCCCCTTTCCCCTCCGACAGCTTGAGTCCATCAGCGGACTTAATTATGTATGGAGACAAACTCTTGACTAAAATATGTGCGTTTTATTGTGTGCGGTTTTGCTTTGATAAAACATGTATTTTGCAGTGTTGCAGGTGTGCGCTCTGAGTTTGACTGTTTGACCCGCCAGGCTCAGCCCAGCTCAAAGACATCAAACACATCAACCTGAAGCTCTATCACTAACCACACATCAAAGGTCTCAGTTCTTTCTGGCTCCATCTGTCCTTTCATTCCTTCCAGTCACTCCCCGGGCCCAGAGGGACTGTGTCAGCTCTTTGGGACGGGCAGTCAACAGACCATTTCCTTTTAAAGGTAATAATAAAATTCACTGGTCTGAGGAGGACAGTGAGTCCATGAAAAACAGGTTTACAACAGTGACATTCATTGATAGAGTCTACAAAATGGCTGCAGTTAAAGTCAGCAGGGGTGCAGCTTAGAGATTTTGTCAACAATCCAAAGACAGAACACAATAGAGATCTATAATCCTCGACATTTCCAGCTCGGGGGCCTCCGAATCATTCGAGCGCTCTTTCTCGTAATCAGCCATCGCTGCATTTCCCTTTGTACTGTACAATGTAAGTGATGGCTCATATAAAACTTTACCTGATGAACGAGGAAATGATGTTACAAGCCACAGTCTTGATAATAGTTATCATAAGCAATATTTAACTTTTATGGCTCAATTGTAAGAAATCAGAACAGATGTGATGTGCAGACACAGGCCATATGGATAGCCAGGTGGCTCAGGGTTTATACTGTAGCCAGGGGCAAAGAGCAAACAGCTGCTTTTGATTACCTTTAAGCTTTGACAAATAGAAGAGTGCAAAATAAACCAAGTCGAGGAATTAAGAGGGAGCCGCAGCTTGTTTTGCTCAATCTTAAATATTATTTTTTAATTCTGCTTTTCTATATCTACATCTCTGCTCTTGTAAATGCCACAGTATATAAAGTAAGTACGTAAATATTTGTATGTATAAACATATAAGCTAAGTTAACCCTTTCCTGGTTTCATGAGTACTGTACTTATTTGTGAGTGGTAACAATTTTCTTATCTAATTCTTGCCAAAAAGGTGAAAACATGTGTTTCCCAAATTCTTGACCTATTGCTTTAAGCCTAAGGTGCTGCTCATATGCTTTAACAAGCTCATACAGCACAATTAATATGTTTGCAGTACATGTGACATTGTTTCACAGCATGGAAAACATTTTTTTTCTGACATCGGGGCCTGCTTGAAGAGATTCAAGAGCAATTTAGGATTAGAGAAGTTTAGACAAGATGACTTTCGGGGCATTCAACCCATCAGTGCATGGAAAGGGTAAGTGACTAACATTTTATACATGCACAGTATTTTGACAGCATGTCCCACACTTCCTCAGACCTGTACAAGAGCTGACGTTAATGGAGACGCTATGAAAACAATCTGCTCCACGACTTGGATTCTATCGCGCTAAAACACGTGAACGTACGCGGTGAAGAGGTATGATGAAAGGAGTATGTGTCACATATGATGATACGGTACATTAACCACAGCTACCAGCTATATCCTCGAGGAAGGGCCTGACAGAAACAGCTTAAAGAGAGGGAGAGAAAAGCAGACGGAGAGGTTAGGGTACTTGAGAGTAAAGTTATAAACAGCAGGAGAGTGCGCATTTACAGACCTGCCCAGTTCTTTCATTCGGCCGATGCGTCAGTGGAACAGGTGTGCTGTATCAAGCTGTACGACTTCACATGACCACTACAGTGTAATAATATCCAGACCTGAAAAATGCAAGCATCTTACCCTGCATGTATACGTGTGCATGCATGAGAGCGTGTGTGTGTGTGTTCATGAAGGCAGGAAGCTAATCAAATGAAATACATTCCATATTAATGTGATTTATTACTGCTGTGTAGCCAAAAACCTGATATTGCCGACCGTCAGCAGAGGGAATGAATCTATTTCAATTCTAACTAACGACACATGCCACAGGCCCCAGGATGTGTTGTTTTCCTCTTTGCTGACAGCCTGTGTTCTTGTGTTCTCCCCCAAGGGATTGTGGGTTTGAAGAAGTCTGCTCTAGTTTTACTCTGAATGATAAACGCAAACACATTGAACAAAATGTGTTCACGTTTATTTAGGATTCAAAACTACAAAGCGAGTCTCGACAATTTCAGCCTCATTCAGACGTGAATCAAGTGGCCACATTGTATGATGCGTTTTGAAAATAAAAAATGAAAATTCAGCATTGAAATTTAAATAGGAAGCAAAAAATGTTTTGTTGTTTGAAACTTGACTATAGAGTAGTCGATAGAAAAGTAAGAGGAAACAATGCTGACATAAAATCTAAAACATTTTATCTTGGTTTCCTGTGTTCCTCTGTCAGACGGATAAAAGATTAGGAAGCTGGAGGAATATCAGCGCTCTTAGAGTTTGATTCTACCGCACAGGGTTGTGGCGAGTTCTGGCTGCTGGTACGGTTTGATCCATCCTCCCTGTAGCTTCATATCACACCAGGAGCGTTTCAGGATTGGAACATTTTTCCTGCCCGATTTTGTAGTCTTGCTAAGATTTTTCCTACATTTTTGTGCCTCTACCACAGGTAAGAAGGCTTCGTACAGTACTTAAATTATTTCTTTCTTGCTGTGTTTATTGTGTTATACATCCGCAGTCTGCACGATATGTTTGTTTTTAAAAATTTACCGGATGCTCTATCCTGTGTCGAACTTCGTGCTTGGCTTGATCTGCTCTGCGCAGCTTGACATGGCTCCCATCAAACATAGACTAAGCAGAGCGCAGAAGAGAGACACTTCTGAAACGCGTTGTGTTCCTGTATTGCCGAGAGTGGACACAATCAGCTCGGGCAGCAGCTGTGCCCACTGGAATCAAGCCCTTACTGTGTCTACCTGTCAATCAGAACACTGTCTCTAATTGGACGGTGCCATATTGTAACCTTGCAAACAAGGGGTCAGACTAAATTCACAAAACACAGCGATGAAGGTCATCTCACAATCACGAGATCATCAGGAAGGGTCACTCAAAACACGCTTCTCATAATAGGTTTTCCCTGTTACTGCATGTCAGTCATGATGCGGTTTCCTGTCCGGATGGGCCCAGATTTTTAATGAAGCCAAAACTGAGCCGGTGGTTACCATGGCAACACAAATGTCTTATCTCATTGCCCTTGCTCTTTTACAAAAGTTGGAAAAGGTCAAATCTTATGTTCTAGCAATTCCCAAAGTCAGAGATTATGCGAGACCTTGATATGATATGTTGTAAACCGTTAATGCTTTAAACACACACACATACATACACATGCAGGCGACCTCGTGCCAGACACCTCATGATTGATTACCAGCCTCGGGCTATCCCTCTGTCTGAACTTCCTGGTTTTTAAGCCTTGTTTCCTGCGAGGATCATTGCTTTTTGTGATGTGATTAACTCAGCAGAATGAGGTCATGATTCATGCTGGGGTCTTCAAACAGGTCGAGGTTAGACCAGAGACAAGAGACAGTTTCCCAGGTGGTCTGGCTTAGGGGGTGAGGGGGGCTGAAAGGTGGGGCTAAAGGGGGAAAGCCATGGGGTTTTATGTCGTGGTTTAAGGTTAAGGTCTGGTTTAGGGCCAGAGAAATGGAAGGTTGGGCTTTAAAGTGCATTTCATGTTTTTAGAGCAGCTCCAAGGAACTTTTCATTTTTGGTTAATTATGGCGGCCTCTGTGGACAAAAGTGGTATGAGCACCATCACTGCTCGTCGTAGTGATCTTAAGCTAGTGTTCCAGACTACAGAGTAGTTCTGTCCTTGGGCTGTGAAAGACTTAAAGTCATGGCCTAAGGCGTGCTGGGGATGACTTTAGGTCTATTGGCTTTGCGTTTTCTGGCTGAGACTTAGAGAAAACTCAATACCACTCAGATCTGTTTACTAAATATGAAGCTTCAGCCAGGATCTGGTTAGTGTGGGTTACCAGGTGTGATGAAGCTCTTCTGACTGTGTCCAAAGATAGGAAAAAAATCCACCTATCAGCCCCTCGAAAGCTCGCTTTTTGTTTTGGCTTTTGTTTAATCCATTAAAAAACGCTGGTTAAAAAAAAAGTGTAAACCCACATAGAGTATATCTGCCTGTGTGTTGACCAGCCAACATATGTAGTGTCCTCTTTTCGGTCTGTCCATCACTGTCTTGAAAACCAGTGCCCTCATATGACCCTGTTAGCCTGCTAATTGAGTCTCTTCCGTTAACAACCATATGGTATTGGTTTCAGTTGCACTGCTCCGATCTAATGAGCTATCCCATGTGGAAAAAAATGAAAGCCTTTAGATTTATAACCGACTCCTTCCAGTGATTCTAAGGACTGACCCGGCGATTTGAAAGGTTAAAAATGTACTCCAAGCTAGCACAAACTCAGCTAATGGCCATTACCGCAAATGAAAAGCAGATAAAGGGTTTCATTTAGCAAACTTTATCACTGCTTTACCCCTTTTATCCTCTCCTCCTCTTTCTCTCCTCTCTCTTTATTGTCCATTCCTCCTGTTATGGGCGTCAAAGTCGGGCAGCCCAGTGCACCCGGACTCCCAAGTGCTATACCGACACACAACCAGTCTTCACTTGCAGCAAAGAAAGTTATTCATACGTTGGGATTACGATAATGTGATTACAAAACAAGCAACTTTTAAAGATTTACAATGCCAAGTAAATAAACACTGGATTAAAGTGGGTCACATTCAGTTTGACTCCATAATGCCTGTTGGCAGCGCTGAAGCTTTAGCTGTTCAGGTGTTTTCACACCACATATTTTCAATTGGTTTTCCACACAGTACTCCATTCATGTAATCAGCCATTAGAGATTATTGTTGCATGACACAATTAGGTGTTACCAGCCTGTGACAGTGTTGCATTAACATAGAGCAACGGGGAGAACGGTGCCAGACAGTGAAATTCCATATTTAAAACACTGGGCTGCTGCTTTTATCGCTCCCATACGCCGCCACACACAGAGAGACTCGAAGGCTACAAGTTGCTTCCTGTTTCAGCACCAACACCCTGCAGGTTAATAAGCACCGCGGTGG
This sequence comes from Pagrus pagrus, assembly GCF_965226575.1. Classification (NCBI taxonomy): domain Eukaryota; kingdom Metazoa; phylum Chordata; class Actinopteri; order Spariformes; family Sparidae; genus Pagrus; species Pagrus pagrus. The sequence goes on along the minus strand of NC_140194.1, from coordinate 8,670,788 downwards.
ATGGAAACCCCTGCCACTACTTCTAGCATATATCCCTGGCTTGTCCCAGTGCCACTTCTACTTAACAGTGAGTCATTGTACCAATCACTCCTCATTTCCTTTCCAGTGAAGGCTTTTGCTGTGTGGCAGCAGCCGGAGTGCAGTATCCAGCAGCATGACACAGCTCTCATTATGGCCTAATGGAGGTGAAGGTGTTTTTATGGCTCAGTCTGGCCTGCTCAGCCAGTCAGCTGCCACACAAGACTCTCTCAGAGGGCCTTATTACAAACGTCCTACCACGACTACTTACAGATACACACACACATACACAGAGACAGACACACACACCTGTAATTACTCAATCTTGCCAAGACCCTTAGACCCTTCAACCCTGCACTTTGTTATGTGCCTCCACCAGGGGCCCCTACCAAACCACTCTGTAAGTGGCCTTACTTTTATTGAAACTCCTAACTGCTGCGAATTGTTTCCAATTAGTCTAAATTGGTCAGTTAAATCGCAGGTTTATAGTGAAAGTAGGTGACTCGCTGAATCACCTCAGCGTGGATTGTGACCATATTAGCATTGAACTTCTCTATAATGATGCCGAGGCTCCTCAATGAGCACAATGTGTTGGTAATTGGGTGCTTAACTGCTCTTAATTGTTCTCAATTGTTCGAAATACAGTAACAGAGTGATTTATAACTTCCAACAGGGCCAGCCAGCACCAGACGTCGACGCTGAGTGTTCCCCAAAGTGAAGCCGTAGATTAAAAACACACTTGAGGTAGACTTTTGGGATATGGAAGTCACGCTCCACTGGCACGCACATTATCGTCAATGCGTTCCTCTGAGACCTAATGAAAGTCGTGTAAATGCATTCCATTGTTATAATGAATAGGTGCAGAAATGCAAGCCTAATCATAACTGGCTGAATGGGGGAGTCAGTGGTGCGGTAAAGAAGATTAGAAATAACAGCAGAGCTGATGGTGTATCAGTAATTTGATCATATAGTCTAACTCTGGCTGCAGTATGTTGGCATGTCTCTTCTAACTTCCAGCGAGGGGATGCCAGACTGCGGCAGAGGTACTTGAGCTCATGATTATGTTAAATAACTCACGTAGTTTCTGGTCTATATTGACAGGATTCAACAACACATTTTTCACTAGACAGAGAAAGCTTATTCTGATGGCCTCCGAGCTGGAAAGTTTACAGCGCTTTGGCAAGAGCAGCGAGGTTATCATAGAGTCCATCTCCCTTTTCTATTTCGTGCTCTTTTTTCCCCCCTCTCCGTCTGCCCCGACTCTCTCGCTCTTTACGCTTGAGTGACCACAATTACAAGCTGAAGCCAGCACAGGATGCGGCAGTGATTTAAAATGATTCATTTAGGGAATGCAGAGAGCCGACACACCGAAACACATACTCCCACCGCAGCCCCGCATCCCACCCACATGCACCAAAAAAGGCTAAACGTAGAGCTGCACAAAAAAACTGTAAATATCCACAGGTATTGATTGATTGTGCACAAGTTCTTCCCAAAGAACATTAAAATTGCTGCCCCTTTAGTTCTGATTAACAATGAAGTGTGAAACTGAAGGCTTCCCATGTACAACCTCACACTGTTTACTCTGGCATGTCAAATGCCGACTCCATCTTTAAAGGCGACCTGTCTCAATGTTTGTGAATGTGGGACCACCCCTGGGGACGAACCCCCGCCTTCTCTTACCACCCCCGACTGAGTGAACTGTGATGTTTGATAAGCTGTGAGAACTCTGCAGTAAATTCGGCCTAGTTGGGCCACAGGCACTGCTGTGTTTCTATCTACAGTCCTCTCTCTCTCTCTCCCCTCGGGTCTTCCCTATCTATCCTACCCCCACCATTTGATGACCTGAAAGTTCAGATATGAATCACATGTCAACAATGTAGCAGTAATAAAAACAACAAAAAAAAGAAAAGCCTGTGGAGATGGAGAGAGAGAGTGAAGCCAAAGCGGAGGGAGAGAACGAGCCGACAGTCCCCACTGGCACACAACAATTAGGCCCTCTGACAGGAAGTGGAGTGCACATGCCTCCTGTCTCCGCTTCCTTTCTCTGCTGCCAACATTTGACCCTCGCTGATACCGACAACCCCGACATGACCAGTGAATAACATCGCTGCGTCAAGCGTATTGTCTGAGAGCTCTGCGTGGGGCTCTGTATATCTGATTTATGCCACGTCGTGGAGGTGAAAAGATTCCAAAGTCGTGAGACGTGAATACAGTTTCAACGTTTTGGCTGTCATCTTCAGCCAAAGATAATAGGATGAGCGCGTGTTTAAACCACTCCTGTAGATTTTTGGATTTATTTTACACAGTGAGAACAGCTGATCGAGGGAGGAGAGGTCTCCCTGATAAAATGACACACAACGCAGCTGTGCATCATCACGCAGACACACACATACGCTCACAAACTACACATGGGGGGGGATGCTGTTAAATGTGTTTTGTTCAAAGACTCGCAGACCATCTGAGGCCGCATGTCAGCCTCCTCCCCTGAAGGTCTAATTTACACTTCTATCAGTCTCTCCTTCTCTTCTTAAGAAGTACTACCGGCTTATCCGATGAGATCCACAGATGTTTATTTCACCGCGGAGGAATGCGAAGGCCCATCAAGATCTCAGACGGACGTCAGCTCAGCTATTTAGTCTGGATACCATGCCAAAAGAAATGGACAGTTTTAAAGGCTCTGTCTGGATTTGACTGGAAGGGAAGTACCTGTTTTTTTGGACATGTTGAGAGGCATTGTTCGGGTTAAAATACACCATCAACAGCCAGCTCCACGATAGACGAGATACTGTCAATTCTGTGGAATTGAAAAAGCTCGAGTCAACACCTGTGATCTGTGAGTTTGGATTTCTGCTACACCCCATGTCTGCTCATGACTTTTCCCTTGAATAACTTTCATTTTTACAAGTCATGGCAAGATAACAACAGTCCATTTCCTAGGACAGACACTCCCTCCGTCATGATCGGTACTTTCCTCCTCTCTCCTGCACAGAGAAGATAAAGTGATGCTGATGTTGGCAGCTCCTCACTTGGAAACTACCTGAGTGAGACATTTGTGGTTTCCTGAGCAGAATAATTTGCAGATAGAGAACAATTTCAACATCTTTAACCGTCCACAGTGGAATAGCTCGTTCACCAGCAGAGACCCGAGATTGCTAATGATTGGGAATAAGAGATGCAACAGGAGAAATAAAGAAAACACTGTTAAAGTCACATGTGTTTTTCTTTCTTAGTGCGTTTTCCAGCAACATCACCTTTAAAATAACTGCGCTGAACAGGAAGTTATCTTCTTACAATGCTTTTCATTTTATTCTTCTTGTGCGGGTAACAAGGATAGATTTCCTGCAATTTTGAGTGTTTGATTTGAATGTTTTACTTTCTCTCCTTTTTCTCACGGAGCGGACTTTTACATTTCACACAACAACACACCCTCTTGATGTGTCACACGTTCTCCGTCCTTCTCCTCTCCCAGCTGCCGTACATCCCACCTGTTTCCACTTTCAGGTCACTTCACTCCTACTGTAGAGCTCGTTGCTCTGTAAAGCCGCAAAGCTGCGTGCTCCTGATGGAAATAAATAAATAATCCCACGCTCAGACACTTGAAAATCACCAACAATCTCAGAACATAAATAAACAAAATGGAGACACTTTCTCAGCGGGTGCTCACTCGCTTCGCTACAGTCTCAGTCTAATGGGCCTACATGTTTAGTGTTTACCTTTGGCAGTATGGCTTGGTGAATTTTGAAATGTATGTGTTCGAGTGTGTGTGTGTATGTTTGGGAAAATGCAGTTAATTGGGCTGTGGGTTTACTGTTTAGACTGTGTGTGCGCGATGTTTGAAGCTGTGACTGTTTGCCTCCCATTTAGTCGGGGAAACACAGTTGGTGGTGTTTTGTTTGGGTCACAGTGTGAGTATTAGAGGAAGAGAGAACACTAGATGAAGGCAACACACAAAATGAATTTTTATGCCTGAGATAAGCCAGTGTTTGTTTAAAAGTTACATAACTTTTGAAAAGGTTTTGTGGGAAGTTACAGGGAGAAAGTAAACAAAGATGAGGTGATAGGGGAAAGTCATTACAGCGCATTCGCCGCAGCAGTGATTGAGAGCGTACTCTAGAAGTATTTCACCGCTGGAAAGATGGCCCTTATTTAAAAAAGGCCTGTATTATTATCTTTTTCTCAAAAGGCACACAACCATCCATCCATCCATCCATCCATCCATCCATCCATCCATTATCTGAAACCACTTATCCTTTTCAGGGTCATGGGGGAGCTGGAGCCAATCCCAGCTGACATTGGGCGACGGCGGGGTACATCCTGGATAAGGCGCCAGTTCATCACAGGGCCAAACAACCATTCACCCTCGCAATCACACCTACGGACAATTTAGAGTAACTGATTAACCAAACATTTGCATGTCTTTGGATTGTGGGAGAAAGCACGAGTACCTGCAGAAAACCCACACAAGCATGGGAAGAACATGCAAAAACACCACACACGTGCCTGGTCTCGAACCCAGGTCCTTCTAGCACAAAACCTACAAAAAACAAAATGCGTGCATACAAAAATACTGAAGTGCAAGTTGATATAGCAGCTCTAAACTCCACCAGATGATGCGTTTTGCTCCATTCACTCGATTATACCACTAACGTTGTAGTGATACAAAGTGGGCAGGAAGTTGACAGAGCTGGCAGATGGCAGAGTGCACCTGTTTAAAGGTCTAGTGTGTAGGATTTAGTGGCAACTGGCAGTGAGGTTGCAGCTTGATCTCCAGGACTAGAACCCACTCACTGTGTAGATGTTAAAGGCTCATTCTAAGGTTACGAAAATGCAACAGTTCTTATTTTCAGGTGATTTTAGACAACACATGATTAAGAATATCATGTTCTCTCTAGACCCTTGAATTTTGACCTTGAGAAAACATTTCTGTCTGATTTATTTAAATATGTTTCCAAAAGTGATTAAACTATTTAAGAAGTTTAATCTGGCAAGTGAATACAACTTGCAAGCAAACTCCCACACACTGTCTAACTTGCAAAAATACCTGTATCCATGATACTCGGGTACGAGACCTTCATCAGGCATTTCTTTTCTTTTTTTACCTGATGAAGGTCAAGTACTGAAATGCTGCAAATTAATGTATTTTTGCAACTTTTGGTCTACTTGTTCGTCTCCTACGCACCTCATGAAATGAACTCTCAGAGAAAAGTTTTACATTTAAAACTAAATGCTCTCATAAAGTGTAAATACCACCAAAAAGAACAAGCTTCTCGAGACTGTTAAAGACATTACTTCATTTAATGTACTCTGCCTTTTTTTGTTTAAACTTCTGATGCTACACTTTCACATTATGGCGAGCATTCATCAAAACAAGCAGAGAGCATGAGCGGTTCACAGCGGAGCACCTCTAAATCCATGTTGTACAGTGAGCACTCTCCATCTTAGCAGCCACACACCGCAGAGAGGCAGTTACAGTTGGATCTATATTTTTACACAGTGACACCCGCAGTGTGAAAAACAGCCAGCGGTGCTGTGATATAGTGCACTGTACTAAAGATGTCCAAGCACAGCCATCATTTAGAAGTATGGCGACAGCTGTTTGAATGTGGGCCATATAGTTTTATTGTGTTTGCTGTCATTCATCATTTTCAGGGCACATTAAAGAGCTTTATGGTTACCTGTGTGGGAATCACAGCAGGAGAGGCTTAAGATAAGCCTGTGTGTGAAGGTGTCGTCTAAACCATTCATAAGCCACTACGCAGGAAAAGATACACAACACAGTAAATAAGATGCACCACAACGTCACATCTTTATCCACCTATTTTTTTTTTTAATTTGTGTTTATTTGATCTCAGCTGCAGTTCTGTATGTTCGAATTTTCTGGGGATACTCACGGTCCCTCCATGCTTGTTGACATGTCTAGTTGAGATCTAATTAATGATCTCTTATCCCTAATCATCGATAAGTAACAACCATTGATAATTAGGCTCTGCTCCAGTTGTTTTAGAGCACTACGAGCCTGGTGGCAGCTCACGTAATCGAGATTAGTTAATCAGTTCAAGTCTATTGGCACTAAAGCTCGGAGGCCTGCCTGTGTGTGTGTGTGTGTGTGTGTGTGTGTGTGTCCCAAGCAGAGTAGGAGCTCCCTGGGTGACCAGGCCTGGCTGACTGCCTTCTCGCTGGAGATCTTCACGATTACTGTTAGAAATTACTCACAGATTGCACTGCATTCTGTGCCCTTTGTGTTATTGTGCACAAGGCCCTCTCCCACATGAATACCACAAGCATGTTAAAACAAAAAAAAAGTCTTCTTTCTCTAAACAACTGAGGACTGCGAATCTACTAATGGAACATTAATGCCCGAGTTTATAAGAATTTCTGCTCTCTCACCTCATTTCGCAGAGCGTTTCAGCCTACTGGAGGCCATAACTTAACCTTCAGTGTTTTACCGACTGACAAACCTAAAGAAGATGGGACAGGGAATACGGACCTAACACTGTGAAGTGATGTATTGGCCACTTACGTATCCCAAACACATCATGTGCCAGTGAAAGTGTGCCCAATTTGTTAAGAGTTAATCCCTTTGAATGAGAGAAGGTTTTGCATCCTTGCTCCTCTCTGACTTCAGATAAGATACTCTCCCTCCTCCAGCGTCCACCATCTTCCACTGTTTACATTTTCGCAACACTGTCACAATTCATAAAGGGAATAATCAGCACTATCCAAGATGGTATATTCTTCTGAAAGCCACTAGCTGCTGATCTCACATTTCTGCAGCTTCCCACCTCATCCAGACTGAGCGGTTGATCCTCCTTAATGGAGGATCAACTGGATAACAACATTGTAGAAATGACTGAGGATTAAGGGGCTATTCTTTGGTTTGCTTTATCATGTCTTGCATTGCCAAATCCTTTCCATTCACTCACACTTCATATATCAAGGGATACGGATAGGCAAAACACAAAACAAGCTAGCATTTTGTCAGGAGTTCACATGGGGAGAAAGATAATAAGCATGAGCATGTTTTCGCATGTGCCTTGTGCACAACACTATACACATTCACATGCTGTCTATCTGTGTATACAACCCTGAAGCCAGAAAAATCACTTTAAAATGAAACCCTGGTTTTGTACCACCAAACACTAAAATGAAACCAAACTATAATCACAGCTGTAGTTTAACCACAATTTTCATTTTGCTGTACGACTCTTTTGTATTTTGAGGCTCAGCAGACATTTTAAGCTTCGGACAAATGTCTCCTCAAGGTTGAACTTGGCTCAACAATAGATGAGAGACAAATTTAAAATGTATTTTTGCTCCTGCCTCTAATTGGAAGAACGGACCGCTCACTGGGCTGACGCGGTCTCTGCTCCTGATTTTTAAATAACTTGGCAGCTGTGCTGGGAACGTTGCCAAAATCTTCTTAAACTATTTGCCAAAAACTGTTTCTCAATTAACCTTCAACAAAAAGTACACAATATTCTGGCAGTCGCTCTCTTTCTTGAGGCTAGGATTTTTTGGACACGTTTTAGATTGTACAAAGAGGCTACAAACAGTTGCTTAATGATACAATATGTAGGAATTCTGTATCAAAATGTTTGAAAAACTCCCAGGTCTTCATGTTTACATTATCTGTTCCTCCACTGATCACTGCTTCAGTCAGGCAGATTAACAGGAGTGAAGATAAAACAAATCTTTCAAAGGGAAAAAGCAATTTCTAGCTTTCCTCCAGTCAGTTAATTTCTCCAGATTAGAGCAGAATCCGATATAAACGTTATTCCTCAGGTCTGCCTCAGCCCTCCGACACTTGAGCCGTCTCTGAGCAGCTGAACGGCGGCTTCTCCTGACAGCACACTTATTTTGATAGAGAGCCGCAAACGATGGAAATTACAAAAGTTTAACTAACCAACATGTTAAAAGAGGTTAAGATACCAGACATGAACTGTAACATCTCCAGTTTGAATCCACCTTTGTGCCTGTCTCTCTCCCTTATTTCCTGTCTCTCTAATTAAGACAAAAATAATAAACATACTGAGTTTTTTAAATGTATGCCAGTTTGTCAGCTAAAACTGTATAGCCCCAAGCCCATGTCCAACACACACACGCAGAATGATAGAATGTAACTAAGTAGATGTACTCAAGTACTGTACTTAAGTACAATTTTGAGGTACTTGTACTTCAAATCTTCTGTTACTTTATACTTCCACTCCACTACATTTTGGAGAGAAATATTGAACTTTTTATCCCACTACATGCACTTGATAACATGCACTTGATAACTTTAGCTACTACATGCTTTGCAGATTACATCCTACATCAGAGCCAAACTAGCGCTATATTAATTTAATTTCTTTTATAGCCAGTTGGATTAAAAACGCATTCATTTTGATCATCAAAAAAATGCTTCATATTGGTTAATACATACGTGTAAATATAAGTATATAATTTACTTTTTTGTACTTTTGACACCTGAGTACATTTAATATCAGATACTTTAAGACTTTTACTCAAGTACCATTCATAAAGGTGACTTTCACTTTTACTAAAGTTATAACGATACCTTTTAGTCAAGTATGACTATTGGGTGGTTTTTGCAACGCTGCACACACACAGTGGTTAGCACGGCTCTCAGGAGAATGGGCAGGGATGGGGTGGACACTGGACACACAATTTATGTCATCGGGGCTGCTCATCACTAATGGTTTTACAGTGTGTGTGTGAGAGAGTGAGGATTTGGGAGTTGTCCTGAGGAAGTGCACACCCTGACACCGAATCTCCCATCGGGCAGGGAGGACACCGTTTTAACCTGTTAACCCTATAACCTAATCCTCTTAGGTAACTTTGAACTGGTCACATCTGCTGAAGACACACACCCAGAGCAGGAGCAGCAGGTTGGGTTAACCACCACCAAAGCACAACAGCGCGCATGTCCCATTTCTATTTAGGAGAGGGACGGGCTGCAGATCTCTCTTCTGGGTCCAACATCTCAGCTCTCATCTCAACTGAATGCGACCTCTGTGAGTACTTGGCTCTGACCTTTCCACAACTTCTGCTTAAGGAAAACAAAAATCTGTGCGCACTTGGACGGACTCCTGTCTGTGTGTACATGAGGGACAATGCCAAAGAAATCCATGTTTACTCCAGAATCACTGGGACCGCACGCTCCCGGTTAGAGGACACGCGGCCAAGGCATCCCACCCAGCAGGATCTGCAGGCTGAACCCAAATACAGCTGTTCTTTCCTCTCACCGGCGGTGCCTGTGGGGGAGTCTCAAAGGAGAAAACACCAGGTTCAAAAAGATGATCAGCCTCGGCCTTCTCCACGCGCACAGATCCAACTAACAATTATAAGATCTTCCCTGTGCCAGGACACGCGCCTCAGTGATAAATTCCATCTGAGTCACTCCCATTTATTGGAAAAGAGAAGTCATGCAAGGCTCTTAATCTCTCCACCCTACAATATTGTAATATCCTTAGATTTATATCCAGTGGCTGCTGGGGAAATTTTTCTTTTACATTTTCAGTACAGTATGTGAAAGTCATACGTCAGATGGATGTGCCAAAGCACCCTACTGGTGCACCACACCAGTCTATTTAAATGAATTTAAATAAAATACTCTGCTTGGAACAGTAGTATTTGTCTGATAAGGTTTTTCCACCCAAAAAGTATAATTACCACGTTAAAATGACCCTCATTTAAAACCTACAAAGTTTTCCATTAAAACATTGCACATTAGGTAACTTCTCCAGTCAGTGGCCTCGACCAAAGGCACCGGCTCACATCTGGAGTTGGTCCCCTGGCGATGGCGTTGGCTGACCGCTGCTCCTCCGGGATGTGCTAAATGCAGAAAACAAGTCTGGAAGTCCATAAATGTGATAAAAATAAAGATCTTCTTCTATTATTATATGTCTGTGGTGCTCAAATCAACCAGCGCACTGTATCTTATGTTATCTATAACATTCCTGTCATACTTCCATACCACTTTCCAATAAGACCTCCTTAATAAAAGGGTTATAAACTGTAATTAATGGCTTTATTAGGGTTTGAACAGTCATCCAAAACCTCCTCCAGCATTACACTTTCCTTTTTTTCCCATCTTTCATCAACCTCCTGGAAGAGGGCTGCAGAACATCTGGACCAGAATCCATTTATTATCAACTTCTAAACAACATTAACAACTGCAGACTTGACTGATTATTCTAAGCACGTCTTATTAATGCCTCTCTACCCCATTTTACTGTAATCCCCTATATGCTTATCTCATAGAGCATACATTTATTTCTAATTAGTGTTTGTTGTTTTTGCTGTGGACCTGTGCACTATCCAATAAAACAACACACTGTTACAGAAACACAAGGGGGGGTTGGATGAAGTTTGAGGATGTGTAGTGGCCTGGCTGGTGCAGATGCTGGGGGCCCCTCCCCTCCAGCAGCAGCAGCAGCAGTGTTCAACTGGGAGTTTGCCACCGGCGAGCTGCCACTCAGTTAACCAGCCATCCAACACACACACACACACACACACACAGACACAGAGGGTGCACCAAGAGTTCAAGAGCGCCAGTGTGTGTTTAACTACAATTAAGGGGAGTGGAAATATTTGGGGGGGAAGTATTCAGTTTATCCATCCACTGTAGATTTTGGTCGGGACGCGGTTGCGCAAGTGTCACACTACTCCCGCTCACTTTTCTCTGCGCGTCCGGCGATTAGAGGAGAGAGGCGCTGCTGTCCACAGCCGGAGAGGAGGCTGCGCAGGTAAGAGCCACGTTATTCCACTTGCGATCTGTTGCATTCAGGAACCGACATTACTTGATGTTAGCAGCAGTTTGTTTTTTTCTCTCTTATAAGGTTTTCCACACATGCTGTACTGCAGAATATTAAGTGTAAAGTGTGACCGAAGAAGTTCAGAGGACAGGCTGAGACGCATGAAGTTAAACTGAAGATGATGCTAAATAAAGTGTTACGTCTTCACCAACTGCCTCTCAAACATGTCCAGGCTTCATTATGAAGACAGCGCACAGCCTTTGGAGACGGTTTGTTGCAGATTTACGCATCTCCCTCTGCTGTTGATGCGTCTATCTGTGGTGTTTTTTTATATTTCAACTTCTCCCAGCTTGGAAAAGTTTTTTAAAAAACAGAACTCTTACTGCACATTTCTCCCAAAACAATATAAACAGCTTTGTTCAAGCTTTCACGCAACACAATGGATTGCGAAACGATTTTATGATCACATGAAGAGTTTGATCAAACCCATAAGAAGGGTGTAATCCTTTTCAATCACTGGAACTGTAAACATTAGCAGCCTCCGTGCAAACAGTAATTGGATGATAGTCATGCTGTTGGATGGATAAAAGCACTTTAATTGCAATTTCATGCAGCTGAAACCCAAAATCACTGCATGATGGCGCATGATTGCTTTATTTTACACGCTGAGAGATTTATGGAGTTGCAGATGTATATAGTAGTTTATATAGGGGGAGGAAGGGGGTCCAGATCCTCTCAAATTGAATGTGACTAGGTGTGCTTAATCAGCCAAGTCCTCATCCAGCAGATCCACACTGCAGAGCCGCAGCACATTAAACATGTTGATGGTGAACCTCCTTGTTTTCACTTGTGGAGCTCACTGCAGTGTCTCTGTCGCTTTACTGTGCAGAAACAGTCCTGCGGTGGGTTTAATAGTGTAGTTATTTATTCTTCATTCCCCTGCCTGCAGTCTAACAGTCTCAAGGACCCGCTCTCCACTTACTGCGCTTCTAAAGGTTTATCTAACTCCTTACAAGGAGCTTTGGGTTGAGGGGGTGTTGTGAGGGAGAGAGAGGCTGAAGGGACTGTCGAGGGGAGGCAGAGAGATGGGAGTTGTGTGGATATTGATTTCTCTGGCTGTGTTTCAAGGCTTTTGATCAGTTTGACTAGAGGTGAATAAATAACAGCCGCTTCAGCTCAGTATTAATTTTACGGCTGTTGTATTTTATCAGGTCTTTGTGTGTCAAATATCCTTGTTAGTTTGGATCATATTCAACCAACCTCATCCTGTTCTTCAGTCAAGGTGAAGTTGACTGAAAGCCTGCATAGTCGATAAAAAATGTTTTATGTCGTCTTGTCTTTGGTCAGTTGAGTCGTTTTAGGTCATCAGATTATACAGAACTTTTTTCGTCAACCCAGTCTTATTTCACATCACTTTTTATCTCATCATCATCTGATGAAAACAGAATTTTTAGTTGCCCAAAAGTACATGACAAACTTTTGAACAACACAACTAACACCCTGAGTCCTGACTGTGCCCCGCTGTCCTGATGAGGCGTGTGCAGCATGAACATCGCAATTAATGTCGTTCCAGGACCATCACTGATGATGCTGTTGTGATGTCATTGCTTTGCAACTTGTGTCATGTCATAATCGATCTTTTCAATTTACGAAACAGCGTAGAAAAACTCCACCTGAAGTGGGGCGTCATGGCTAAGTGGGTTACGTATAAAAGGCCAGGGTTCGTTTCCTCGTTTCACTTATTATTTTCCTTTTCAGATTGCTGGTGTAGTTTAGTTTGGTTTAGGCAACAAAGTTACGTTTAGGAAAACTTGATTTGGGTTCATATAGACCCTTTCACAACGTGTAACAGGAGTTAAAAACGTCTTTTTCCCCCAGAGTGACTTAGCTATGACATTACAAAGACTTAAATGGTCAGTTTCATTGATGGTCCTGGTCTGGAGCAGAATTAAGGATGTTTGAGGAACAACAACAACATGACGATATCAGATCGTACCGTGCAGTGCAGGAAACACAACAACAAACAAGTTTCCAATATTTTGTCTCCTCTTTTTTGTCAAAGAAAATAAAGTTTTCTTTTTTGAATCTACATTAAGTCTAAAAAGTTTTCATATTGATACAGGCACAGTTTAAAGATGTCTTCATCTCTTCTTTGTCATGGAAAAATGGTTGTTACCAAACATATTAAGTCCTCCTTTAAACATTGTCCAGTTATTACGTCGCTGCGGAGGTTTGTGCCAGACATACCTAATGCAGACTGCTATATGTACAGGCAGAAACAGGTTCAGTCGAGTTGGAGATGGGGCCGACTGAGCACTGCTGCTGAAATCACAGCCTGGAGATGTATACTTGTGAGCTCTGCGTGGACTTCTGACGCTTTGCAGATAAAACTGTATCCTTACTCATTTCTGTGAGTGCTGTGGTGGAGGTGGTGATTAGGAAAGTGGATTTGATAATATGTTATAATGTGAGACTGGTTGAAGGGCTTTTCAAAGGACTACGAGGGCTCCTTTGTTCACTGTATCGATTAATTCAAACTCCATGCTGTGCTTGCCTTGAGCCCCATAGCTGCTCTGACTCACCCAGGTTCTGTTTGGCGTGCCTGGACTGATCCGACATTACTCTAAAAATCACAGCATCGGTGTTCAGCTGTGTTTTGAATGGCCTACAGCGCCATTCCTGCGCTCCGTGACAACAACACGCAGTTCATGTGCCGAGGCTTTTTCCTGGACGGTGATGAAAACTGAACACTGAAAGAGTTCTTTCTCAAAACTCAACAGGTTTCGGGGTGCAAAGTGTTATTAAAACATACTTGTAGCCATGCTGCGTGCTAGCTTAACCTTATATGGTGATGTTTCTGGAATCCTTTAGTGCAGACGGACAAAACAGCCAGGGCACCTTTACAGCAGTTAGTGTGTTTAGAGAGTCTACAACGGCTAGGTGCCAATGACTTGCAGACAGACGGCCCGGCTGGGTTAGCCTGCCCTGTGGCTCAGTGTTTCCTCTGCCTGTGCTTAACTGTATGAGTGTTACCACATTACAAAAGCCTTCCTGGGCCAGAGAGGGAACAATAGAGTTGCGGCCCACATTTGTAGGAGACTTAAAATGCTCTTGAGAAGAGTCGTTGCATAGCACACACGGGTGTACCCCTGTATCCCCGGGCCATCCAAAGACAAGTGAGAGCACTTACAACTGTCAGTTTTCATGCCCCATTGCTCCCATCTGCCTACCTCAGGATGGTATTAGCTTACAGGCGCATATGCTCATACATGCAGACTCTCATACACATTCAGAGCTGTGCACCCGAGTCATGCCCTGGTCAGCATGTGTAGAGTTACTTGTTTTGTTGTCCCTTATCAACAAACCTATCAGCATGTTTATCCATGTGCTGTTGTCTCAGTTACATAGCTGCTTCTCTGTTTTGAATAGCCACTCGACTTTGTTTCCACTTGTTGTTTTTCCGTTTCAATCTTCTCTATTGAAAAGAGTTAAACCGCAGATCCAGTATCGCTTCTCACGCCCACTTTCCCACCTTTTCCATTCACCCTCAGTGTGACAGCAGGCCTGAGCTGGCACTGTCACAGCTGTATATGGTTGAGTAGTGAAGCTGTGGGCTACGTCTCCCAGAAATTGGAGGATTAAACGGCAAAATTTAACATAAAGCGAGTCTCCAACAAAGGCAGCACCAGCGCTTCTATCTGTCTTCGGTGTATTCGGTTACCGCACCAGCAGTTGCACAGAGTATTCCCTTACTGGTGTTTTCAGATAACAGCTTGGGGAGGGACGAAACGTGGACAGACAAGACCTCAGGGTAGGAATTTTATCCATCTCCCTCGGTTTATCCCCGCAGACGAAAACGGAAGGAATTCCACAGGAATGTCCTCTCGTCTGGGCACCGCCATTCACTGATTTCATGCAAAGCGTGGTTGTCATGAGACGTCTGTCATTTTTAATGTGGTGTTGTGAATGTGTTTATGCGATGCAAAACAGAGAGAAGTCCTCACATAAACGCTCGTAACAGGGCCGTGGAGTTAACTGTCAGGAGTCCACTGTTGTTCACTGTGTGAGAGGGGCTTTCTGTAATCAGGCAGCCTGTGGAGCTCTGATTTATTGGATTTATTAGAAGGTAGAGGGCTGCAGGAAATACAGACTTTCCTAATGGCGAGGGATCAAATGATCCTTGCCCCTGGTCCTCAGAGAGGTATCAGATATCCTTACCTGGCATGCTGTGTACTATGCATTTATTCATTATTTCGGGGTTAGTAACTGCAGTGTTTTCAACTTCAAAGCCCGTATCTGTCTTTATCACCACGTTTGCATGATTAAATTCTGTGCGTAAGGGGATATTTTGGCAATTTATTTTGCTTTGGTTTTTTGGAGTGATACGTAATTTCCCAGGAGATACACACATGCTGAGCTGATAGTGTTTCACCCAGATAAGGTGGAGTAATGTTTGTGTTTAAAAATCTAAAATGAATCACAGCTTGCTGCCTTGGTGTTTACTTTATGACCTGGGTAAACAAATTACTGAAAAAAAAAAAAGTCAGCTATAAGTGATGCTATAAAAGCTGCCAAAAAGGCTTTTCGTATAATAGTGTGTAGGTTGAGGTTTGTGATCTAAGTCCAGAATAATCTCGCATCGCCGCGAGGATCACATGTTTCATATTTACTTGTTATGGCAACAGTTAATTCTCAGCGTACAGTTAAACACGGTGAGATCTGGAGTAAGTATGTGTAGTGTTAACGCTGTCAAGGCAAAACAGTTTAGACAGAAGTCAGAACATATGGATGTTGGACCCGTCAGATCAATATTACTAGTATTTATCAGTGGACTTTGGACTGACAGTAATGTTTTGCTTTGTTTCAAGAAGTCCTTAAGCTTGTTATGCAAAGTGAAATATATGATCCTGTCTCTAAAATATACACCACATCACAGTGCCAGGACATAAGGAAAAAGAGTGGTGCTTGTCTGTGTTTGAAAAGTGTTGTGTTTCCTCTTTACGGCCGTCTTTAACTGGAGCTATAGCTTTCAGAACAACTTTACAATGTAATGCTCCTTGTGTATGCTTCATAGTTCGCATGTAGTGAAAACACAAACGGTGTGTGACCCGCGGTGGCTGTCCTGTATTTTCCCTATACGAGACGTGAACTCACACAGACTCACTGGGGAGTTGCATGCTTGCTTAAATGCGAAAAAAAAGAAAAAGATGATTGACTGTTGCCAAGAAAAACATCTAATGTCTTGAGAGCTAGAAACAATTACCTATGTTGTTCTGCCAGGTCAGTGCCTGTGGTCGGGGAATAAAGACAAATAGCCGTGCTAATGCACTCTGTCCTGTGGAGATGGAGGGCTTTGATAATAGTGGACTCTACAGGGCACCTGGGTGTTGCTAAATGCCTCATTAGGGGTGGTCTCTGTGTGAGAATGCCCGTGGCAAGAGCACTTCTTCACCATCTGCTCCGTCCTCATGTCTGCTGACGACTTCTCCATGAAATGCGACGTCTTTTAAAAGTCCAGCTGCTTTTGATTTCTTACGGCAACTTTATTTTTTATCAATTTGTACCGTTGTTAATTACTAGCTGCTCGTGAACGGTTATTTTTTACAGCGCGCCGCATTTGTTTGATGTCGAGCCCAAAGCCAGTATATTTTGAGGAGGTGACATCTTTAACATGCTATATGTTGGGCTGAGATCAGAAGCCAGCAGCACCATGTTGGCGGCTGGCTTTAAATCTGTCACCATCGCCATCAGGATTGTTTCCCATCACCCCCTGCTACGTGTGCCGGCCATGCTGCCAAAGACAACAGGGACTCTGGCGGCCAGGAAACAGGGGTGTTAGCTTAACCCACATGGCACAAGCTGTCTGTTTCTTCTCTTCCTCACCTCTCCCTCTCTTTTCCTCTATCTCTCGTGTTCACTCTTTCCGAATTATTGACTGAGTGGCGAAGCATATTTCGTCTTTCAATCTCCTGTTGTCATCCTTCTTAACAGACGGGGGGTTCTTAATGCCCCTCTTGTCACACTTGAGCTTACTGCTTTGTTTGTGCTGTATTCTTCTCGAGGAGTGCTTCACAGGCCTGCGCCGCTGACAGATGTGGGCACTCGAGCGGCGCAGAGAGATACATTACCCGAACGCGACTCACATGGGTGAAATCATGTCACTGTGCCCCCGCAGATACCGCGGGGAGGATGAGCCCCGCCACCAGCACTATCGCTGACGCTCAGAAGGAGTGCAAAGACTGCACGGATTTAAACCCGCTCGCTTTCTCGCTCTCGTCTCTGATTGCCCATCCATCACACACAGCTCCATATCTGTATTTCTAACCCCGAAGGTGTGAAGGTGCCTCAATTTGTCATCTTATTTAAACAGCAGCCTGTTTATCGGGGCCTAATCCTCGCCAGTTTAAAGCTACAGGGCGCTTGGATGGGTGCCACTCTGCCCTGATTCTCAGTAATGAACTCAAGTTTCAAACACCGCATGACAAAACCGGACAGGGAATAATAAATGAAGTGAAATGAGTTGTACTTTTACAGCCTGTACCTGTCTGCCAGCACGGCGTTTTTTTGCATTTAATCAACGCAATAATGAATGCATGTGCTCAAAATGTCGCCTTATATTATTTCCCAGGCGCCGCAGAGGCAGCATTCGTCCCAAACCGTGATTGTGTCTTCTCTGCAACACGCTTAGTTCCAGCATGTGAGATATGCGAGTGTGTGTGTGGCACGGTGGATCTATTAATCTAGGTTGACACTGTTTATGTTGTCACAAGACAGGTTGATATGTGTTATCTGACATGGGGGTGGAAGGAAAGTAATGAGGGAGAGGTAGCAATAAGGCGGGGGGAGCATTCTTTTGATGCATTCATTAATTTCTTCATCGATTGCCTGGTTAATTATTCGCTAGACGGCGGTGGAATGTGCAGGAATGCAGGTTTGAAAACACTGTTAGCGCTCAGTGGGTACGTGCTTAGGGTGATGCTATAATAAGGTTATCATGAGGTAAAGATGCTTTCCAAGTAGCAACTTGGCAGGATGCACCACTTTTCTTGAGGTGGCACAAACATACTGCTTAAAGGCATGTAATTGTGCTGATTAGCACCCGATTCAGACTAAATCGGGAGCAATTGATTAAAAAGAATGAGGATTCATTTCCCGTAAATCACTGGGTATTAGTTTCTTGGATTAGTATCTAGCTTTTGTGGATTTTAAATGCCAATAATCCTTTTTTTAGAAAAGCTTTTTAATTATTTGTTCATTAAGGCTTAGTTTCCAATTTCTTGGAAACTGTGCTTCTCATATTTGTGGAGGAAAGATATAATAAGTAACATTTCTGCAGTAAAGTGTCTGAAATTGACTTTGTTGTGTTGTGTATCCCAATGTTTCCAACAATGGATAAACCGAGAGAAATACATAACCTTACTCAAGTTAATGGTGCGTTTCATTTGCTCGCCTGCTGCCACAGCTACCACGGAAACAGGAAGATGATGCGTCAGAGAGTGAGGGAGGAATTCGGCAAATGTGACTAATCTAATGTGAATAGAAAAAGCATTACCTCATCCATGAACATTTATGTAACCCGTTTTTCATTGGTTGTTTTAACACTGAAATCTCCCATGATCCCCCACTACCAATGTCTTTTGTCTTGTTTTGATTGAGAGACCCCTAGTGGCAGAACTAAATACTACGTATTTAAAGGTCCAGTGTGTAGTATCCATCTAGCGGTGAGCTTACAGATTGCAACCAACTGAACACCCCTCACCAAAAAAGGTACAAGGCCTGCTCCCATTTAGGCCCCTAAATATCCCTAAATCTCACACACTGGACTTTAAATGTAAAGGGTCAGCGAAGAGAAGAAAAGAAAATCTCTGTGCCGGCTCATACTTTCAGTAGCAAGCCCTTTGATGATCACAGTTTCATACTTGAAGCAGTGTAGGTACACGCACGTCACATGGGTGCTACTGGAAACTAGGAGTAATGAAAACTTTTCAGTCCCAATTGGACGTTCGCTAACTTAGAATAACCGCAATTGGAAACGTCGTCACATTTTTCCAACGTGTAAGTGTCTAAGTTCCCTACTATAAATAACCAACATATGTCAAGTTTCTGCCACTTTACTTTGTCCCGTGTTCAATAAGCGCACATCGCTCAAGCTCTCCTCGCTTGTTAGTAACAGACTGTTCCCATGACTGTTCGCTCATACGTCTCACTTTGCGCTGAGTGCGAACCAGTGTCCGCGCCGCAGCCCTCTTTAATGCACTGTGAAGTCCCAGACAGGACACGGCCCATTTTTTTTACAGGCCATAAAGGAGGAGCTGACAGGGTCATCAGCCAATGCTAAAACTATTGGCGAGTATCATTTAAGCTAAAGAATTAAACTAGTAATCAAAGTCAAAAGAAGAATGAGGAGAGTGAGAAACTGAAAGAGGCATGGCGGAGTGAAAGAAAGTAGAATGCGACTGTTTTGTTAGCCTGACCTTTGTTGTGGGCAAACAGATTTAAAGGCAACACAAAAGGAAAGCCAGAGACAGGCAACAGCTGATGTAGGACAGGTAAAGAGAAGTGGACATGCCTGCAGGGTTCCATGGTGAAACAGCTGAATAGCCCCAACAGAAACCTGTGTACATATCCTGCATGCAGTTAGATGAGACTGCACATACACACTCATGCACACCCACACACACACACACACTTATGATTGCTCCTCCCTAGCTTGACTCTTCTCTCCGGTCTCCCTCCAGGGTTGCAGAAAAGGACAGAGTGAAAAACGGAACGAGACCTCTCATCCACACGCCATGAAGACAGAGGGCTCTGTAAATCAGAGTGTGAATGAAGTCGGGGCTCTGCGCTGCATGCCTGGCAGTAATTATGGCAGCACAGGGAAGAGGATTAAGGTACGAGCCCATCCCGGGGTCCCATTAGTGGGATTGATGTTGTTGGCCACCCTCCCTTTTGGAGCGAGCATCAAACAGAGTGTCCCCAGGGTCCAACTCAGCCACAGAGGTAAGAACTGAAATATTGTTGATTTGACTGGTTTGATATTTACATTTACTTTGATAATTATGTATTTTTACAGTATGTGTCCAGGGCAAAAATAAGTTTGTGTAATTTTTGAGTTATTTGGGATATTTTATCTCATGCCAACAGCCTCCACCATCTATTTTTCCACCCATTTCTGTCTGGTAGCACTTAGCCACTCCTTTGTCCTTATTTCTCTTGTGATTTTGAGCACACAGCCCAGAGAAAAAGTCAAAAGAGAGATTGGTAGACTCAGTCGCCCCGTTAAAGTAAATGGCCTTAGAAACATCACTATAAAGTTTAGTGAGAGATTTAAATCTCCCTGACTGATCCATGAGTCCACTTCATAATTCGTCATGAGTCCGTATTACATAAACCTGCAGTCAGTTTTAATAAAATACAGTGTCGATGCAGTCCGGTCCTATATGTCTAATTCACATTCAGAACATACACTACATGTCACGTTGATGCTCTTGGTCCATAGGAGACTGTCGCTCAATCTCTTGTGTGTATATTATCCGATCCCGGCAATATGCAGTCTGTCCATGTGTTTAGTTTAGCGTCAACTGAGTCTGTTTGCTTTGTGCCACCGGGGGGAAAGCTAAATTATTGCTCCCTCTAAAACCCATTCTAAACTCCAGCTCAAACTTTACTTCAAAGTCTCCATCCCTCATGCAATGTATCAGCTGCACGAAACCACACAAATGAACTTCAGTCTTGCTCCATAAAATTGAATCCCCGCTGTGACCTAAAAGTAAACTCGCTCTGACTTCAACCTCCAAAAAGCTCTCTACTGGTGAAAGGCTTTCCAAAAGCCAGTATGGCTGGAAATAGATACACATGCATGTCCTGAGTGTCCAACATAAATATATGTAAGTAGCTGCAGGAATAATGATTGCAAGGGACAGTGTTTACTCAGCAGTTAGGCTAGTATTTAGTTCTACAGTTTGTCTTATTTTATGTTTGTTCCAAACCAACCGGTTGATAAAATAAAGCAGTTCATCAGTCCGTAGATGATTGCATTTTAATGGGGCCATATATCTGAGACGACTTTTTTTCATACTTCATCGGGGTGTGTCTCTTGGAGCACGGCCGACTAAACTTTACTGTTCATTCAAGAGATCGGTCATCTTACTTTGGACCTCAGGTTAACAACAGCAGAACCATGCCCATGTTTGGCTCTCTCAGTCCAAATGAATGAAGCAAAGAAGAATCCATCAAAAGCAAAATCACCTCCAACCCAGTGCACACATCATGCACACAACTTGTCACCATATCATCAGTGCACGCTCTTCAAAAGCAACACCACCGAGCACTGATCACTCTTCAAACATCACATCGCATCACCCCTCCTGTGAAAGCCCGGCTCCAGGGAGTGAAGGGTGAAGTGATCAAAGTGAAATCATCCCTGATTGACTGAACACCTCCAAAACAACGCCCCCTCTGCTCCAAACGTACGGACTTTCCTCTGAAACTTCAGGCACAAGTTCAAGTTTCACCCAAAGTCAAAACATAGATGGTGTGGCTTTCTGCCAAATGACTCGAATCATCTGGTCGTGATTTATTTATTTTTCTAGATTTGTCACATATTCAGATCGTTGTTTTGCCTTTGTTCCTAATGCGTAACCAAAATGATTAAGTTACACCGCATGCATTCTGTCCACGTCTTGTTGCCTTTATTACTCATAAACCACAGTTTATTAAGTCAAGACAATTTATAGGCCATTTTCCCTCCACTTGTAGAAAGGCTCTGTACTGTACCTCCCTTCAGTGAACAAACTTGCTTAATATAATTTCAGTAAATTAAATCAGGCTGTTCTTGAGCTCTTTTGCCTTTTGTGACTAAACATTTGATAGAGGCTGTGACGTTACTCTCTGTAACCTGAAACATTGAACAGAACATCCTACACTACATATTAATGGCAGAAAGAGGCTGTGAACATCCAGCATGAAGCACTGCTAGCTTAAATGCAGAGTTCAACAATCAGCAGGTTACCTCTAATAAATATCACTCTAATTCATGCTTAAATGATGTAACACTTGTCCCAGTGTCCCCATAATAGAGATTAATATACAGCACCATTACTAGGGTTGGGCCGATTTGAACATTTTCAAACTGGTTTGATATAAGGTCGGACCGGGAACACTGAATTTCACCACTCGATGTTGCACAAGACTCAGCTGCTCCCAAGAGGAACATAATGAGAGCCGATTACTGAGACTGTAGCGCTACAGTCCATCAGGGCAACTGCAACCCATCGTGTTTTCATTTCTCACAACAACTCAGCTTAACTTAGCTTCTCTCTTTAACATCAAATTTATAGATAAAACAAGAGTTCAACGAGTCTCCCACAACATGTTCCTGATAAAGTTTAGAAATGAAGGGTTTCTGTCCACTGAAACGCTACAGGGCTTTTACTTTGAAACGGATACAGGAAGTGGTTAGCCACATGCTGCTAGTTCTCTCCACTTAATGTTATCTCTGACAAATGTTGGTTCAGTCAGTTGGCACAAAATCAAACCGCTTGAAGCTCTTGTACCGTACCGGCAAAACCAGGAACCTACCCAACCCTAACAGCAATCAATCTCTTTAAAGGAATCTAAGCATTACTTTTCTCACCCTGTGTTAGGCGATCTGCTGCACTTTTACAATGACGGACATTATAGTTTTATTGAACTTAAATCTAGTCTATCAGCAGAGCCTGAACCTGATGGCAGCGAGCCAGCAGGGTGATGCCTTACTCAAATAAATGTGTGGAGGAGAGTGCCCCAGAGCTCCAGCAGAGGAGCTAATCAGGAGTTGTTTAGGGGTTTAAGAGCGCTCTTCTTTTGGGAAAGGTGTGCAGCGCTATGCCATGCGGCAACAGCTAAGCAGGCCGTTTCAATGGGCTCATAGTACTTTGTGTTTACCGAACAGATTAGCGTTAGCCAAGGGCTAGCGGGCCTAATCTCTCTGTAGGGTTTAGTCCGCCTGGGCCATGATGTGTGTGTAGGGGTGAGAGATATGAACATGTGGGGGTGCTGTGTGTGTGAGCTTGTGTATAGGAGGAGGTATTAAGCAGGATTGCGTGGTGTGGAGGGGTCTCAGAAGTTCAAATATTGAAGGTTGGTGACCTCTCCAATCCTTCACACCAAGAGGGTAATCACAATGTCAATCCTTTCAGAGTGACTCCCACAGGACTCCCCCGCAATGAGCCAGTGTTTATTCAAGGCATGTTGCTATACTGGCGCACTGAAAAGACCCTGGTGATAGAAGAGATTTCCTCAAATCAAAGAGATCAAGGACACCGTTCTGAGCTGAGAATGGAGTCAGTATTCAGCTCCCAGACGCGCATGTGCCTCGGAAATCCAAAGACCGACCGATATTAATGCAAATAGTGTGTATACAGTATATTTTAACTCTTTATTGTCACACTTCATCAAAAAATTATGCAAACGCAGACGATGAGACAGGCAGGTTGAGCAACAAAAAGCGAGTTGTTCAAAGTTCAAAATCCATAATTGAGATTCCAAAATCCAAAGAAGAAACAAATGGCAGGCAAAGGAAAGTCCAAGGAAAAATCTAAAAAGTAGGTAAGAAATACAAAACTGAAGACAAACCAGAAGCCACGAAGAACAAAGCACGGACACAGAGGACACATGAGGAGCGGGATCACACACAGACTTAAATACACAAGGGCTAATGAACAAATGAAACACAGGTGTACACAGAAAGCTGGGGCGGGAAAACAGACAAAGACAGGAAGTGGAAAGTAAATCATGACACTCAAGTTTATGATCTACAAAATAAAAGACACAACTAACCAAAATCCCAAACCATGACATTTATATATAATTTAAAGTTTTGTAAACCATACCCCGATTCCAGAAAAAGTCAAATTCATACTAAGTAAAAAACAGTTTAAACATTAAATAACTTGTCTTTGTGATGTATTCAGCTGATTTATCGAATAGATTTGCTCATCATTCCATTCAGCTAACGTTTCACACAGCGCCCCACCTTTTTTGTAATTTGGGTTGTATGTCAGTCAACACTTAACTACACCATCATCTAATGGCTGAGCAACAAGTCATCCAACTGCTCTTATGATCTAATCTCAGATTGCTCATGACAGACATGTGCTACAGCCACAGCTCATGTTTCTGGAGATGTTCAGGCATCAGCAGAGTGAGGGCCAGTCAGGGGAGTACTTTTCAAATGCTCCTTTTAAACGGACGGTTTTAAAGTGAGAGATAAATGATATGAAAACACCATGATTAAGACATCCGACAACACATCCTCCAAAGCGGTGTGCTGTCGACTGCTGTGCTACTGTATCTCCTCTCTATCAGCATGTGTGGCTAAGGTGTTGAACCACAGAGGATTAGGCAGTTTCAAGTCTAGCCAAGACACGTTTTTCTCTAGGAGAGGAAACCCAGTGCTTGTTTTGGGGGATTTCGGTATGAGTGAGCTGAAGAGAATAAATTAATCTTGACATCTTAATCCGGCTGAGATATATTTTTTTCCCAACGCACCGTAATCTAATGCATTACGAAATGTATGCTAGGATTCATTAATCTCGTTGTTTGTCTCCTTATCTGTCTGTCACTCTCTCTGTGGGCCAGAGCTGCTGCAAGCCGGCAGTGTATCTCTGTTCCTGGGCCCCTCCGATGGCCTCCACTCCCACTCGCTGCTGTTGGACGAGGAGAGAGGTCGTCTTCTCCTGGGAGCCAGGGATCACATCTACCTGCTTGACCCTGACAATCTGGCCAGGGCCCCCAGAAAGGTACACTATGTTGTAAACAACACAGATTCACAGATCAGGAATGAGTTAGATGCAGTAGATAAACAGCCACTTTTACTTTTATGGTTATTCAAGCCATTTAATATACTTGAGAGCTTGTTTAGGGAGACTTTGAAGTGTTTACAGCAGTGTTAAGAGTCCCCACGCCCTCTGACAGAAGGATAGTGCCTGGAAGAAATTCAAGTTCGAACAGGAGATGGTGTCTCCCAATCCCCAGACATGCAAACTCATGCTTGGAGTCACTTGAGACAACCTAATCACCTCTGTTATTTGCTGCGAACAGCTCATTACTATAGAAAGTCATTTAGCTTCAGCTCATGACACTTATACCTGTCTTGCCATTAAGTGGGGTGATGTAAGGTATTATTTTTCCATTACTGTGTAGCTAAGCTGAAAATGCACTCAGCCGTGTTTTGTTTTAGAGAAGAGCTCACCTTTCAGTCAACAGCAGTCTGAAACTGTCTGTCTGGTGAGGTCAGGGACATCACGGTGGAGGGCACACGCACGAGTATATACACATTTACGGAGCTCACGCTTACGCATATACACAAACGCCGGGATGCATTTGGACGAATGCCACATGTTAAAGTTTGTAGACGTGAGTGTGTGTTTATGCAGCTGAGGCTGATACGCTGGTGGGACGACGGTGTGTTTATTTGATTTTTATCTGGTTGTTTTAATTCTTAGTCTTGCTCTCAAAGTGGTGCCTTTCTGTTGCCTCTCCGGTCATTGATACTGACGCCGGGGTGATATGCATCAAAAGTCAAATTCTCCCTGCCTTTTGGGACCAACCGTCAACCGCAAATGAGGTCGAAAGAGGCAAACTCAGTCTTTATCAGTTAACGAAGAGGCATACCTGGAAAGGGAGCCTCAGGCTGCAAACATTCCTGTTGTTTCAACCTTGATTTTCAGGAGATAACTTCTACACAGTGAACATTTTACCACCGCATTTATGATCTCTATATGCTGTTAAACTAGGCCACTCATCTCATATTCGGCGTCTCAAAACCAGTTTAATCCCTCATAGAGGCCGCAGACTGCTCAGTTTACAGATCACGTTGTAACACTGGTTTTCTGTATGAACTCCTCAGCGGCATGCAATGATTCAGAATCATGAGATGTTCTAATATTTGTGCCGATGTGTTTACACGCGCACTGAGGCTCCGTCGACCCATGAATAAGTGCGGCGATAGCTCTCCTTGGTAGGATTTAGGGGAGGTAACACGCTAAGCACATAAGCCTGTTATAACACATGTGTGAACATGCTGGGGTACATTGAAAGGACACAGGATGCTATACACAAATCGCTCTCCTGTACCAGCACCCGAAGGTGTTAATTATTGTAAAACTGAGATCAGGTTTTAAAAATGACGCAAAGAGAGGCGAGGAGCAAAAAAGTTAGCCGGTGATCAGTGAAGTTCCCACGAAGCGGCTGATGGAGCGTTATTTGCTTCTGCATAGTTACGAGTTTCCTGTAAAAATAAGCAGCAGCGAATAGGAATGTAGGTCACGCCCCGCCCCACAGGCGAACCAGCTAACGGCAGCTAACGTTACATTTAGCAGCAGTTAGCGCTTGCTTTAGCAACAAAGCTACCGGTAACTGTCACCGAGAAACTGCAAAAACTTTTTGCTCCTTAAAACATGACAGTCAATCACTGAATAAAGTTATACAGGTGAGTTTTTGTAGTTTTTGTTTTTAGAAATAAAGGATGCTTTTGTACAGCAACGTATCTGGCGGTGTTCCTCTTTTTATACACCCATGGCAATGTGATAAAATAAAGAAAGCGTTTATTGGATGAAAAATGTATACAGTCCATTAACATTTTTTAATGATTTTCCAGGAAGTTTCAAAGTTCCATTGAAAATACCAACAGAACAGCTTTTTCCCCACTGTTTGCCCTGATACTGGCGTATAAGTGAGATATGGAGCAAGACATATATGAAAAAAAATAAAATAAAATTTAGATAGCACTTTTCAATGAACAAAGGACTGGATAAAGTCAACTGTTCTGGAGGACACAAGTTTAGAATAACTACGGTAAAAGCAATATAATGTGCCTTCAAAATGGCTTTCATACATTAAGGAACTGGCCGGCCTGAACTTCTCTGGCAGTTTGCTCCAGAGTTGAGGGCACTGATGGCCTAAAGAGCCACTAAAAAACCTTCTGGGGGATCTCAGGCTGCACTTAGGCTGCTATCAGGGTTAGGGGATCAGGAGCTTAGTCGGTGGTACTCTTTAAAGTGATCCATAAAATTTTATTTTCCACTCTAAAATGCACAAGTAGCCAGTGTAGAGATGCTAAAACAGGAGTATTATGCTCTCGTCTTTCAGATATTGTGAGAAGTCTGGCTGCTGCATTCTGAACCTCTTGAGGCTTAAACACATCATATTGTTATTTTATTGATTCAACAGCTACGACTGCAATCCAACAGTCTGGCAAACATTTGAAACATTTAATGAAAGCGTAAGTGACAGTGGAGAAGTTTTTTGAAGATAAAGCTCAAAACTTGAATTATAGAAGCGTAAAATAGCTGTATGAACACTGTTTTGGATCTGAAGTAAAACACATTACGAGTTGTACAATATTTCTCCTTCTGTTTATCTGTCATTAGATTTACTGGCCTGCTCCCCGGGACCGAGTCGAGATGTGCAAACTGGCAGGCAAAAATGCAAATGTAGGTGCATCTAAAGAAAGTCACTTCTTGTCAAACGCGTGTATAAAAACATTGTGTGTTGTAATGTACCATATACCTGTTGAATATTAGTTCATCCTTGCTCTTTTTCTGTCCCGGCTTGTCCTAGTTGGAGTGTGCTAACTTTGTCAGGGTGCTCCACAACTACAATCGAACGCACGTCTACGCCTGCGGGACGGGAGCCTTCCACCCTAACTGCGCTTTCATTGAACTAACCGGCCACAGAGAGGTAAAGTAGATTTGAGTGAGTGAATTCCAGCAGGAATCATTTTGGCACGAGTTCAGGAGTTGGATTTAAATTTTTTGAAAGAGTAATATAATCGTGCTGTTCGTCTCTCAGGATGGCGTGTTCCAACTGCTGTCTACTACAGTGGAGTCTGGCAGATTGAAATGTCCTTTTGACCCCTTGCAGCCATTTACCTCAGTCCTCACAGGTAAGATGAGCCACCACTCAGTACTCTGGCGGTCCTCTACCTGCCTTATCTCTCCTGTGCTTCAGAATTTTATTACTGCTCAGCACCATTTACCCACGGACAAATTCTCCATTAGTTGTTTGAGTGAATTTGTATTGGTGGAGTATCTGCATCTCAGCACTTTTTCTGCACATGATTTGGTCAACAAAGAGGCAAGCAGACACATTTCTCAGGCAGCGATAAAGTCACTTGGCAGAGGACTGTAAACAACAAGTGTTTCTGAGCCTTATCTCTCTTTCACATGTTTGTTTCTTGAAATGTTTCTCAGTCTGTGCCCGTTTGTAAATGGCCTCACTAAGGGAAGCCAACAAAATTGTAAAAGCTAAATGATATGTTTTGTGATATGTTTTTATGGCATTGTATATAATTATAGACATTATTTGACTTTTCATGTACAAAAATGTACGTCTGTCTCTGTCCAGATCAGTACCTGTATGCAGGCACATCTTCAGACTTCCTGGGCAAAGACACAACATTCACACGCTCCCTCGGCCCTCCACCTGACCAGCACTACATACGCACGGACATCTCCGAAGACTA
This sequence comes from Pagrus pagrus, assembly GCF_965226575.1. NCBI lineage: Eukaryota > Metazoa > Chordata > Actinopteri > Spariformes > Sparidae > Pagrus > Pagrus pagrus. The sequence continues at coordinate 8,642,504 of NC_140194.1, read as the reverse complement.
CTGGATCAACGGTACGCACACGCTTGCGCGTATCCACATTGACATGTCGAGTGCACTCAAAACTTGTTATTGCTCTTTCAGCAAACTTCCAGCCTCTCTCGTGACACAAAGAGCCTCTCTGTGCCCTCAGGATGGTTATTGGCATTCCGATGCAGAGGAAACAGCCCACTTATTCATTTAGCTGGAACTTTTATATGAATGCCATAGCTGAGAAGGGACCACACCTACAGGGGAATTTACAGTGTGCCACAAAGTTCACAGTCTTAGTCACACAACCACATAGCCACACTAACACACACACACACACACACACACACACACACACACAAGCATGCGTAGTCATCACTGGGGAGGGAGTCTTCTCTCTCTGTGTACATCTCCAGGCTCCAGTGTTTTACAGCCACTGATGGGTTGTCGTGTATCAACAGTTGTCACAGGCGTCTAAATCCTTACACATGGTCTCCACATTTCACAACCGCACAGTCAGAGATGTTTGGAGTAATTACGTCTCTCCCTGTCCCTCTCTCTCAGTGTGTGTATACAGCATGTGTTGGCGCAGGGCAGGCGGGGAGAAAGAGCACATCGTCTCCTGCAGTGTTTCTGTTTCTGTTCCTGTGAGCCTGTGGAACATCTTTCCAGTGCCGCAGGACTAACAACGACCTTCTGTCGAGCGTGTTAGCGGTCGTACATTAAGCTGTTCCAGTCGGGGAATCACCCTCTGGTGGTTGGCTCGGCTTCTCGGGGTTGAGCTAATGTTGATGTAATGTCACTGCAACACTTAAGCTTTTGGACTAGTTCCCCTCTGAATCAGGACACTGATGGCAACATGCTGTTGATAGTCCCCCCACTATTTCCTGCATGTAGTTTCTGCTTTCCTTATTTAACATTCCTTTCTTCTCCTGGTGTCTTAATTCATTTAAAGGAGACATATGCTCATTTTCAGTTTCACGATTTTATTTTGGGTAACCACTAGAATAAGTGTAGATGCTTTAAGTTTTCTTACACAGCAGCACTGTAATTCCCCCTTTCTGTCTGTTTGTTTTGGCTCCTGTCTCTTTAAGGCCCGCCTCCCAAATACCAAGACTGTTCTGATTGGTCAGCTCACACACGGCTGAGCCTGCACTGCTCATTGCGTCTCCGGATGGCTCTGTCACGTTTTCAGCTTCCAGTTAGCATCACTAATATTAATATATATATATAATTCTACATACAGTACATGAGGCAAATATTGTGAACCCTGCAACTCAAAGCGATCCAGAGAGAATTATCATCCAACTCTGCTGTTCCCCTCGGCTCTAGAGAGTGTTTTAGCCTCTTTCAGCTCCTTGTTTTGGTCCTAGAGTCACTTAACTGTGTTTCACTCTGAACAGCTTTAACCAACCTCATTTCAAGCTGCAGCAGGCAGTTGTTTTCCCTTTTAAACCCACCGAACGCTAACTGTGAAGTACCAAACGGCAGACAGACAAAGTAAGCAACTAGCTGTTGAGTGTAATGGAAAATATTGCAGCTACAAAGCCAGATTCTTGGCTTGTTGTCTTTGGAGACCAAATTGGAGCAAAAAGAAGAATGAATATTGCTCTTCTATTCATTGTGTGTACAGAAAAACAACTCAAACTCTGCTGCTCTGTGTCTGCCTGATGGGAAACTGTTTGCTAACAACTTTAAAACTATGTCAATGCTGTGTTTACAGCTTGTTCAGCGTGCCAGGAATTAATCCAGCTTCAAATGCAGGATTTTCTTTCTTGTAATTAAATACCTATATTGTGGTATTACTACTTTTAATTAAAGGATCTGTATACTGTTTCAAACATGACTAGACTAGATATTTGAGCCTGGGTGTTCTCTGTGGCACGCTGCTGCCTAACAGATGCTGCACGACAGGCTGAAAATCATCGCAAAGTAAACAGAACTGCTTTTAAACTAACCTAAATATCCTTGCAATCACTGTATCATCCATTAATCCAACTGTATGGCACCCTTAAGATGTATGTGCAGCCTCAGCTTTAGCTCAGTAAATAGTTATGGTAGTAAATCAGACCGTTCTGTAGAGATACATAGCAAGACTGTAAATAAAAGTGTGCTAAGTGTAGTGTTAATGCCACCGCAAGGCTGCAGCGCATGGCAAAGCCATTACCGGACTTATTTTAACACTGTCCTCCCTCTTTCTCTCTTCCTCTTTGTGTCTTCAGAGGCCAGGTTTATATCTGCGCATCCCATCGCAGACACCTACAACCCAGATGACGACAAGATATACTTTTTCTTCCGGGAGGTGTCGTGGGAAGGCAACGACAAGAGCATCGTGTCCCGAGTGGCTCGTGTGTGCAAGGTGAGATATTACACATGAGAGGTGTGGAAAGTGGGAGGTATAGCGACGCATGGAGGGAGGATATAGACGGGTGGACAGGGAGGACAGAAAGAGGGGGGTAGAAGAGAGCAAACCCCGGCTAGGATACTATACACGACGTAGAGCATTGTTTAGTAATAAAAGAAATGGTGCTTCATTGGAAGATTAAGATAAAGTTTGTGCAATCTAGCGGGACTATAGAGAAAGACAGTTGGAGTACAAGACCTCTTACAGTGTGTGGGAGCCATAGCTCCTACAATGATGTGATCGGATAAAGATCTTTGTGTCGGCCACTACAGAGGTGTTTTATGTCCCCCAGGAGGAGGCCTTCCTGATACATTCTTCTTTTGTAGTCATCTGAAAGAGTCTGTCAGGGCCAGTAAATCACGGTCGGAGCCCCTTTGTGTTCTGCTGACAGGGCATTCATAGTGCTGCTGCCTACATCGTCACAAAGGTCGATGTAATTGAAAGATCTTTGCAGCATCTCATTGTCGCTTTTAAAAAAGTGATAAAGGATGGATGTTTTGTAGCAGCGCCATTCAAATCTCAGAGACATTGCACGTGTGGTACTAATACATTTGGCAGATGCCTTTATCCAGTGCAACTTACAGTGAGGACATTGAGCCTCGACTAGCAGCCTGTTCTCACCGACAGTGTGTCAAATTTGGCAGCCTGGTCAGTGTGTTTATAAGTTTGACGCTGTAGGTACACCTCTGGCGTCACTTCTTGAAGCGTCCCTCCAGTGCAGTAGTGTAAAGGGCGAGTTAAATCCAAGTCAGGAGGTGGTTGGACTGGTTCGAAACTTCATTGAAAGGTCTTGCGACCAGGGAGAACAGGATTTGCGTGCAGAGTGTGGCCAAGAGTGATTTGTTTTGAAGTTATGTTATGTACACGTACGTAAATGAAATAACTTACAGCATCTGTAGTCCTTTGGCAGGTCAGAGCAAAGAAACAGTACAAATTGAAAAGAGAACTACATATATGCACATCACAAATGTCTGCTTGTCAAATAAAGGCAAGTCATGAAGTCCTCAAGATAGAATGTCAAAGTCAGTGATCGTGGAGCTGAGCAGCTTTTAAGAGACTTTTTAAAGTGCTGATAGAGCTGCAGCTCCACACATCATCAGGCAGGGTGTCCATTGATTTGTGTCTGCTACAGAGGAAGCTGATTGCGCAAAAGCAGTGCAGAAAAATGGTACGGCACAATCTTGTATAGAGGATATTCAGGAGGATGTAATTTACTGAGGGAGTGTACTCTACACAAAGCTGTGTAGTGGACGGTTCAGATGTTAGACGCTGAGACATTTGAGGAGCATATTGTGCTTCAGTGCCCATTAAGTTCTATTTGACAGCATGTCAAAACAACTGTAAGCCCGGACGGCGCTGCACAGCTGACTGAGGACAGGATCAGGACGGATTCGTGATTGAGGACCTTTTGTGTGCCATACAGCGCGCCATTAGTCATTCCAAATGGGACTTGCCGTCACATCAGTATGCTAGCATTCGCAGGTCTGTTGCTACATTCTTAGAGAAAAGCTTTCAGCGTATTTATGACTTGGGAGTAAGCTGTAAGACAGACTGGAGGGAGATTCCTCCGGATTACAGCCCGCTGCTTTTCTTCCTCTTTCAGCTATCTCTCTCTCTCTCTCTCTCTCTCTCTTTGCATCTTGGTCTTTCATTATCTGTGTGTTTTTTCCCTGCATGTAAAAAGAAAAGAGAGCACTTCACTTCAATCCTCTTTGAAGATTATCACCATTGTGAAACATTGTCATTAAGTGCTTACATTTTTTTTTTTTGCCGTCTCTTAAACACAAGTGTGTTTTTGTGCGAGTTGACCCACAACGGTCTTCTCTGTACCACTTAGGCCAGCTTTAATGGGGAGGTTCTCTTAAGTTTTCTATGCATTACAAAGAGGTGCACTTGAACGCTCTTCACGTTGCACAATCAAAGGTTTCCTACTTAAAACAGCGATTCATGTGCTAAGATAAAAACCTGCATTGACAATCAGCAGCCTCACTTGATTTCAGCGCTCTCTTCCCACATCCTGCACTTCCACTTGTTTCTCTTCTCCGTTCATGTTTTCCCTCTTCTGCCTCTCCGTCTCCTCCCTCTCCCTTTTCACTTACACCCGACGCTCATTATACTAACAAGAAGGTCTCCTTTGTGCTGGTTAAATAAGCAGATCCATCCTCGAGGCACGAGGTTCACCTGTTTATTTTCCTGATTAGAGCAGGAAATCTGACTCAGACTGCGATTCTCTGTGCTGTCTCTGCGTCTAAGACCATGAGATAGATTACGGTTGGATTGTGGTTAAGTACAAAGCGTGTGTATTTTTAATTTGTGGTCGTCTTTCGGCCTTGTTGGACAGCTGCGCTACGCTGACTGTGGTTTTCTTACCGTGTATGTGCTTGTGTTTCAGAATGATGTGGGTGGGCTGAGGAGTCTGACCAACAAATGGACCACCTTCCTCAAAGCCAGACTTGTGTGTTCCATCCCCGGACCGGACGGAGTGGACACACACTTTGACGAGCTCCGTAAGTGACTGTGAGAACAAAAAAAGTGAATATGTAGGCCAGTAAATCATACAGAAAGTAGCTTCAGAGTGCACTTCAGAACGGGATTGAGTTTACAGTCGCACCGGCAGCAGCAGCAGCAGATATTATTGTGTAGCTGCTGCTTCATAAATAAGATGAAGAAGAAGGCAATAAAAATAAATAACCTTTATGTTTCCTGTCCGTTCTCTTATAGAGGACATCTTTCTGCTTCCTACCAGAGATGACAAAAACCCTATAGTGTATGCAGTCTTCACCACCTCCAGGTAAGTTCAGTATTCATCACCATCATCATAAACACCACCTGTGCTCTCCACTTTTCTCTTAATCTGGTCTCTTGTTCCCTCTCAGCTCCATTTTCCGTGGCTCTGCAGTGTGTGTGTACAGCATGGCGGACATAAGGGCAGCCTTTAACGGACCCTACGCCCACAAGGAGGGGCCCGACCACCGCTGGGTAGAATACGAGGGGAGGATACCGTACCCCCGACCGGGAACGGTGCGTTCCCCACCGACAGACATGGAGACAAACCGACAGCTCTGAGCTAAAGATGATTTTCTTCTCACTGATTAGATAAATAAAATCCACAGCTTTCTTGCTAATTACAAAATAATAAACATTGCCTAATTTAAAAGAGTGCGCCTCGGTGGATTCGAGGGTGAAACGTTCAAGATGCTGTAGGGAAATGCTCACATCTGCAACCTCATAATGTATGACACAGCCTCGGCTTTGATGAGGTCACTCGACATGCTAATCAGATTCTTGTTTCAGTTTGTTTAAAAAACATAATCAAGGGAGAGAAAGGGATGCATGGAGAATTTAGTGTGTGTGCTTCAGGTGTACAGCTGAGTGAGCACTGTGTTTGAGCCATAGTCTACACAGAAAGGGGGAACGGGGGTGACACACATGTTCCAGATGTGCTTTGCTTCATGCTATTCTTTATTTGACCACCAGAGGGAGACATGCACCAGCAAATTGTTTGACAGAGCCCAGTGGTCAACTTCTGCACCAGATCAAAATTTTTTTTATTCTATCCTTTAGTGTCCCAGTAAGACGTATGATGCGAGGATCAAGACCACCAAAGACTTCCCGGACGAGGTGGTCAGTTTCATTCGATTCCACCCTCTGATGTTCCGCTCTGTGTACCCGCTGACCGGCCGACCCGTGTTCACACGTGTCCGGGTGGACTACACCCTGACTCAGATTGTGGTGGACAGAGTTCTGGCAGAGGATGGGCAGTATGAGGTCATGTTCCTGGGAACAGGTGAGATGCACACCACTCCTCCAAGTTGTCTGTTGAAAAGTCCATATTTGACCAGCAGATGGCAGTAGATCACTATGAGTTGTTCTCAGCCTGATGCTGTTATGGTGTTAAAAAAATTAATAAAAGTAAAGTTGCACTTGAATCCCATATCCTGCTTGAACAGATATTCTTGGTCCAGTGTTGAAATGTTGTTAGAGAAGTTGTCAGTGTCCTCCTCTCATTTGTATTAGATGTGAAAATACTACAGTACTCATACCTGGCTGATTTACATTATCCACTTCTGAATGAAAAATACATGCGGTATGTTTTTTGCAATCAACCCTCCTCCCTCCCGCCTCTCTGTCGTAGACGCCGGCTCGGTTCTGAAGGTGGTGAGCATCACTCAGGAGAATTGGTCGACGGAGGAAGTGGTGCTCGAGGAGCTTCAAGTTTTTCAGGTTTTGTGCTCAACACAGCTACACGAACAAATCCCACACATCCACAACACAAGCACACACACTTTCATGCGCTGTGACTCTTCTCCCAGCGTGAAATACTCATCATGCCTCTGTTACACAAACATATTGTGGTTATTAATCAGCGTTTGTTGTTTTTTAATCCGACACTGCTCCGATAATGTTTGTTCACCGAGGTGTTAAAGCTGTTCAAGTTAGTTTGTTTGACTTTTTTTTTTGCAGGCTCCCACTCCTATACTCAGTATGGAGATGTCTTCAAAACAGGTTCGGCCTCATTCTCATCCATTTTAATCCCACACTCCCCCTCTCCTCTCTTGTCTCTGCCTTCATTCATTCCACGTACATTCATTTGTGTGCATAATGCCCGGTGTGGCACAAGACATACTGTTTTTTAGCCCCAATTCATTCATGTATTCAGTTTTCATCTCTCTCTTTAGCCTCCCTTGTTTCCTCATAGCTCTCTCTCGCCCTGCTGCCTCATTATCTTAGGGTCAGGGGTGTCAGTAGACACTTCAACCCCAATCACAGCTTCCATTAATCTCCAGCAGTGTTTGACCTGTGTGTGTGTGTGTGTGTGTGTGTGTGTCTGTATGTGCATGCTCACTGGTGTTTTCTGTTTTTGAAGTTCTGTGTAGGAATCTCTTTGACTTCAGACGAGTCAGAGCAGATCCGTTGAGTCACATTTGTAAAAATTCCTCACGCTGACAAATCCTTAAATGTTTGTGGTTTGTTTCAGATGTCTGCTTAAGGTTTTGATACTTTAAATCAGTTATTCTTGAGCTTAAATCACAGTTTCAACCCTAAGAAAAGTTTATTGGGTGAAGAGTATGTGTCTAAGGAAAATAAATAAATAAATAAATAAATAAATGCACAACAAAATTTCTAAATTTTCTTTTCAAACAAACCGCACAATGAGCAGTTTCATGGACTTCTTTGTTTGCTGCTCTTTCTCTCTGCGTATATTTTCATGCACCTCTAACCAAATGAATTTCCTGTATGGATAGTGAACTTGAACATGAAACTGATCTGCATGCCCCTAAAGAGTTTGGTGTGTGTGTTCACTATAGCAACAGCTCTACGTGGGTTCAAGTGAAGGGCTCGCCCAGGTTTCACTCAGCAGGTGTCACCTGTACGGTCACGCCTGCGCTGAATGCTGCCTGGCACGGGACCCCTACTGCGCCTGGGACGGACACACGTGTGCACGATACATCCCTGCATCCAAGAGGTACGCCGGAGTATTGAAAACTCACTTTGCCGAGTTGAATTCATTATGTAGCGGTAGCCAAAGCAGAACCAGACGCACACATTCATATTTAAAGTAATACACCATGTCCATCTAATCTGCAGGGTTGTTTAATTGTAGACTGCTTCATATAACTCAATATACCACTATATATATCACTACTTATAATAGGCAGAAACACTGTAAGATATAAAAATTAAAATTACAAAAATAATAATAATAATACAGTTCTCACACAAATTTGTATCAGATATAAGAACATTTGTGGGAAAATGTACTTCCTGGTGCAGATTTATGTCTTCGGTCCTTGCATGAGGTATAATTCTTTAGCAGTTGTTCAAGCTGTATAATGGAAAATGCCAGTTTAATGGTTATTTCCTAATTTCATTGTCCTACTTGTGGCAAAACAATTGTAATCTGACACGTGTGAGCTCGTTGTAAAATTAAAATTGAATGCAGAACTTTTACTTTGAAGGTGAGCTGCCTCTGTCTCCGGCTCTCGACCTTGCATGTTCAATTTTCTTTTTGAAATGTATTTTTTTGGCCTTTTCGTGGCTTTAATGATAGCTGGCAGGCAACAGGATGAGAGAGAGGGGGGACGACATGCAGCAAAGGGCCACAGGTCGGACTCGAAACTTGGGCCGCTGCTCTACCTACTGAGCTACTGGGGAGCTGCATGTTCAGTTTTCTCTGTATAAGTAGGATAATAGGACAAGTTGACTCTCTGGTCCAATGAAACATATTGTACGCCTCTGTTTAATGCGACAGTGACAAAAGCAAAGCGTTAATCACATTTAGACAACATTAGCTGTTGAAGAACAAGCATGAGTCAAAATACAGTTGTATTACCACAAGCAGGACAATGAAATTAGGAAATAACCCCTAAACTGGCATTTATCATTATACCACTTGAATAACTGCAGATGAAGTAAACTTCATGCACGGACCGTCTTGGTAGATTTTTGAAATATCGTGGCAGAGTAGATTAACACTAATAAACTTGCAAATATGTGTGATCCAAAAAAAGAAAACTGGTTTAAACTGCTTTGACCCTTCGTTGCCCTACTTCTCAATGGTATGTGTGTGTGTGTGTGTGTGTGTATGAGTGTGTGTTTTCCCGGGGCTGCTTCTTTATTCTTGGACAGTCAGGCAGAGTTCATTGTTCTTGCTAAATATGTTTTCTCTCTTTTGGTTTTCTCTTCACCTCTTCATCATTTCTCCATGCCAGAGGGTATAAGTCCATTTGAGGCATTGATTAGAGATGTGGTTCCTCAGCTGATTAATGCGACTGTCATTCCACACCTCCAGAGTGTAGCCCTCCAGGTGTTTGTGCACGCCGTTTGTGTGTCTGCGTTGTTTTTCGTTTTTTGCGCCCTCGCTTGCACGAATCAGGCTCTACAGAATCTATACCCTACAGTTAGAGGTCACACTGTCAGATTATTGGCCAGCGGGGATGCTGTTATGGTTTGTGGAATAGTGAAGGCCCTGCTTTTGGTCTCACGGGCTCTTTGAAAGCTGATCTTCACAGTGTCAGTGAGTGTAGGCCACAGATGTCCCATCACACAGGACTGACAGGAGGCGGAGGAGGTGAAATGAATACAAACTGAAGGAGCCCAAGTGAATAACACCCAGCTAGAGGCCAAAGAGAGTTGATTATTTGTTTTTTTTTCATTTCCACTTAAACATGTAGGTAGGAAAACAAATATCAAGCTGCAAATGAGGTTACAAATGAGTTACTTTCACTGCAGTTTCACTTGTTTCAGGCATTATGTAAGTGTCAGCATCTTGAAACAAGCCATCGCAAGGACAATTTCCACACAACTAGTACATTGAGGGTTACCAGTCATCAGTGGTCATCTTAAATCATATTTCAAGTGGTTGTAAAATATTGTTGCTGGAGGAAATTGTCAGGCATCTTCTTCAGATGTTCGTCACAGTGTTCCTGTTTTTCCGATATATGTAAATATGACAATCCAGTTTGAGATGTGTGAGAGGTTTATTAGCTTCTTTGCTCCACTCATTTGATCTGAAAATGTGTTTTATGTTTTCAAGAAATACATACAAGTTAAAGTGGTTGTTGGGCAGTAAAATAGTCCCTGTCAGTGTTATAGGTATGTTGCATTTTATTGCTGTAGATTTTTGAAGTTGAGCTGGTTTTAACTAATAGATCACTCTTTTTTTCAGCTTTGTGCCAGTGTGTTGTCCATCTGATCCAAGATTTATTCAAATACTTCATTTATCCTAAGAAGAAGGATGATTATTTTCACTTGACAGGGAGGGTCTGATGAATGATGAAAAGTAACTAGTAACTAACCGACTATCTGGAACAATATAGTGGAGTAGATGTAGAAAGATGCATAAAATGGAAAAAACTCAAGGAAAAAATCCTCAACTACCTTGAATTTGTACTTAAGTCAAGGACTTGAATGCATGTGATTAGTTACATTCCACATACTGTTATCAGTATTATACTTTATCTACTCAGTATTTGTGTCTGGCACGTAAATAAAAAACAAGATTGTAAAGAAATCCTATGAAAAGCATGGCACGTTACATGGACCTGTAATCTTAATAAACTATGTGTTTGTTTTCCAGACGAGCCAGAAGACAGGACATCAAGCACGGAGACCCTGCAAGTCAGTGCTGGGACACAGAAGACAGTACGTAGACTTTGTTCTCTTCAGAAGTTCAGCCTGTATCCGTTCTCGTAAAACCGTCTGTTCTTTTACTTGCAAGCTGTAAACACACATCCAGTGAATGAAAAAATAAATAAATCACTTAACTAGCCACCAGAGGAAACCTGCAAGAAGCCGAGCAAAGACTCGCGGATCAATGACTGTCTTGTTTTCTTTAGGTGTTGTCGGGGGACGGGTGGAGGAGAGGGTCCTCTTTGGGGTGCAGAGCAACTCCACATTCCTCGAGTGTATCCCCAAATCTCAACAGGCCCAGATCCGGTGGTACATACAAAGAGCTGGTTCTGAACGCAGGGAGGAGGTCAGAGAGTGCGCTCATCTACACACTTGTACACACAAACACACACCACCCAAACATAAATTACCTCACACTCTCTCTTTCCATTCCTACTTTCTCTTTCTTCTTCGAGGTGGACCTTGTTTTTGCTTTTCTTGACTTTACTGTACCTGAGGGGTCACATTTCTTACATGCCAGGTCACGAAGCAGGGAAGCTACCGAACCAAAGAGCATTTATTTGTTACATAAGTACTTAAAAGATTCCAAAAGCACCATCCTTCACTTCAACCGTCACCGGCTTTGACTTATGAGCCTTGAACCCATTAGCATCTGTTGGTGCTGCAAATCACGCCGCTGCAGGTCCTGCTTTTATTGGTGAAAATAAAAACAATGCGCGGGCCTGGAGGATAGAGTGGAATACCCAAGAGTCACATCTGTTGTGGAATTATAGGCAATAAAGGAGCGGTCCAGGGTCCGAGGTAGTTCCTTGAATAAAGTGATTTTTTGATGTTATTTATCCGGGGCTTTCTGACACTGTCTGCAGCTCCTCTGTCTTTGAGGAAGATATGACTTGAATGATTTAAACCAGACAGACCTGAGGAGATGTGGACGAGACATGAGTTATGTCATATGAAATATGAGGAAAAGAAAACAACACATAATAACATTTTTAGCCTGCATTTAACCTCTTTTTTGCATTTTCTCAAAGAATAGCCAGCTGCTTTTGCCTGTTGGCCACCGAAGGCGATTCAAGGGAGCCTACATATTCTGCTAGTTGTTTTCTGGGCAACTTGACACAACAGATGGTTTTATTCCACGAAACCAGCTGAGAAGTCATTCTTTGAAAGTGTTTCAAAAAGGGCAGGCACAAAATACTTGGCTGGTGATGGGACAAACCTTATCTCCATTACAGTCTATCACGGGCCAACTTAAACAATGACATCAAGCGGAGCCAGTTGCTAAATCAAACTCTTGCCTAAGTCAGTTGGGAGAAGAGCCAATACATCGTTATCATCAAGAAAAGCCTTCAGTGCCAGTAACTGCTCTTCTTTTAGTGAATTATATTCATCTGTTCTGAAGTAACTGGTGCTATTGCAACATCTACGCTAACTCTTGAGGAGCCGCCTTTTTTTTTTTTTTCCAACGAACAGTCGCAACGAAAGCCCGTAGCTGCCAGTCGTTCCTCAAAGGATTCTGACTGGTTCGAACTTCTTCAGTAAGACCTCAAGCCTCTCTAGGTTTTTACTATCCGTTGTCTTTTCAGTTGCTGATCAGTCAGGAAGCAGTGAAATTAACACAACCTGTTCCCTAATCCCCAACATTTATAAGACTTGCAACCTCTTACACGGTAGTACGATATCTTAGCGTCCCACCCTGAGCATGATCCTCCTGTCAGAGGAAAGTGGCCGCCCTGTGAATACGATCTATTGCGTAGGACGGACATCACTGTAACAGCCAGATTCTAGGAGACGGGATGGTGGACAGAGGAGGACGTACAGGGACATAAAGGTAATGCGGTTGCGTTTGAGGCGGTGAAAGAAACTCATTGATGATGACACCCGTCTCCTGAACGAGACAACAGAGACCTGCTTGCTCAGCACCTCAGCGTCCTCCCCCTCCCCTATCCAAACATACAAACCTTCCTCCACCCACTGCGAGTGGGCCCGCTCACCACTCAACCCACTCAATCCTCCTCTCCCTCCCCGCTTCCCACTACACTTATTTACTCCCACGACTGGTCCCCTGTCCCCTCTCTCAGGGGTGAATGTAAACACACTGACAGGTGCAGAGGTCACTTAAGACCCATGTGGTCCTTTACAGGCCTGCGTGGCAGAAAATCCCGTGATTTCCTGTGTGTGTGTGTGTGTGTGTGTGCATGTTTCTTTATGATCCCCCTACAGCAGAAATCATAACAGAGCGCTCCCTGGGGACAGCCATGTGTTTTGGGGTAATGAACACAATGGGGTGTTTTCTGTGTTTGTGTGTCTAGGCATGCAATGATATGTGACCTATTGTACCCTAGACAAAGTGATGAAGGAGTGAATGCAGGAGTTCTTCCTCCCTCCGGATTGTTATGTGATAGAGACAGAAGCTAAACAAATAAAGCAGAATATAATGGATAATATGACATTTTAAGATGACTTAAATGGTGATATGTATCCTGATGTACAACCTTAAAATGCAGCTTTAGTGTTTGAAGAAAGTCCAGATGTAAACCTAAAGAAACCAGATGGTTCATTATAATTCAAACAATGTTTTAGGGGAAACAAACATGAATATTTTAAATGGACAAACACAGCTGTATAGTACAGCCTTTACATAAATAAATGGATGTTACTCTTTGGCATGGCAGCCAGTCAACATTTTAAATGTCTGTAGACATAAATTACCCAAGACGAAAGAAAGCCGCAGCACAAATGGTTGGACTTTCAAGTAATTACACATGGTTGAAAGATACTACTAATGGGCTAATCATTTAAATTCAATTAAAATGGCTTTCAAATCGAGTTGAGTCTAATACTGAAGTTTCCTCTCTTCATTGTGCTCACAGGAGACACGTGTCTAGCTGTGAAATAAGCGCATAGCCTTTTGCAGTCCTGTTTGCTTCTCTCCCATGTGTTAATATTTATGATTAAGCACATGATTAATTGCTTTCTTGGCCGAACCCTAGGAATGCTGCTGTGCTGACAATCGACACAAAGTAAAAGGGAGTTCAAGTGAACCCCACCAAGCTGGAGGTCAGAGAAACAAGTGTACTTTTTCAGGTGATGGGAGAGATTAGTTATGGCGTGTTTTTCAGACTGTCTCAGTGGAAGACCTTTAAATGGAGGCTATTTGATTTTTTCCCTTGTCTCTATACGGAAATATGACTTCGCTGTCACTGAAGAGGTAGCTCACGGTGGCGCTGGTGGATAGCCTGATGTATGTGGCTCAGGAGAGCTCAGGGTAAGGCTGTTGGCTGCAGAGGTGCTGAGGGCTGGGTCACTGGAAACAGAGCCGCTGTTAGTTGGAAACGAGCTGGATCACTGAAGTCAAAAACAAAGTAAGATCTCTAAGAGACAGGCACAAAAGACAATGCACTAGCAGGAGCCATGTACCGCACAGTGCTGATGAAATCATCTGGCAGCAGGTAGCATGAAGACCAGAGCCTTTCCAGCAGGTGCTGATTGCCAATCTGCTGCAGGTGTGTGTGTGTGTCACCAGCTCTGGTGAGGGGAAACCCCGCCCAGCCTCTCAGTGCACCTCAGCAAGCACAACAAGCACAGAAAGAAAATGCCAAAACACAAATCCACCACAGAAACATGACTGACAGAAAGGGGGGCCATCAAGAGACAGGTGCTAAAACAGAGCATTTTAGTTGTGTGACCTGACAATAATAGACTAGATGTGTGTTGATTTAGTGTGTTCCATCTTGTAGCTGGGTGAGGTAGATGGATGCATTGTTTCTCTCTCGTGGGACAAGGCGGTCTACCTGCTCTCACAGCTGTGCATGTGGTGCTGGAGCAGGTGATGTCTTTAGTGTCCGGCTCATTTCGACCTCTCACTCTGTGCTTTTCTTCCCACTCTGTTTCCTCCCGTCTGTCATCCCTCTTCCTCTCCTGTCCCTCAACATCCCTCATCAGTCCCACCTTAATCTCTCCTCACTTAATTCCTGCTTTCACGCTCCCTCCTCCTCCTCCTCCTCCTCCTCCTCCTCCGTCTACTTTGTTTCCCCCTACTTTTCCTGTTGTCTCCACAATTTCCCACAGTCTCTTCCCTTCTGCGTCTCTCTCCACACTCTGCGCCAACACTTATTCTCATCCTACACTCGTACACACACTCCCTCTTCTCTTAACGCGCTCGTAAAGGTCAGCTATTAAAGATGTGAGCTGGAAGAGATTCCTCTGTCGTCCTCGCAGCATGTGAGAATGCGTGTGCGAGTGCCTGTGTGTGTGTGTGTGTGTGTTCACCACCTGGGGCCTGGAATGCTGGCCCATTAGGTAATTTCTAACAAGAAAAGCATGGATGAAGTTGAACCTCATCCACGGTGTTCATTAGAACAAAGCACAGATTTCCTGTAAGCATGGGAAGCTCTTAATATGTCAGACTTTGAAAGTACTTACCCACACTCGAGATTCATCTGACTAGTAAAAGTTGCGTTTCACTGGGTTTGCTCAGCATGCACGCACTGTTAACACATACAAATATGCATGCAAATGTCCCTGCTAGCACAGAACTCCAACTATACGCTTAAAAGCTTTGTGTGATACCCGGATACACACAGACACACAGGTACACAAATAAAGACAGACCATCTGGGTGAGTTTGAATGTCTGGCATTGGCATTTAGTCACAGATGCCTTGATTTTTGGATGGCAGAGCTACGAAGGCAAACAAATATACGCATGAATACTTATTGAGTGATTTTAAAGTCTACACAGAGACTTTGCATACCTGACATTTCACGTTTTAAATATATATCCCACGTGTGTGTCAGGTCAGTCAGGTGTGTCAGGAAACGAGTATGTGGTAGGAGACAGGCTAGAGAGCTTAATGTGGGTAAGGGTCAAGGTACAACGAGCCTCTGAGGCCTGAGGGTCTGCCTCTGGCTGGACAACACATCATCAGTGTCAGACCTGGAAACCACACACACACACACAGACACAGTTTCATATGCAGAAGGATATGAAAAAGCAAGCTACACACACACACACACACACACACACACACACACACAGGGAAATATTGTTTTGTCCATGAAGTTTAGCCCCTGGCCTCTTTCTCCAGCTTTCTTATCAGTTGCACCTCTGGGGGGTCGCCACAGGCGCGTGGGAGGTACGCTTTTGAAGCATCCGCACATGCACGGACACACACACTTGGACACGCACATGCTCTTTCCCTGTCCTCTGAACACAGCTGTGTTGTTTTAGGACCTGACAGCAGCCGTGCCACCTGATGAATCATGGCGGATGCTAAGTGGAAAGAGCGGACCACAAACATTAGCACACTACTTACCCTCACGCTTTAACGTCAAGCACACACACACACCGAAAACCCTTCTTTTGCCTTTGCTGACTGCTGACACTCATCACGCATCTAAAGATCTCTCCACACCACGTCATGACCCTCGGGCCCCCACAACACTGTGGGTTACACTCACCACACCCAATTCAATATGTTTCCTGTTTCAGGGGTCATTACCATGTTTAATGCACCTTGGATACAAATCAGGCGTGAAAAAATATGTGTGTAAACAGCTTGGCAGGTATCAAGCTGGTGTCGTTCTGATAGATGTTGTTTTGCTTGGTAAAAAAAAAGAAAAAAAAGTGAAGACAGCTGTTGTCCTTTGTGATGAAGCCCTCATGTTTCTGTCTGTCTCCCAGGTCCGGCTGGATGATCGAGTCGTCCACACAGATCGAGGTCTCCTGATCCGCTCCCTCCACAGCTCCGATGCCGGCGTGTACGTCTGCGTGGCTCAAGAGCGCACACACTTCGCCCACACTCTCCTCCGTCTCACCCTTCAGCTTGTTACGCACGGACAACTGGACGGGAAGCCTAAGCCCAGCGAAGACCCCGTGGTGGACCTACGCCACGCCGCCGAGTCCCGCCAGCGTTACAAAGACTACCTGAGAGTGATGAGCTCCCCCTTCAGCTCTCTGGAGGAGTACTGCGATTCCCTGTGGCTGGAGAAGAGGCCGTCGAGGGCGCGAGGACGAGGCTTAGGAGCCGGCAAATGGAAACATATCCAGGAAATGAAGAAGAGCAGGAACAGGAGACACCAGAGAGAAGGAGGAAGATAAACAGGGGTGGGTGGTGAGGACAGTAAAGCAGTGAGGGGTGGGGTAAACATGAAGCAGGATAATGAAGCAGATGTGACACAGAACTGCAAAGCTGCAATGACAGATCAACTCAGAGCTAATAAGTCTTGACTAACATTTAAATATACAGTGCAGGGGTTCAAAATAACAGTTTTAGTATTTTTGGGTTGTGAATACGTAATCGATCCGGCATGAAAGAGCATTTTATTTTAAAACGCCTTTGAAACTACAGAAATTATTCTGTCCTATTTGCAGATGACATGATTCAAAAATGGTTAGTTGTCCACAGTCGTCCGTTGACTTGATGAGCTGACCAGATGAAGGATTGCAACATGACTGATCTTTCCTAACAAACAGTACAGACCGTCAGGTAACAGATGCTATCATTTCATAATATTGAAACACATGGGTCAATCGGTGAGTTTCGGCGACCAGACAAAAAGACTTTTTACTCGTGGTGATGACAATGCATTCATGTTGAATGACTGTAAATATGTACAGGAGACACAGCATGCTCAATTTAACCTTATTACTGATCTGTATAACTAACGATCATCATGTGTTATGTTTGGGTTGACAAAACGACATATTTTTGTACAAACGTTTCACTCATATGTACTGTAGGTTGGATAGATGTTTTTCTTATTGCTGTTTTGGAAAGTTATTTAAATAAATTTGTCTGGGAGCCTCTGTTCTCTGAATGGCTTGCTTACGTTCTGTGAAAAGATAATATCAATATGCAGGGATCTACTCCTGTTTAAAAGTGCAGTACTAGGCACTCTCGAGCAAACAGCAGACAGGTTGAGAATGGGTTAGGGTTTTGTTCGGCTGAGCCTCTCCTGATATAGTAACACAAGTCCCTGTGCACTGTATGCAGATGTCAGAATGATTCAGGACCAGCTGGTGTCTTGTTGTGTGTCAGTGTTTGTATGTGTGTGTATTTGTGTGTGAAAGAGAGCGTCTTCAGAATAAACTGATAAAGCTGTGACGACATCAACATCAGGGTCACGATACAACACAGTGTGTCTGACCTCTACAGTGATTTTTGACTTACATAATCGCATCATACACGGTGCATGGATGTGATGCTCAAAACAACATGATAAGGATCTTCCTGAGAAACACATGATTAGAGTCATATGAGTCCAGCATTCAAACTGTCTTAGTGGTGACCTCTGAGATTAGATTCTGAGGAAGCTGCTAAAATACTGCAGGTATCACTGGGTACACATGTCCCATACACATATAAAGATACTGGAAAACATGTTCCTCAATAGCCTTTAATTCTTTTGCTCTAATTTACAGGCTTCCCTCATTACACAACCTTTTACTGGTTTACCATTAGCACGACCTCCATGCTGCTCATTTCATTATCTTTACTTGCCCTCAATATGCATACGTATGAGCGTACATATGAAAAGCATTCAGGTCTCCCATTTTGTTTTTCTCCATAGTGATTTCTTCATGTTTCTTGTAACAAAGACAATAAATATTTTAAGCACTTCCTCCTCGTCTATAGTTTATTTATCAGTCAGTGGCAAAGAACAAACTACATCTCCCCAAAAAGGGACACCAGAAATGGACCAGAACAGGCTTTAAAAGACTTGTGCTCCATGAAACTAATTCTTGAACCCACTTTTGTACACTTTGACCACAGTATAGACAGAGGCAAAGGTATACATTTCATTGAAACAATACTTTTAGATCATCAAAAAGCAGCATCTTGGATGTTTGTCTAAAATAAGTGTTAAATAGCTCTGTATTCTAACTGTTATAGAGTGTTTGGTCAGTAACACATCTCTCCTCCTCCTGCTCATGCAGTAAAAGAGAAAATACATTTTCTGGTATCCCTGTCCACTTTATCCAATCAGGACAGAGAACTCCATAAAGAAGTCCAGAGGGCAGAATCCTCCTGTTTGCCGCTACGTCCGGCGATTACCGCTCCGCGTTCATGTGGTGATGTAGAGAGGAGGGAGGGGATTGCTAACTGCGAAACAGACAGGAAGCCAGCTAAAAGAGTGCCAATGCTTACAACAGCCTTAAACCACTCATTTTTCAGGTCTTGCACATAATTTCCCCCTTCTGCCCCGAACTTTCAAGGGTCTATAATGCCATACTGTAAGAAAACTAGCGTGAAATTCACAGGAAATAACTGGCAGCAAGTCACGAATGACTGACTGTAGAGGAAATTACAGTATTTTACTGTGTTTTAAACAAAAACCTCCTTCCAAAATGTATGCCTATATGACAATCAACATCAATTGCCACACCCTATTAATAGCACAATGAAGCAATGTAAAGCTTTTACCAGACTGGGTACAAGTAAGTGATATTACAAGACTAAATCATTCTTCCTGTAGGTTACTTTCCCGGGAATCTCATACATTTGACGTAACCATCCATTCCTAAATAAAAGATCCTTTGTGAGATGTTAATGAGCTCTTCATAATGTAGACATAGTTGTGCGTCAGGCAGTTACTCTGCAGACGACTGTGCGCAGAGCTAACCTGACCTTCACATTTGGCTGGAGAAGAACCAATGAGTAAAGATGACTTACTGCGATAGACGGGCAGACAGAGGCAGTGGGGGGTCGAACAAGGAAACAGATTTCAGGGAAAGAAACCAGATTTTACGGAAGGAAGTGCCTAATTTGATGTGATTGGTGTAATGAGCATGCAAGTTGGCCCGGGACCCCTGTAGTGGTCTTACAGGACATTCACACATGGATAAAGACACATGCACACAGTATGCTCCTTTTCCACATGTCTCCGTTTTAAGTGGTTTCTTGTGTCCTGTGGTTGTGTGTACATGTACATTAGTAATCTGGTTTGAGGTGTATCCTGTTTTTAATTACATTTGGGATAGGGCATTTGCATGGAACATGAACAAACAAGTTCTTCATATTCCTGTTTACATGATCGTGACGGTATCCAGGTCTGTGATCATCTGCCTGCAGGTGTGTCCCGATTTCTCATCATCTCAGCCACTGTGAGATTAACATATCAGAGTATCTTAGTTTCTATCCACTGCATCCTCATGTCTGAACAGGTCCAATGCCAGTGACTCCCAAAATAATATACAGTACAGTATATCATTGTTCCCAAAATAACTTTGTCACAGTTCATCAAAAAAGAACCCAAACACAGACACAGAGGCAGGCAGATGAGCCGATATCCAAAGTCCAACAACCCAAAATGCAAAAAACAAAATGCAAGCAAATAAAAGTCCAAAGAAAAAAACTAAAGACAAACTAGAAGCCATGGAGAACAAAGTGGAAACACAAAGGACACACAAGGACCGGGGAACCGACAAAGAGTAAAGGAAAAACACAGACAGGTTAATGGACAAATGACAGGAAGCGCAAAGCGACACATGAGACATGAGGATAAACTGTCAACATGATTGTGGCTGGGCGTGGCTTCCCTGGTTGGCTGGAGCTCCTGCCTGTCACACACCTGCAGCCCATCTACTCATCAGCATCTAAATACTCTGGTCTTCTTCGCTGCCAGACTGTTTCTGCTTGTCACTGTGGTATTTATGGCTAAACAACTCGACTTTTTCCTCTTGTGATACTTTGTTTGAAATCTCCTCCACCTCTGCCACAAGACAAACACCTCTGTGGATTCACCTGTATCTCACTCACCTGTGCCTCCACCTCTGCCTCTACCTCCCAGTACCATGAGCCCCCGCTACACCACCTGCTGTGCCGCTCACCTTAGCCTGAGCCATCATCAACTCTCCTTTCACCTGAGCAAACCAATAAATTCCTTCAAACCTTTTCCCTTGACAGTTTTTTCTGGGCTCTAATATTATTTGCTATAGTATACCTGGTACAGAGCCTATTCATGGCTTATATGCCTCTATTTTCAGGATGCATTATCTAGTAATACATAGTAGAGTTTTAAACACATTTCAGTGTCTCTTTTGATTTAAAGAGAGGCTCAGAATTCAGAAAATGCCTTCAAAAACAATCATCGAGTGTTTGATGTCACCGCCCGGTGTTGGCTGGCACATCCACCAGCGAGCAACACAAATTAATGTCGGGTTTATGCAGCTGTTCCCGGGTGTAAGAATTTAAAGCAAAGGTGTTTTCCAATAAACACTGTCCTCACAGCAAAACCTGCACAGCGCCACGCCGCAACTCAAGATATCAAAAACCGTGACAGGAAGACTAAAGGGAGAGAGAAAGAGAAGAGCGGAATTAAGATGTCAAACCACGGAGGTTTTTCTGCTTCTATATTACAGGGTATTTACAGCTGTGCAGATGTGTGTGTTTATCAGGCGTTGACATTGAACCTCTGGGCCTCCGGGTGGAGAAAGCTAAGTGTTGTATGAGAGTTGTCGGGCTGGGCGGTATTGATGGTCGCCTGGGGGTGATGGAAGGCGAGTGGTATGTGCGTATGAGCTGGAAACAGTTGTTCCTTCGGAGTAATGACTACCTGTGCTCCCCCTTCCTGATTTACGGTCGTCCACGATCTCTCCTCACTCCTGGATTTGTGGCAGGACAGGCAGGATGCAGCGAACGTCCTAACCACACCCCATGATAGATGTTTTCATTTATTGAGTAAGGAGCTGCTTTGAAAATCCATGTAAATGAGACGTCTCCTCTGAGCGCTACTTGTCCCGTCGGTCTCCCTTGCTGTGGAGAAATGCTTCGATGTCCCTGCGTCAGCCGTGGGGGTCATCGCTGCTGATTGGATATCGGGCGTCGTTTGGTGTCGTGCATCCACGCATATCCGCTTTCACAGGGGTTTTGATCAGGCCCATGTTCTTCTCATTAGGGGTCAGGGGTTACATGAGAGGCGGCCTGGCTCAGACATCTCTGGTATCAAAGTACCAGAGTTTAGGGAATGCTCCTTTTAGATTTTATCAACAGAACTTGCAAGTTCGAAAATCCAAGTAGCAGCCGTACTGATTGTACTCACATGTCTTTGAGTATCATCAGATATAAAACACATGTAAATGTGGCTAAATCTTGTGTCTGTGACAGTTTAAGGTTCGTCTGGCCTGTGGTTTGTATAATTCACGTCAGTCTTTCCCGACTGGGTTCATGGGACAAGTTTCTCAATTCATGTGGCATAGAAATGTCATTCACTTAAACACTGAGACATTTTCAAACACGAGAAAACTTTTCTGATTATATAACCACTGTTGTGATGACACCACGACTGCTGCTAGTAGGACTGCGTTGGTAACAGCTGTTAGATCAATTTGGAATTACCTCTACGGATCAAGGATCAGTCGTTAAATCATTTTAATTATCTTATACGGAATCAGACGGAAAACGTCAAACCTACGGAAGCTACTGAAATGTGCAGCACGAGAGTTTGTCTGATATTTTTTGTACAGACTGCTGAGCTGGAAAGGGGAAGATAATATGATTATATGAAAAACATCCTTTAATGTTCATTTGAAAAGAAAACTGTACTTAAAGCTGTCCTTTTAACTAACTTCCTGTCCGTTTTGCACTTAGCAATCCCCTCCCTCCTGTCTACATCACCACACTCACACAACTGGCAGCTCTCTTTGCGTGGCCTTTTATAAGCCGTCGCAGGGAGTGCTGCAATTGGTAGGTTTCCCTGTTCTGCCATTGCTGGTGCAGGTTACGGGACAGGAGGATCCTCCTCGCTGCACGTTCATCTGAGCAGACAGGACCGCCTCTTTATAGTGATCTCTGTCTGATTGGATAAAGAGGGCGGGGATACAATTAAAGCAACTTTAATTTCGCCTCCACTTTTTAATAAAGTCCTTCACCATCCTGTTTATTTATGAAGGCGTCCGTCTACACAACTCTCATGCTACAGACATGTGAAAAGGATTATAGAGTAGCAGACCTCCACATTTAGTGATCAGGTTTCTAGTTGGACTAATTAATCAAAACAGCATTGCAATAATAGTGTGAAAATCCAGTGACTGAGTTACTGTATCCGTCACCAGTTTAAATAAATATAAGGCTTGTTTTACCTTCTTAAAAGAAGAGGCTAATTAAAACGGGCTTCTCTCGAGGATTCAATCTGATGTTTTTTATGATCTGGGGACAAGGTTGCTGACCTTGTTCTGTTTGTGGTCAGACTTTCACATCAATGCTGGACAAACTGTCCCTCTACAATATGACTATAACTTGTCTGAGGAAGTGTAAACTGAAATGAGATACTGTACAACCTCTCAATTTGCTGGGATGGTATGATACACAAAAATGTTTGAGTGATCGCTGTCTAGTGCTACTACCTTGCAAGAAGAAGCAAGTACTGAGTTTCCTCTAACACTGTGGTGCTTTTGGTCAGCTGATCAGGTTTATATAAGGTCTGCTGGATACCAATGTTCCACAGGTGAACTCTGAACTCTCCTCGCTAACCCTTTGAGGCCTTTCCGTCTCATCACCTCTCCTCCCATTTCCTCCCTTGGTCCTTTTCCATAGTTTTCCATGCATCTGTATCGGTTAATCTCTCAGGCTCTAAGGTTTTCCTGTGGAAGGCCCAATGAGAGTTGTGCATGATTAGAAACAACCTACAGTATGTGGCCGTCCCGTGCCCGCCGTGTATTGTGGAAACCTACTCCCACAAGAGAACACCTTCAGCCATGAAGGTTAATGAGCTCAGTAAACATGGAAATCTTCCAGAACATTGTGGGCTGGGGAGGATTTTCAGCTATTTCCCATGCTTGGGTGTGAAGAAAGCACTCTCATTTCAAGCCTGATATTGTAGATTAACAGTCAAATAATCGCCCTTATTTTCTCAAAATAACCATTTCAAACAGCCTCAGGTTACCGTGATTTCCAATGCGGTTGTAAGCGTAATGACTTCAACTCTGTCAAAATATATATTGTGTGTTTTTATACTGTGTCAGATTCTTGGAAATTTTGCAAGATATACTCGAACGCATTCCTGCGTTATGTTGTAGTGTGCTCTAATGCTGTGTTGACCTAAGTTTGACCCACAGGGTTCACACTAACATGTGGAAAATACAGAGGATTAAATATGACTGAATGTTTATGTCAGCCACCCGCCTCAAAATAATCTAAAAGACTTTGTTTGGTCAACGTAGAAATTTAACTTGGAGCGTATAAAAATCCTCATTAGTCTGTTTTTCAGAGTTTCACTTTTCAATTGTTTTTACATTTTGTCAGAAAGAGAACATGTTTAACTTGATCAAGATATATTGGTGCAACTAAACCCTGTCAAATTTGAACAAATATTCCTCAGCCAAACAACCAAGTTTGTGAATTATGTTACTTTCACAGTTATTTGACAGTGAGTCCAATGCTTGTGAAATGTTCCACAGAAGAAGAAGAATCATCTCCCTTTTCTGAAAACATACTAACTAAAATTTGTATCCAACTCTTTGACAGTTTATGTATTTTTGTTTACAGTGGAATTTTTTACAATATATGAGAAAAGTCAGACTTTGGTTGTTATACCTCAAATAAAAGCAATTCTCAGTAAAGATCACAAACTGCTTCCTAACTGTAGAGAAAGTCATCAAAAGCACACACGCAGAAATATATCACCTTAAAGCAGTATTATAAAAGGTCCCATATTATGAAAAACACATTTTCTCTGGTGTCTACATATAAACTGGTCCTCCCTGAGCCTACCAACTCCCAGAATGAGGAAAGCAAACCAGTCCTGCATGGTCTCTGCAGCCCACCCACTGGTGAAACGAGGATCCTACAGGCTGTTCAGATTCAGCTCCTGTCGTGACGTAACGACAGGAGGGATTTTCATAGGCTGAAAACACTCCCACCTCTCCCCGGAGACATCCGAGAGGGGGGCGTTCATCCCCGAGGTGAAGTTCGGTGTCCAGCTAAGCTAGCGTAAACTAGCAGTGTTTAGCAATGTCGTCGGTCAGGGCTAGACACGGTCAGTACAAAGCTGGCTTTGCCTCGACACTGACCCTCGTAAAAGGATCAGTCCCAACCATACAGGACCCAGCAACTGCACCCGAGCCACAGGTAAGTGTCGCCACGTGTTGATAGTATTTACAGTTGCCTACAAGTTTAGTGAAGTCAGCTTGATATTGGCTAACTCGTTAGCTCCGCTTCGGTCCGCTATGCAACGGCGTTTGAAGCGAGTTCAATGTTAATAATATTACGAGGGAGCTTGGTTGTCACAGTGAAAAGTCTGGAAACATGTGCAGACTGGAGACAGAGACTATGCGGACAGTGTCCAAGAGTTTGGAGACTGTTGGAGACAAACAGCTTTCGCTAGCTGTTTTTAGACGTTAACTGTTGCAGGTCAGTGGGGGATGGGAGCCGGGTGGTTGTGTCGGGGAGTCCTGCTGCAGCCGCAGAGTCTGTATTTTTCTGAGCCTCTCCTTCTGGGTCCGATTCTGGGTCAAACTGGTGTGGTTGAACGACAGCATCTCGGCGAGCCATAGTGATACATCCACCGTAAACATTAGCGCATGCTACCGCTAGCGTCAGCGGCATCCTCTCCCTGAGAGGGGCGCGTGGCAGGACGGAGCTCATTAGTATTAAAGGTGCAGGCACAGAAACAGCTGCTCTCAGTAGAGCGACTTTAGACAGCTGAAGTTCAGGACCACGGATGGGTTTGGGGCAATACATTTAGAATACAGTGTTGTTGGACTTCTGACAGCTGTGTGAAATGATGAAAAACAGTATAATATGGGACCTTTTTAAAATAAAAAATATAATATTAACAACAAATAACAATAAGGAACAATAAAAGAAAGACAACAAATAACACAACACATACTGATTTGTAGTACTGTAAGCATATACAGAGTTAAAAAATAATATTAGGCTGACAGATATAGTCATTTTATTGTTGTTGTTAATCAGTAGATGGTAACTACAGTAGCCTGATGTCAAAGGATTTCAAGGGATCTTGGCTCATTACACAATTCAAACTTACATTTATCTAATACTTAAAGGTGCTACAAGTAAGAATTTTAGTTAAAAATTTAAAGAAGCCAAACAAGAGTAAACACTGACATGGCTTTACGCCGCTGGAGACAGCTCTTGGCAAGAAGCGGGATGAAGTTTGAAACTTGCAACATTTCTTCTAGACTGGTAATTTAACAGCTGCTAACGTAAGGCTATTAAGCAACAACATACAAAGGTATCTAGCTGTATAATGTTACAGACAACGTTAACACATAAGCTAAGCTAAATTAGCTGTATGTTGAAAGAAAGGCCAATGGGAGAGACCAAAACATTCTGGTTACATGCTGAGTGAATTTGATACGCGGCCAATTCTTACATATAGCACCTTTTAGCACCGTCTTTCAGCTGGAGCAGAACCTATAGAGCAACTGAGTGATTCATACGTCTGCAGACAATGCTTTAAAATTATACAGCTAATTTAATGTACTTAATGAATTGGCATATCAGGTTAAGTGTCTTGCATCAGCCTGAGCCTTATTGCATTAGGGATTACAGTGTGTTGAAATAACTGGATGTATGTGTGTGTATGCAACATCGGAACGGACCACATTCCTAACTGTATGTGTTTCAGTATGTGTGTTTATGTGTGTGTGTGTGTGTGTGTGTGTGTGTGTGTGTGTCTCATATTGCTGCTGGCATCCACAGACCCCAGGGGCGAACATAGTGTGCATATCCATGAAATAGATACGGCTTTCAGCAGAGTTTGATGCCACACCTCATTGACCTTTAGCCTTTCAATCGGTTTTTCCAATTGGTCACATATCTTTACTTTATCCTTGCTTGGCTGTGCAGCCACGTGGACTACACTAATCTCATTTGGAAAATACTTGCCTGAATCATGTATCAGATATCGGCTGTACGTGTAGGAATACCATACCATATATATTCACGTTCAAAAACGAGTGCCTTCATAGCATCACTTCTTTTTTTTCTCATTTTTTATTTAACTTCTCGAGCACTTTGGCAACGTTGGACACTATGAAGAGTCTTTAAGCAGTTCAGCAAAGTCACCAGAATAAAATGTTGACATGCATATGTTCAATTTGTACTTTTCATATATTTCATATCAACATTTCTACAATATATTTCATATTACACTCAGGTTATGTCCATAAACTGACTTGTTGGAGGGGATGGTGGTGGTGTGACAGCTGGGTGAGGCGGATGCCACGTAAGAGAGCATTGTCTTGCTGGGACAAGGGTATTTTTAAAGAGATGTCATGACAACGGCGAACAAATTTTACAGCGACAGGACAAGGTAAGCCTAAACATGATCTTTCCTTAACCTTAAAGGTTTTATTGATACCGTACAGTTTTTGCACCAGCTAACATTAATGTTGCCAACACTTGTGAACGTTAACGTTGCTCTCACTAGCTAGCTAATATTAACGCTGCTAACACTAGCTACCATTAAGGTTGCTGACGCTCCCTAGCTCACGTTGGGCTAACTATCAAACAATTAATTCACAATCACGATAAGGAAAAGAAGAAAAGAGATACTTTTATTCTGCACCTTACTACAAGCTCTTTAGATAAAACATTTTTTTTGTCTACATGAAAGCATTCTCAATATGACCTATAAACCTAACCTGACCCTACACACTGTGTTCTTGCAACATAAAACTCAAAATCGAGCATAAAGAAATGTATAGATTTTCAACTTATCCATTGTTTGTAGAAGCGTACATTGCTAACATTTATTCTGCCAGTTTGGTTGAGCAGTTCAGCTACTGGAAAGACATTTAAGCATCAAGTGCCCATCTGTCCCTTCTCCCAAATTAAGGTGACTCACGGAGGGTAATTTCTGTTAAGCCCCTCTGATGGATGCAGGGACTACTAACGAGACAGTAGTACATGGAGATAGGCTGACAGAAAATGATACTAAAGGTAAAGAGTGAGAGGTTTTCATCATATTGATCTGAGACACTGAGTGGGATACTTGGCAAGTGGTCAGGGCTATCAGATGTTAGGGTGAGGAGAGGAGAGGGAGAGGAAGGAAGCAGCGGAGCGGGAGAGAGAGGTGAGAGAGGAAAGTGGGATACTTGAATGGGATTAGTATCCCTCTGCAGCCTGATGGCATGCGGTGGCATCTCCTCCTTCTTCAGTCATACCACATCACATCATGCCACTGAGGATTTGGCGGCTGAAACCGAACACCCCTGCGACGCTGCCCTCAGACACGACTCTCTCCGCTTGACTCCAGGGTGAGAAAAATTCCTTTTCCTTTTGAAAGCCAATTTGTTATGCATTATAACCAATAACAATAGGTTTTAGAAGCTGTGTTTTCCCCGTCATGGTCAGACTCCTGCCTGTTGGGGTCACTAATTCACTTGCTCATTCACCTAAACTGCGTGAGTGTGAGAGCACTGTGCAGAGCAGCCTGTATCATGCAGGGGTGTTTCTCTTTCCCTGTGTTTTTACCTGAATCTGGCTGATGTTGTACATATATGGAACATTATAATACTATTGTGGAATTACATTTTCAAGTTTACATTATCATTTTAGTCCCCTATGGCCTTCCATACATTGTCTTTTTATTGGCACTGACTGGTTGTGATATCTTAACTTCTTACATCACACTAAGCATGAAGCGACAGTATATCACTGGGTTTTGTATCTTTAGGATAAGCTGATGAGCAAGGATCAATATTGAAAATGTTAGATCAATTTTATTGTGTGTCATTCCTAATGTTTGTGTTGTTTAAACATACAATTACAATATAAACTTCTGCCTCGGGTAGCGAGTCGAGTGCAGAGCCGGACTCTCTGGAGAATAAACACATCGAATACTGATCTGATCCAGAGCTGTTTGCTGACTGGGGAGAGCTCAGAGATTACTTTATAAGTTTGGGGATTAAAAAGTGGATTTATCTTCACTCCCATTCATCAACCTGACTGCAGCAGCGATCTGCGGAGAAAAAGTTTTATTCAGTCTTGCCTGCCAATTTTCCCTATTCCAGAAGTAGCATAGGGCAACCAAAGAAACCGCACCGTTACTCTGAGTAAACTTGTGGATTTCTCTCTTTAAACATTGTTGGAAACATTTGAGATAATGTAAGTACACAACTCAACAATATATATAACAAAGGTCTAGGCATTTTTAGACATTTTAATGCAAAATTCCTGCATATATGTATCTTCAAACTATATGGCCAAAACCTGATTTCATATGCTGTGTTCAGGTGCTTGAAAATAAAATAAAAAAATGTGTAGTTTATCTAAGGAAAAAAAGCATGCATACCAATCAATGCTATCAAAAGACATCTAAACATGTGCACATGTGCTGTGGGCTTGATGCAAACACTTCCCCCCTTAACAGCTTCAGTTAAACCTGTTTTGATTCTCCTTCTCAATTATCAGCTGCAGTAATGAGCACGGTAATGAGATAAACAGATCTTCACATTTCTAAAAATATAACGAATCACATCGGAAGGTGCGATGGAGCTCAAATGCTTGTGGCTGGCTCAGAGAACGGGGACTTTAGCTGTGTAAAGGTATCATAGCCCCGTTTAACACGTTAACAAACAAGGTGGTGTAGGGACTCGAAAGACTGCATGTGTGTTTCCGTGTGTGTGTGCACTCCTGGTATGCTCTAAGTATTTTCCAGAGGTGTGAATGGTGATGAGTTGCCAGCGTCGGGAGATCAAAAGCTCAGATGAAAAGTTTGTCACTATAACAGCTGCAGCACTGTGGATTTCCACTTGATACTTGCGAGCACAGTGAAGGCTGCGGGCACCCCCATTCTTAGGTCTCTGCTGGATGACTTTGTTTCCTATAACTCAAAACACTTACACAGAATTTATTGAGACATTTCTGCATGTTTACCCTGGTTCGTCACATTTTACAAGGTCCACATTGGCTGTTTCGCAAACAATCTGTTGTTCTTTTGCAACTACACACACAATGTTCCTCTGTGTTTTTCTGTGGATGATTTCCAAACATAGCTGTTTTATTAAGAACCAAGGGGTATTTGATTTAAGTCCCCAGGTGCCTCGCCAAATTCGCAACAACGTTGCATAAGACAAAATCTGGACAAAGTTTACTTCCAGGAGAGGCAGTAAAACGAGGAACTACGGTTACAGGCTGAATAATAAAATAAATCCAACTATTAAACCCAGCAGGAGGATTTGTTTTGACCTTAAGAGATACTTTCCCCACTGCATGCAAAGTGCAATATCATCACCAGACTAAGATATATATAGACAGGCATTTCACGTGTCACATTTCTATTTATGATTGCTAACAAGATTCGGTGCTGGCACCCCGGTGAGAAAGGAAAACACCCGCAGTGAAAAGGCAGTTAGTACAGGCATTCTCAGTATTAATCAGTTTCATCTGAAAAGATGAATGGACGGGCCGCGCTCCTATTGAGGGAAAATTCCCCCTCCAGATTCATGGCCATTCACATGTCCCAGTAATGAATGCCAGTCATCAGCAGTCTAGCAGTCCAGTTAGCCGGGGCTATTGTATACAGCTGGAAATGAAAAACGACATCCGCGGCTCGACACTCCATACGTTGCTTCATCATTCATAAAACTGATGTCATGGCCTGGTGATCGCAGCGGGTCTTCACGTGGCTTCCTTGTATTTTAAACTGATTTGTGTGACGGATGATTCAGTGCTTTCATAAAAGCGAAAGCTGCCTGCGCCTTCCTCGCCTGTGATAAGCCCCCGTCTTCTAGCATTTGTCTTAATGAGCCCATTCTACATTCATTACGAGCGAGCTAATTACTTTCCTTAATCGTCACCAGACACATGGTAGTCTATTATGAATATTATTTATGATAGACTGTAAAATGACTGTATTTTTGAATACTTTCTTTCTTTCTTTCTTTCTTTCTTTCTTTCTCCCTTTCTTCCTTCCTTCCCTCCTTCTTTCCTTCCTACCTCCGTTCCTTCCTTCCTTCCTGTGGTTTTGGTAACCTTACCCATATGGCTCGGTCTTTGATGTCTTTCCCAAATCCAAGTGCATGTTGGTTGTCATGTTGCTTCGTAGCAGGCGCATTCCTGTCTTCCAGCGTGTGGGCCTCCCAACACACTGACACAAACACACACACACACACACACACACACACACACACACACACACACACACACACACACACACACACACACACATATCAGTGTCTCAGTCAAATCAAAAAAGACATTCTGCCCCATATTCTGCCAATGCTGGTCCAAAATTATTTAAATTTAAGAAAAGTAGTAACAAGTTACAACTATTTAAATGCAGCCAGACGTGCTTGCACAGAGAGAGGTACGAAGGCACCAGTTTTGGCAAGCATGAAGGGCACCGCGATCATCAGGACAGAGGATGTTCGGTAGCCTTCTGCATTTGACAGATGACTGCGCTCACTGCCGTTTTATGGCACCTTCAGCCATGCTGAGAGTTGAAATATGTGAAAGAATAAGCAGAGCATATATTTCACACCAGACATGGAGGTCACATCCAACCTGCTATGAATTTTATGGTGGTTCAGATTCCCACTCAGTAGATATATATATGCGTGTGTGTGTGTGTGTGTGCGTGTTTGCTAGATACAGAGAAAGTGAGAGAGACGAAATAAAAGTCACAATCAACTTGATGAATGGTGTAACATTCTCAGTGGAAAGTGTCATTTCACGAGATTCATGAGTCTCGGTCCTTCCAGCTGTTCAGGTCTGCGCGCTGGATTCAAGGCTCAGCCGTTACTGTCGGCGGTGTCTGATATCTATCTTGGGAGTCCTAGACGGTTTAAAAGTTCATTCAACTGTACTTTTTGCCTCATTAATAGACGAGCATTTACTACTGTTTGTACTGTAATCACACCGCTGTCGACACTTATGAATTACCCGTTTTTATATCGGATAACATAGTAGGAAAATCAAATTAATGCGTAATATAAAAGACAAGCTATTTAATGGCGAAGGGATAATTTCCGTGATCATATTTTACACAAATGATCTCAGTAACCTTTTTTTTCACTGGCTTTGTTTATGCAAAGAGAATGCTAATGGTCATTCATTATTATGTGTGTCTGTATAAGTGTGTGTGTGAGTGAAATGGTGCAAGAGAGAGATAAAGAGAGGCAGATTGATCACAGAGAGAGGTATTACTCCCCTGTGAGTGTTGTAAGGGCATCACTATTATGCAGATGAGCGCGTTAAATGTAGTTGGACACCGCCCTGCATGTCATTAAATGTATAATGGTAGTGGGACCTTAATGTTAGGCTGCTATTTTAATGCGATCCATCCTTCCCCCTGTTGTACGCTGAACTACACCGAAACCACCATTAACCACCTGGCAGAGCCTCTCGGTTGCTCTCACTTAATTTTTTTTTTTTTTTTTACATCTCTCATTCTGCTCGCTGTGTTCAGCTCATTCTCTTGTTCCCTCAAATCCTGGTTTTGTCTTTGTCTGCCTCAGCGTGCGCTCTCTCTCTTCTCTTTTCTCTTTGTCTTGCATTCAAACCCAAAATAAAAATACAGACAGCAGCCAATTACCTCCGGCTCATCCTATTATGCCACTGGGCAGCTAGCGTAAATATAGCGGCCCATACCTGTTTGTAATGATGAGCTCAGAGGACCACAGTGAAACCCATTACCCCAATTACCCAATTATCTCAAATGACGGGTGATTATCAGACATCATAACCAGTACTGCTGTAGCACCAACTCTAGAATAGCTGTTTTCCTGGCTTGAATGTAGCTATTCATGTCTCCGTTTTCTTAGTGTCAACACAGGCGCACATGCAAACACACACACGCATGCGTTTGGTCCTTGGCCGGCTGTCATACGCCTGTTTTGACAGGTCACTCAGTGCAGTGTTTCCTTTTCTGAACCATTCAGGGATCACGGATGAAGCTCTCGTATTCGATGGCAAAGGAAACAGAGCTGTTAGTGCGGGGTCACAACCTCTCACCAGACATGTGAGAAGACTGTGTGTGTGTGTGTGTGTGTGTGTGTGTGTATGTGTGTGTGTGTGTGTGTGTGTGTGTGACACAGGTCACACTGTTCACCATCCAGTGATATGTTGTTTTTGTAGCTCCTCTGCCTCCCTCTATCCATCCATCTGTCCACAAACCCAGATCCCAACACTCGGTAAATAGGGCTCTGTTAGACCTCAGAGAAATAAAAACTCCTCTAAGCAGACAGCAACACAGATTGCATCTCTGTCCTTAAATCAGTGATAATAGCCCGAGGTCTTCATGAATCTAAAGTCAAGAAGCTCCGGCAGTCCTACTTCCTGATGATTATCCATCTCCTCCCCCTCTTCCCGCCCCCTCGTCTTCATCTTCCCCCACCCACCTCCTACAAGTCATGGCATCACACCCAGCGATGATGGACATCTCAAGCACAGACCACTGTTTACTCAGTCTAAAAATAAGAGGTCGGGCTACAAACGCCATAACTCGCGCATGCCTGACATGTAAGGTGCAGCAGCTTGTATTTGCGTGTGTGTGTGTTTCTCTTTGAGAGTTGGAGGGGTCATTGGTTCGGTCATGTGTGTGTATCTATGCCAGGTAAAAGAGATGTCCAATGAAGGACGGAGGCTCCTGTGTCCCATGGGCCACAGTGTCACTTGCCCCCTGTCTTGCCTCTTGCCCTCCACACCCGCCCTTCGCTGGTGGTAATACAGCCAGGGCTATTCTTAGCTTCTGTGTCAAGCCTGTCTCTGGGGATCAGTCGAGGGGTCTCCGTTACATGACGCACACACAAAGACGCACACACATGCACACAGGTGTCTTGAGACATCTCTATTTGATCTTTATTAAGCCCTCTAAGTCTAAACCCAATTTAAAGAACAGCCCTCGAAGTACGTGATCATGTTCCACCGCGACTGAAAGCTCAATTAATTGAGCGCTATGCAGATTCGGTTGCTCCAGCAGGATGCCTGCAGTTGACATGTTACTCATGACGGCCTGACATGACACAATCCAGAGAGCAAGCAGTATTTATGGACTGCAGTTATATGTCTTGCGAGTCTGATTTTTTTTCTAGCAGAATGCTGACACATATTTTATTCGTATTTTCAGTGGCATTTGGATAAATTAGCTCGAACACTATATTTTATGTAGGTAATAAAAATATTTCAGTATGAGGTTTCAGGAGCATGTGTTTCCAGTTAAGGTGGGAATGCAGAGCCCATACCTCGCATTGGAAAGCGAAACATCAGTTCCTCTGCAGTTGTAACTTAAAGGGTCTGTACGTAAAAATTAAGTTTAAAACGTTGAAGAAATAACTCAAATTAAAACTGTGGTGCCCTCAATCCAACATTTGAGGATGAGGAAGTAACGCTGCACAAGTATTAATTCAACAGATGGGCATTTCTTACATTTATCACCTTTTGGCATCTGTTTCTGTAATCTGTTTGTGAATTGTTACCCCTCCTTGAATCCTTACAGGGTCATATGGTGAGGTTGTGGTGGTAGTGCTAATGGTAAAGTTTAAGGTTAAGGTTGGGGGAGTGAAATGTAGGTGAGAATGTCTGTATGCAACTTTTCATTTGTGCAGCTTTGCTCTCCCTGCAAACTGCTCGGTGCTGTTGCAGAGGAAACCTGAAGTTGGTCTACAGCTTTGCACAGACAGCTGCCCCTGAGTGACTCTGCATGTGTCACATCAACACAAAAACTGATGCTATTGCCCCTTTATTCACCCCTGGTTACTCTAGCCTCTCCATGATAATGTGATAGCTGTAACTCAATACTGCTTTTAGACGTGTGAGGCTTAAATCTGCTTCCTATTACAAATGTATTACTCCCAACACGCACTACATAAGAACAAGCCTGCCTGTGTTTGCTAGAGAGACGGTACCACCTGGCTTTTGGTGGCAGGCTTGTGTGTGTGTGTGTGTGTGTGTGTGTGTGTGGGGTTCACATGCCTGGATCAGGAGTACAGTTGAAACTTCCCTCTCATGTAAATCCTGAGGTAAGCGGTCCGAGCACGTAGCACTTCATAACAAGGGCATAGCCTTACGGACCACACGCATGATCGGCACCCTGCTAAAGCCTCGCAGAGGGTAGAAAATCCTGTCAATGTGTCTCTGTGTGTGGCAGAGGAAGGGACATGAAGAGGAAGGTCTGGATTAGACCTCAATACAGCTGTTCTGACCGGGGCGAGGGCCAAGACACTCCTCACTTATTCAGTCAACTTCACACACATTACACACATGAACACCCACAAATACTGCAGCAGGATTACAAATGTTGCTTTAAATAATTAGGCACATAGATAAGTAAATCACACTGAAGACATTGGTGGGACATAAAAGGAACAGACTGTGCGAGCTTTGATCGCGGATATTATGACATTTTATAGCTTAATTCATTATTAAAGGGTACACATAATTGTGTAATTTCCCATTAATTATGTGTGGCCTTATTGCCAAATTAGATTTACCAAATGTAAAAGAGATTTTACACTTAAATTGCCTAGCTATGAATCAAATGACCTTCTCTGACCATGGAGAATTTGGTAAATACAACATTATTTGCCAATAAATATGAGCAACTGGCGTAAATTTGCAGTAATCCAAAGGTATTCCTTGTATTGTACGATGCCCTGGATGACAACATTAGGGTGCTGTGATTGTCTGTCTGCCAGTGACCATCTCCTTCATCCAGCACCACACTCCAGGAACAGAATTACACCCCACAGCAGCATATTTAAAGGCTCACTGGCTACATTGGTCTACACTACAGTGTCATCTGATTCCTTTTTTTTTTTTTCGTGTGATGATACTTTTCATTTGTATTCTTGCGATCAAAAGGCATAAGGCTACGCAATCTATAAAAAAACATTAATTTAAATTCAGTTAAACACACAGTATCCTGTAAACTAGTACAAAACTGCAAATACTGGTTATTAAACAGTCTCAATTTGAAACTGATGCCATTACTGTATGTATATGACCTATAAGCATTCAAGACTAGCAAAGATTGTATGGTGTAGTGCTGAGGATTTTCACTCTGCTGTTATTTTTTACACACACACAGGCCTGAAGAATACACACGTGCACAAACAGGACCTATATACATGCAATAAATAATGGAGCGATGTGGCTTCCCTGTGGTCAGACACCACAAAATTTGGCCGTGCCACAGAGGTGAACTGGCATTTCTCCAGCTACCAGTCCACACACCGTACTGACTGATCCGTGTGTGTCTTGAACCAGCCACCCTCTGATCCCCAAGCCAAGTCCCTACGGATCAAGCTTCTGCTGCCTCAGTCTATGTAGGATAACATAACCTAGGGATATGAACAGTTCACCATCTTCCCATAACAGTTATTTATCTAACATAACCACAAATTGAAACATTATCTCATACCACAGCTAAGAAAATTGCATATAAAAATAAATAAGTAATAAATTATAAATAATAACAATAAAACTCTCTCACTTCCAAAACAAATGCATGCAAAAGCAAACATGTGGGAATATAAGATGGCTTTGGTCTACACGGGGTGCAAGAATCAACAAAAAAGGAAAGTTTCTTGTAGCTGCTTTAACAAAAAAAAAAAAAGCCTAACACACATAAATGAATAACTCTTTGCTTTTGTTACAAAAATATGTACTCGGTCTATTGCTGATCACTGTTCACCATGTTGTACACAGTGCTGCAGGGCCATGTGTTGCACAGTGCTGGTCTACCATACTTGGTTCAGTGGTTGTGTAAAAGAGTCTGCAGTCGTTTTGCTCTGCAGCAGAGCTCTAATGCCGCGTTTCTGGTGGTTAATGGCCTCCCATGAGCCCGCTCCTGTTTTACTACCCAGCCTGTGGGAGGGAGGGAAGGAAAGAGTGATGGTGCCTGGGGGAGAAAAGAAGTACAGAAGCCCAGAGAGAGAGGGAGAGAAAACCTAAGTTGGGATAGGGAGAGTTTGCAGGATGAAAGGAGGAATGATGCATTGATATGAGATGTGGAAGTAAGAAGTTGACAAGGGTAAAAAGGTAGAGGGGGACAGGAATTGTGGTGTGAGACATGGTGTAAGGTGACCTAGAGCCCTGCAGCCAGCCTGACTCCTGCTGATGGATGGGCTGTACACCAGGAGACGTCAGACTACTGGAGCTAAAAACTTGACATTTACCCACACGACATCCTGAAGTAGTGAAGTGCATTTCTGCTAACGAAATTATACACAACTAGCCTCAAACATCAAACCTAAACTGAGTTTGGAAGTACAAATGCAAATCTGGCTGTACCCAGTCACCACCCTGACAGCATGAGCTATTTATTTCACACGGTTTCTGTATGTGTGCGGTGTGTGTGTATGTTTTACTGGTTTCTGTATGTGGCCTCCAGTGTGCAAAGGTCCACCATCAAGTTCAGGGTCACATTCGCACCCATTAATCACAGACGAGGCACCAGATTGAAGTACTGCCTCAGCGTCTCTGCCATTCTCTCCCATTCAGCAAGCTGAGGTTGTGGTTTGCCGTTCAAGGTTCAAAATCTACTTCTAACCGCCCGCTCTGACTGCTGATCGGGGGATTTTCATTACCTTTTCATCTGTGTGGTCTATTTTATGAGTCCATCATGATAAACTCATTGCGCGCAGACAAACAATGCTCTAATATTCCAATGGTTTTGCAAAAAGATCAAAAAGGTAATTTTAAAAATAAAAAAAATTCCATTCCAGTACTGGTGCAACTATAAAAAAATAGTATCTTGAGTATTTCACTTAAAGGTGCAATATGTAAGACTTGGCCACCTGTTGAATTCATACTCCAAAGGAGCCACATATTACCAGGATGACTGCTAACTGTTGCTGCAGTTAGCTGGTTAGCTCAGTTAGGTTCTAGCGGTTTTTGCCTGGGATCTCGGAGCACTGGGGGAGTGCGAGCACAGTAGCTTTATACCACTGGGAGGTTTCCTAGCCTGGGACAGGAAGGGGGACCCAGCGGGGCGCAAGGCAAGCAGGCAACAGAACCAGGCTTAGCAGCCTCTCAGTGAACACAGCTGGACCAGGACCGAATACAGCCTTAGGGACCAAGAGAGTTCAGTTTGACAACAAGGAATACATTACAGAGGCGATTTACAGTGGCTTCTGAGTCTGAGGACATGCAGCATAAAGATTGGGACAGGAGAGGCATGAGGCATTCACCTCTGGAGGCCAGAGCTATACTATTGGACTATTGCCACTTGAGGCATCAAAGTGGTATTATGAGAAAGCAAGGGCTAGTGAGCATGCTAACTTAATCAGATACTGTGATGTAAATGAATCAGAGCAAGCACAGCAGACTATAGGCAAGGTCATACTTATGCGTCACTTAATAATAGCTTAAAAATAATTGTTTTATGTGACCATAAACAAAAAAAGGATATTTGGGGTGAAGGAATTCTTGAATGAATCCACAAAGAGAGCAAATCTTTCCGTCTCCATTTATCTTGGGCTTTATGGCAAGCCGACAGGAAGCTGTGGTGGCAATTTAGTACCTCTGTAGTCAATAGAGTTGGAGTCAGTTATAGGGCAGAGAGATGAGCAGCCACACCAAAGCACCCTCCCTGCAGTTATATATAGAGCCTGTGCACCCCCGCCCTGCTCTGGAGGTGAATGGGCCATACGCAAACACATTCTACAGCCTGACCTGTTTTCACACCCACCTCCTCGGTTCTGCTTCTTTTTCCTCTTCCCATTCTCACATCTCCGACATCCCTTGTTTTTAGTTAGTGGTTTGGCAGAGCGGCACGGTGTGTGGTTTAAGAGAAAATACAAAGCACAAAGCTGTCTCGTGGGATAGCTATTAGCTGAACATATCGGTTCACTCCCTGTCGTGACTGTTGCCCGAATTAGTATTTATATATGTTTAAATACAAGGTTTCCGTTGCACTTTTGATTTAATGTCTTAGCAGTAGCGTGCAAATTAACACCCAGACTGTATCTGAGAACACACAGACAAGAGTACACTTTGTTTTCTCAAGATGGTTTTATATTGTGCTGACTTGTTTATAATGGTGAATTAAATGATTTAGGATTTCAAGACAGTGAGAGAGGCAACAAATAGAGAGAGGGTGAGAGGGAGAGGAGGGATGAGAGAGACGAGGGTAGGGGGTGGGGGGGGGGTGCTGACAGCAACAGGATGCATGGACAGTGTCACAGAGGCCAGTGCGGTGTGGGATTGGTCGAGGCCTCCCATGGCGCTGTGAGTGTTTTCGGCGTGCGGGCTGTGACTGTGCGAGAGGTCGGAGCTGGATGGACACTGTGGCTATTGTCCTGAAATGGCTGAGTGCTCATTTCCTCTCACTGACCAGGTGCTGAGGCCAAACAGATGACCTGCGAGGAGTCTGCGTGTATATGTATGTGTGTGTGTGTGTGTGTGTGTGTGCAAGCACTTTCACATGTGTTGCTTCAACCATCAATAAACATTTTAGTGTTAATGGGTTTATATGTTAGCAACAGCAGAAATGATTTACAGTTACAGCTCAAGATGTGATAGCATTACTGTACCCTAAAGTGAAAAATAAATCTAAATTAGTCTATACTAATTTTTTGTTAAGCATACTGATGAAAATGTAACCTAATTTGTAATTTATTGCAGGTGTTAAATGTGCACTATATTGTTAACATATCATTAATTGTATATTTCTATACAAAGAGATAATAATTTTTTACATAAGTAAAAAATGTATTCATGTCATGTTTTTTTCAAATTTAACTTTTAACTTTTTAAACTTTTTTTTAAAATAAATTATATTGGCAAGAAACTAAAAAATTAATGACACTATACTTTTGTACATTTGCAAATTAAGTATATTTTAACAACATTTTGTTAACACTATTTTGGGTGGGTGAAAGTATCCAAGAGAACAAGGAAAATATGCATTTAGTGTATTCATTTCGATTTAACACAACTCCAAGTATAGTAATTCTAAACACTTTAAAAGTACATTAAAGCATATGAAATATACTATATATATATACTATATATACTAATATAAGGTAGTTAATGCCATTACGGCATTGTCAGTTCTTGCGTTGTCATTAGAGTACTTGAGATGTAATGTAACATGTGTTGGTTAACGCTCATATTACAAAACGACAGCTTTACTGCAACAGTCTGCACACTGTCATTGATATTGCACCATGTATGAAAGGGTCAGATAGGAAAGCATGTGTGTTTATGTGCCCAAAGATTCGCCCAAGTCCTGGCTATTTAACTCTCAGTCTTTATTGGGTTTGTGCCCCTCCCCTCCTTCTCCTCCACATGTATTCTCTGCAGAGTTAACTCATGAGGTGTTGTTTTTATTGCTCTTTCTTGGTGGGTCCTGGCCACCACATGGAGCTCCTGCTGTGAGCGTAAATCAACACCTTGTCGCACACACCAGCTTATAACCACCTGTGACGAAACACCCAGAGAAAAGGGACTGGTGGAGTAGAATTAAAAAACGAGAGAGCCGGAGGGAGGGAGATGTTCTCCCGTTCCTCCTTTTTTTTTTGTTCTTGCCGTTCATCACGTGGCTCATTGGTGACTGAATAACAACAACAGTGCCAGGAGACACTTTCCATTCACACACTTTCCATTTCCCTCAGATGGACTGACAAACACAGACACGCAGACACCAGTCTGCAGTGTCACCAACAGCTGCTGCCCCGTAACCCTTGAAACAAAAAAGGTGAAGAAGGTTGAGAGAAACTCAAGGGTGGGAATGGTGCGAGACGTGTTTTCAGAGAGCGTTTCTGAAAAGCTAAAAAGACTAGACAATGTGATTGTAGCTGGAAGGCTGAAACAAAGAGGATTATCTAATTTCTTTGTTGTCACATTTGACTGGTTTAGTGTGGCCTCAGTAGCACCATGACAAATTAAGGACACGCTCTCTGCCACACTCTCTCTGTGGTCCAGATGCTTTGTCTATTATGAACCAGACACTGACACTCACCTGATCAATCACATTTACTCACTCTGGATCACAAATGACACGATCGCAAACACCAAATAGGGGACAAATACTTAAGGATTCAGGGAGTTCAGACTGAATCTTTCCTTCGTAATGTAGTGGCATCCAGCGAAAAAACGCAGGATGGTTTGGCAGAAAAGTTGAACCTTGAAATCAAATACATTGGCATGGAAAAAGCCTTCAGACACACGGATCTGTTTCTCAAACTGGATTTCCTGGATCATATTTCATGTCTCGCCGGTAGCTGAAGCAACATGCCCCTTGTTTTTAAATCCAGGGTATTTTAAATCCTCTGTATTGAGTCTGCACCGGGCCCAAAATGTTTTCGAGGAGCCCGTAATTGCTAGCAGTGCTCCTGGACACACCTATCTAAAGCTTCTCATCTTCTACAGTCACCTATAGTCCACGCAGTCGTCGGTCCTGCGCAGGTCTAGTTACCAAACATTTCCGTCTCAGGTAGAAATAATAAATAGTAAGGCTGGGCAGGTCAGATTAGAGAGACCGGTGTGTATTTTCATACAGCTGAAGACAAGGGCTGCATACTAAAGCTCTAATGCCCTACAGATGGTTCCACTCACTGTAGTCAACTACAGGACGTACCCTCTCTCCACGCCGGCTATTTGATATGCTGAAGCTTGACCAGACCTCTGATATGTCTGCAGAGACTTTGTGGGAGGATAGACAGGAATTCGTCAAGGATTTACCACATCAGATAATAATCTGCATGTCATAATCTACAGTGTGCAATCATCATTTCTCACTGATTCAGGTTTTCCAGAAAATTATTAACCAACGATCGTCACTGGATCACTTTCGGGGAAAAGTTCAGTGCTAGGCAAATAAAACAATACAGTTATCTGAAGACGCTTTCAGTCAACAAGAGTCTCCAGGAGACAGTTTTCATTTCAACTTAATGTCACAGAAAAATGTTTTTATTTCCAGACTGTTGACATTTAACAATTACAGACACATAAATCCATCCAGAGTAAACATTCTTCTTTCCATGATAACGACTTGCGCTCTCATGCTTCTGTAAAACTAACAGCTGCAACAAGTCCAGGCAGGGTTCTTATGGGGGTTCATCTCCAACAACATTTTAGAAAAGGTTGAAAATCATTAGATTAAAATATCATAAAAGTAGATGAGGGAGGTTGAGAATTACTGTTAAGCACCGTACGTGGACGATGTAAATGCAGATATGTATGGCAACAGTCACAAATAACAGAGATGATGATCTCAGACTGCAGTAGAGTATTGTTTTAAGCCCAGCCTGGTTGGTGCTCTGTTTCAACAGGATGACCTGGGCTTATATAGCCTACCCCATTTGCCCGTCTCACCATCTATCTGATACGCTGAAGCCTGACCAGGCTCCGATAATGTCTGTGTAGACATTCTTGGAGGACATACTTTATACAGCAATTCGTCAGGGATTTACAGTGTCAGATAATGATCTGCCTGTCATAGTCTACAATGTGCATACAAGAGCTCCTACTGGCTCTGGCTGTTGGGAGAAAAGCTCAAATCACTACAAGGTTGATTTAACTGCCACCCACATTGTGACTGCAGGTCAACTTAAAGGAAAACCCCCAACACATAACATGCTTTTAAAAAACACCTATATGTAAAATACAATCATGTTACAAACCCAATGATGCTTTATGAAAAGTTAAATAGCGAAGGACAGAGGAAATCTTTCACTGAGGCAATGTGATTATGATTTTGGGCTTTATAAATAAAATTGATTTGATTTAGAAGTTTTGATTAAGCGATACACGAGAGGGTGTCACCGCAGTGATGTTTACAGACGCATGACTGTCGTGCCATGACGTTCAAGCTCACCCTCAAGTGTAATATTACCATTATGCAAATTACCAATGAAATAAAAGATTTAATCAAATGTTGTAGGACAATAAGCTCTCAAAGACAAACAGAAAAAACGTCTTGCTTGTGTTACTTTGTTTTCATGGAAACACACATTAGGGAAGGATTTCCTCATGGCCTGTATGAACAGGAATAATTACAGAAACCAAAACCTGTTTCGGTGCACTTATGAGTGCCTGACTATGGTTTAAAGTAACACTCTGAAGAGATTGGTATTTTGTCTGATATGGTGCAACCTGCTAATCCTAGTCAAAATGTGCAGACCTGCCTTTTGTTCAACAACCAGAGAGTTGACAACTTTGCTAACACAGCCAAATATTAAACCAGTGCAACAACACAAGACACTTAATTAGCCAGCTAATGTTACTGACTACTCAACAGCAACAAGTCCAGCTCACCATCTGTCATGCGGCCTTTGATTTAGTGAAGCTGGCGCCAACGACTACATGCCAGTCTGAGATTAACTCTTGCCTCTTGCTCGGCCACTGTCTCCTTTCCTCTTCTTAGCTTCCTCCTATATTGTCCTCTTTGGTCTTTTTTTCTCCGTCATGATGTCCTATTCCGGCCCCAGTGGCGCTCCGAGCAGAGTCGGCTAACGGAGCTAACTTGTAGCTACGGTGCACTCTGTATATCACAGAGTTGAGGCAGAGCAGTTTGAGGACTTCAGAGGGAAAACCAGAAAACACCAAAACCGATCCCTGATAGTTGGGTGCTGTGTGCGAGGTACTGCCTCTCAACCTTCTACAAGTCATTGTACCATCAGATTGGTTTTAAAGCTGTTATTTTAAGGAAAAAGTTACATAATGTTGATTTAAGGCAGACATTAAAAATAACCTATCATTTCAGACTAATGCACCGAACAGCACAGAGTCATAATAATGAATAAAATCTATTGTTGGAGCTGATTTTCAACCTTAAATTACACACACCCCTTCCGCTTTCTTTAAATCTGGGACAAGGTCAGGAGTTGTGTAATCAGAATTCGTCTCGCTCTTTTTTGGAATTACTGTCCGGTCACATTCGTTTCTCTCTTCACTTCTGCATTACCGCGGTGCAGGTTGTTAAAGGGCATCTGCAGCGTCTCCGTGGCGCGGTGCTCTTTACAGGGGAGGTCAAAGAAGTGTCACGTATTTGAAATGGCAGAACGGGAATATGCGTGATTACTGGTGAAAGGTTAGCTGTGGACCCACGAACGTTCACATTTACGTCCTCACTTCTTTCATTAAACGGAGTGCTCCGCTCGTTCAGTCAATCTGCTGAATTTACACAAGTTTTATGTCTTCAGCCGGGGTTCACTGACTTTTAATGAAAAACTGTACTTTATAACTTTGATTGCTCAACAGTGTCCAATTTGGGCGATTAAGTTTAATTTCAAGCCAGTAAACAGTATAACTTGCTCTGCTGCTCTTCTGTTGTTAAGCCACTAATCACACTGGAGCCTTGAATAACTGTTGTTTACCGAGGTCCACCAACAGTATGCTAATCTGTACAGACACATAATTATCTCTTAAGACTTCTTGTTGGCTCTTGGCGACTCTGTTCCTTGAATTCCATTAGACTCGCAACTTTTTGGTCATGCTAAACCATCTTGTCATTTAATTTGAATTAAACGAGATTTTGCTGATGGAGCGGGTCATGCCTCGGTTCAGCCATTCATCACGCACTTTATTTCATTATAATCAATTTCATAACGGACAAATTATTCATCCATGTTGTTATATGTAATGCTATTAGACTGGGCCAGTCTGTCTGGCTCTCTCCCCATAGGAAGACAGACAGGAGAGACAGTACAGCTCCTAGCACAGAGAGGCTTTGTAAAGGTAACACACACACACACACACACACACACACACACACACACATATGTGCATCCATGTGCATACGCACACACACTTCCCAGCACCGCGGCGACAGGCAGTCCCACTCCGTTAGGGGTAAAAACACAGAAATTAAACGCTGCGTGCTTGTGGTTTTTAATTTAGCGTGCTGACAGCCATCCAATAGTCCTGTGGTGACATTGGATAACTTTACGACCCTGGTAAGCGCAGCCCGGGACAGGGACCAGGACAGACACCCACTTCAGCTTCAGCCCTCCCCTACACACATACAAACACACATACACACACACACGCAGATCATTGAAAACTGAACTGAAACAACAAGACT
Organism: Pagrus pagrus; assembly: GCF_965226575.1. Taxonomy (NCBI): domain Eukaryota; kingdom Metazoa; phylum Chordata; class Actinopteri; order Spariformes; family Sparidae; genus Pagrus; species Pagrus pagrus. The sequence continues at coordinate 8,598,056 of NC_140194.1, read as the reverse complement.
GAATTACTACTGCAGATGTTCACCGTTTGATCAATCACTTGAAATACTTAATGCGGGGACATAATGGAGCTATTGATCATTTAGTGAAAAACATTTCTGTGGTGAAATAATAATAATATTGTCAAAAATAAAAATTTAAACAGTTACTCACTCACAGTAAGCCAAGTCTGCGTCGGTCGCTGTGGTCTCTGTAATTGCCTAATTTAGAACCAAATAGCCACTTTCCTGGACAACGTTTATAGCAGCCACACACAAGTGCATTGTGTGTGTGTACGTGGTTGTAAGTATTTGTTGGGACTTTACCATTGTGCTGATTGCCAGTTCAGTAGTGCTGACTGTATAGTATTTGTGTACTCTGTACTTCGGACATGTAAAGAATTTATGGTTAAGAAAGCATCTCTTGTTCTCAGGTTACCATAGTTCCATTACTAGCTGTTGAGTGATGAAAACAGATCTGACTCTTCGCATTTGCCCGGTGAAACCTTGTGGCCCGGTGTCTTTACTATTGATTGGCTAAACCCCGTCCTGAGTTGACGGTATTGACATGCTGTCAAGCGTCTCACTGCCATTTGACTGTGCTCGGTGTGACCTTGGTAGTGTAAGCTAAAGTGTAAGCTGTCACTGTAGTGTGAGGAGTAAAACTGTTCAGATCAACATTTACAACGCATCAAAAAACATGGCTTCCTTATTAATTTCAACGAGACCACCATGTTGGCACAGCAGGTGTGGCGAAATGGTGCGCTGTCAAAAAACGTATGGTTGTCCATTGAAGAGTTTGTGTGATAAAATATACATTAGTACACATTCCAATAGAGAATAAATGATGCGGTGGTGACTTTACACAGTTGTAAAATCCTGTCTTATAATATGATTAACCTTTTTATTGTAACATTAATAAGCCTTTCAATGAATGGTAGTACTGTTTCATTTCCCACGTTCTCATTCCCAGGTCATCAAATAACCTTTTGTCACTCCCCCCAGCATTAAATCAAAGTCCTTATAGGCAACTCTTGCCACTCGACAGCCACCGTTGCAATGCTCCCAGGCATAACAAGACCAGGCCCCTATCTCAATGAATGGGGAGAGAGCCAGAACTTCCCTTTAATGGCCCTGCGACATAAAAACTGCATGTATAGACTTGCCAGTGAATCTTATAAAATCTGCTTTAAAAGTTTGGTGACTTTGCTGTTAAATAAGTTTTAAAATGCCTTTTCCCCACAAGTTATACTTCTATTGGTTTTCGATACACTAACTTCTTTGAGTTTAATGTCTTATCTGTGGATAAACTCGCCTTGCTTGGGAATCTTGCGAATTATTGTGATATTTACTCCTCCATGCTCATGAATCTCAACTGTGTGCTCCAGTCAATGCAACAGTGAGATTGACTGACATCTATCCTGGTTCAGCTACTATAAATCAGATGATTGGCTTTTTTTGGGGGGGGAAGGGGCCGTAGATGTCATACAACTGGAGTTTTCTGTTCAAAATACCTTCGGTGATCTGTCTCTGTCTTATAATGTCTCTGATTTAAAACAGACACAAACCCTTTAGTTTTTTCCAATACGTGGTTAACACTGAACAAAGGTCACAGTTTGGTTAGGCAACAAAACGACTTAGTTAAGTTTAGGAAGACATTACGAACGTGACAATAAGTGACGTCGTCTTTGTGAAGTTACGTACATGACGTTTGTCTGACTCAAGTTCAGTACATTATGTACTTACATAAGTTTGGCTTGACATGCACATGAAAAGAACAGCCGTCTCCCGAGTTAAAGTCTGGTTTTCATTTGACCAAATCATCAAGCCCAATCTCAACTCCCCTCACTTGCTCTTAACATCTAATATTGCCATGGATGGGTTTACATTGGAGTTAGTTGATAGCCCACTGCGTTTCATACGGATGTTTACAGGTTGTGCGTCCTACTTGTTTGCTTTAGTGCACTGCTGTCTTGGGCCTGAAAGTGATCAAATCCAGCAGGAATGTGTCAAAATTTAATGTATGATGTAGTTTTTTGCATTTATTGGAATTTGCACGCAGAGCTGATTGATGATACGAGATCACAGACAGCCATGGAGTCACTTAGTTACTACAGATGCACACGATTGCGCATAAAATGAACATACAAGAGAACACATGAGTAAAAAACCATGCCTGTGGTCTATGTGTTTTGCTTTCTTTATGAATACAGATGTAAAAGTATATGAATCGGGGCGAATGCTGCCTCAGAGGTGGCCTTGTGGGGACATCTTGAAAGTGCTTGCTCTGTAGGTGCTGGATATGTGGCTGCTCCATTGCCGCATGGTGGTGACAGTGTGTGTCGAAGAAAACCACGTGCGATGCCAAGAGAATAGTTCCGTTTCTATGTGTGTGTTTTTATTGAAGCTCGATCTAAGTGGATTGTGGTCAAGGCTCATTGGACATCCAATAATAGGCTCTGACGGTGAACTGCATTAACATGATGTGAGAACGCGTGTCTCCAAATTAATACTCAATGATGTGTGTGTGTTTTCTGAATGAAGACATGCAGAAAACGGGTCATATGAAGTCATGCGTTGGACTGTCGGAGAGGAAAGATTTGCTGATCTGCTGGAATAGTCTGAATGGTTACCAGGCAGGCTGTTCTTCTGTGTACAGCACTTTGGAGAGTTGTAAATCTTGTTCATTTGGGAACCATAGGCTCTACATACTGTAGCCTTTTTATGTGCCTGTGGCATCTGGAACACGCAGTCAGTCACACAGACTCCGTGAATGAGTCACAGATGAGTCTTTCTCCGTTGACTGGATCTCTGTAGTGCCATGCTTGTATCCCCGCACATCCTCTCTCAGCAGGGAGACACTCCACATCTGTGATTCCCCACCCACACTCTTCATTCACTCTCGATACCTTGCCCGTCTCTCCCTATCATGCGCTCACTCTTTGCCAAATACTGCATACTCCCAGGTTCCCCACAGAGGCAGGCAGCAGGCGGGCATGCCCACTGCCAGCCCCTCGGTCTCCTCTGAGAGCGGCTGACGTCACCGCTCTTCTCCCAGGTGACTCTCCGAGGCGCATCAACACTTTCACACACACCGAGATGATTTTTCACATCAAACCAGTAACTAAGGAACTGTGTGTGTGTGTGTGTATGCGGACACACACGAGCACAACTGTGTTTATGTTTTAAAAATAGATGGAGAGAGAGAGACAGAGATGCTAATGATCAGCGGTTGGCAGATGGTAGAGTGATGTAGCGAGGAGTGATATTACTGCCCACTTAAACTCATCTGCTGTTACTCCAACCCCCAACACTACTACGAGGCTGGACTCAATGCACACTCATCCACAGTATATCTCTCTCTCTCTCACGCACCCAAAGGCGCTGGCTCTCACACACACTCTTTCAGATACACGGGACTCTGTACGAACACTAATCTGGATTATTAAGTGTAAGTGTACACCCTTTTGTTTGTTTAAAGCAGCATTCTTCCAGTATTAAGAGATTTGATATGTCTGTCTTGGGCGCGAGACAGAACAGTTGTTGTTAGTTACCCATAGAGACGTCTATTGTCTTGTCATCGCTGATATCATGCCGTCAGGGTAAGGAGTTTCAGTGGTCACATCTTTTGTCACGGCAATAAAATGAGTCTCAATTGCAGTTTGTTTGTGTTGTTGGGCTGGGTAACAGATACAGAGGGGGCATGCCATGTGTTCTCATAACACAATCTGGTGTTTTCCATCACATCCGTATAGTAACCAGGAGAACGACTGTGTGTGTTTGTGAGTGCTTGTGTGTGATTTATGATGGCAGCTCGGTTTATGGAATTATGAAGTGTTCAGTAATAAACTCAAGGCTTTTTATGAAGTCCGTAGGGTGTCATGATTTGCATATTGGTCTGGAGTTAGACAGGGATCTTCAGCGGAGGAAAACACTCACAGATCTTGTGACTCATTTAGGCGTGAAGCTTGAGGAAATCTCCTCGGTACGATTGGTGTACATTTCACATGTCGTTTGTTTCGCCGGCCTCTCGGGAGCCGTATTTTCAAAGTTGCAGTATTTATTTTAGAGCTCAAAGAAATCACAAATCAATCAGATCTTACGTGATAAACTGCAGAGGGTCACGACTGATGATCTGCATACTTGCAAGTACACGCCCGCTTACTGTATACCTTCAGTGACTGAGGATCTATGATCAAATTTCCACTTCTACAGAACACCCTCACATCACTCACTGCAGTTTATCTCTACTCGACCATCAACAACTATGGTAAGGGTCACCCAAACTATAAATATATGCACCTATGGGACACACAATGCATGGTCTGATGGCAAACAATAATTAAAATCAGGCCTCGGGGTGCGTTCTAATGATGCATGCTGTCAATAGAAATTAAATGTAGCACATAATGCCTTGTGAAATAACTGGTGTAAATTGTGCAGTACTCCGTGGGATGTTATTCCTCACGTCCGTATGTGTTTACACTGATCTTTTAAGTCTCTAATTAAAAGCTATGTACAGGGATGTGCTCTCTTAAGTGAGAGGCTGAAAGGCGTGAAAGCGTATTTACTGCCATGCTGCACTGTGGGGACTAGTTAACGGTGCTGACAGAGGCTCGTGCTGGTCCGAATACTGTAACGCGTGCACACACACACACACATTGATGCACACACCATTAGGGAGAAATGGATAGAGCACAGCTGCCCTGTCTCAGGAGAGAGACAGAAGAGACTACTCTCCTCAACAAGACCACTCCACACATTGTATGTAACTACAAACTAACGGCAAGGAATGAAACAAAAAGTGACACATTTTAAACAAATCAAAGCCACATGCATGACGTTGAATTTAACAAACAAAGCCAGTGTCATTATGAGTGTGCATCCCAGAAAGCAGGCTGCAACTTTAGAGCTGGGACAAAGTGCTGAATCTCTGTCGAGGCATTATATTTGGGCCAGCTTGAACTGAAAATGCATTGTCTCCTGACATTTAGTCTAGATTTCTCTCCTCACGTGGTAAGCTGTTGCAAAGCCAGAACCACGCACATGGTTTTTGTTTCTCCGGGCACAACGCAACAGAATACCTCTCATTAAGTGTAGCTGACCGTTACCACATGGAGGTGAGGTTAAGAGGGGTTAGCATAACTCTTCTGCTACTGCTCAACCAGAACCTGTAAAATGCGAACCGGATTCCGAGAAGAAGGGGCCGAATGTTTGAATATGGAGTATGCAAAAACACAACTGTAGCGAGACAAAACAGATTTTGCTTTGACAAGCTTGGACGAGAGCGGCGCAGTCACAGAGGCTGTGTTGTGCTTTGAAATTTCTCTGAGCACACTGTGAAATGGCTGTAGGAAGTTTGAAATAATATCAGTGCGACGGTGAAAACTGCCAACAACACGTCTGTTGAATACAAGTGGAAATTGAGCTTCCCCCCACCACCTATTGTCATCAGGGAGGGTGGCAGAAAGCATGGAGTCGCTTATGCTATTTCCTCTCATTACACCCTCTTCACACACAGCTTTAGGGTCAGTGTGCAGAGGGCTAATTGAGCCTTAAGATAGCGCAAAAGAAATGTGCTACTAGTTTTCCACCCACCATAGTCTGTCACTGGCATGAGCAGCTAGCGGTTATGAAACAGTCACTCCTTTTGAATGTTTGCTGGCAGTTAAATATTTCTCTCGCCAAGACACTCAAAGCAGAATCACCTGTCACCTGTCAGTGATCTGCTGGGTAGTCTCTAAGAGAGGTAGACAGAAGACTTCTCAGAGAAAGCTTTGGGGTTTTCTTCAGCTATACTTTACTGTATCTTAATCCCTGGATATGTGAAGGTTTTCTTTGGCAGGAGCACTGCTGCCTTTAATAATTTCCAGAGATTGGAAAATTACCCAAATGTAATTAAATTAGGGCTTTCTGTTTTTGATTACTGTGGATTGTGGCATGTGGCTTTAACCTATAAACTAAATATTTAACAGAGATGCAAAGATAAATAAATAAATAAATAAATAAACAAATGTCAATGCTTTTTTGAAGGCAACGTATTTTGAGATATCATTGATGGAATCTTGTCCTTCTGTCCTTATGTGGGCTGCTCCTTTTCTTCATTGGATGCCATCGCCTGCTATGTTGAACTCAAAAGTCTCATTCATAAGTCAAGAGTTTCGGTGGTGATCAGTTCACACAGCCTTCTTAAATTTCTCAAAGTTGGGGACGCACATCCATATTTTTGAGAACACCACCACAGATATCTGAGTAAAAAAACTTTGGTCTTTGTCTTTGTGCAAAATCTTTGGTGCAAAGTTAGTTACGGCATTAAGTAGCTTACAATTAGCTCAATAGCTTAGTGCGTGTTGTGTCACACTGTGAGAAACACATAATACAACACAAGCAAAACACGTTCTGCTCAGTCATCATGATTATTAAAACACAAACCAGCTGATTCCCAAGCTGTGCAGGAGAACTAATCTAATAAGTGCCACTATTAGGGCTGAGCGTACAACTCGGGTGAAACAAGTATCCGGTACAGAAGAGATGCTTTCTCAGAGTCAGTGCGTCAATATGCATGAAAATCCTCAGCTGTGGCCACATCATTCTGTGCTGCGCTGTACAGTGAGGGCTATGTCTTATGCCCAACGCAAAGTGGTGTACAACTCAGTGCAAGTGCCATTGATAGTTTCTGACCGACGCGGTTTGTCATTTTCACGCCCACGTGTAAGTAGCAAGTGTATTTGCGCCCATCTGTGCACCCATGAGCAAAGTCTGGTCAGGCACATTGGTGGCACATTGCTATCAGCAGAAAGAGAAAGCGCCATTGAAGAAAAACATGTTCGAAAATCAATGGCACAGTATTTTTTTCCACTTTCAGTAATTTTAAATGTGCACAGTAAAATCCCTGCAGCAAATAGATTGGCACATTTAAGCAGCAAAACAAAAAGCTGTTAAGTTTTAAACTTGACAGGATAGAGAAAACTCTTCAGAGGAAACAGAATCAAACTATTTGCTTCTGCAATAAAAACTTTTAGACAGCTGTCTGATGGAGATCACAATTTCTCAGGAGAAGTAGTGAAAATGAGAACGTTAATTAACCAAATTGTGACGGATCCTGTCGACGTCTGGAGATTTAAATAGCCTAATCAATGAAGTTAAGCTGCCGTGCCTCCAGCGTACAGTAAATGTGCACATGGGTCTCTCATAAAGATGCACTTATTGTTTCTGATGCTGGGAGATCGCTGCAGGCAATGTAATTAATATTTTCCCCAGTAAAGATAAATAATTGTACCCACCCGTATATCCCATCCGGGAGATACATGTATCTCTACACACACATACGCACATTGGAGTTTTTCTCCTCATTTACATAGTTAGTTGTCGAAACCGAGTACGAATACAAATACAGATGATTTAGCTGGTTGAAAAGATACAGATACAGATAATGGTGTATAAACCTCGAATCACATAACGATTATGTAAGTTTTCAGTGTGTTATGAATGCTACTGTAGACAGCCTACCTGAAACTTTACAGTTGGCCATATTTCCCATTGTTCCCAAACTTTGGCCATGTGATTTGGTAAGAAATTACAGTAAATGATAAAACATGTTGCACTTATGATTGTAAATTTCATGACACTAGGTGAAGATGACACTGTTAAACAGAAAATCAAACAAGAATCTGTTTTTTTAACACGTCAGCATGTTAATATTGAAAAAGTCAGAACAGTCTTTTTCCTTTTAATAACTGATTATTTCAGTTATTGTTGAAATACAATCCTCATCTTCGCTCACATCAATGTGATAATGTATCTTAACTGTGTCTAAATCTCTGACCCACCGTCAGTCGCTATCTCAAAGGTTATCTTGGAACAACAACCCCCTTTACACCAGCTCAGATTTCCCTCACTCCCCAACTAATGGATCTGCTTCCAACTGTGAGCAACAAGTCTTCTTTTAGAGCAGCCTTTCATCTTTAAGATAACACAACTTTGATTTAGTGATAACATGTGCTTGTGCACTTTGCAGTAAGCTATTTGTTTATTGCATCCACTAACCCAGAGTTTGCTCAGCGCTCCTGCTGTGTATTTTTACTTGAATCTCCTCTTTCATCTCCAATCTATCCGTCCACATCCCCTCCTTTTTGAAATTATTTGCTCCCTGTTTCAATCTTGATGCTCTTTTAAATTCCCTCATCGTCTCTCCAATTCTTTTTTCCACCTCTTTTCACCCGAGCCACACACCATCCTCCCCACCCGAAGCCCCCTCTCGGTGCTGACACAGATGGGCGCTCAGTTAGTTCATGCTAGCTGACCCATTCGGTGAACCCTTCTGCCCCACCGGACGCTTCTGTTTGCAAACTGTGACAAAGTATCAGATTTACCCTTTTCTGTAGGTGCAGGAAGCGTGGAGGAACAGAGATCTGGGCATGTTCCTCCATATTACCTATCACGCCCCCATCGCACCCCGCGGTGCACACACTCACCGACACAGGTTGACATGCCTGCGCGTGCTCACACACACACACACACACACACACACACACACACACACACACACACACCAAACAGACATTCCAGGAAAACCAAGTGTGAGAAACCCTCTGTGGTTAGACTGCTGTTCTGAATAAAAGTCCGCCTTTGTCTATGAAGGACAAAGCCTTATTAAATTAAGTGATTATTTGGCATTTGCTAAAGTTGCTCCAAGGAACTGAATTACACACACACACACACACACACAAAGATATCCTAATTAGCTAAATGAGTCATTAATTTTAGCAGAGAGTTATTAAGATAAAGTTAATGAAGGTACGGCTAATTAAGACATGACGAATCGACATGTCTGCAACACCCATTAACACGTTATCTACTGCCTCTCTGTTATCTCACTTAATCTGCTCTAACTGCAGAATGCTCCCTGGAAATGAGACATTAAAGTGTCATCCAGCTGCTTTATCTTACAGATTGACAGTAGCAGGGACTTGGAGGGAAGTTAGTTTTCTTTAGCTTTCTTTACACTTTTACGTCATCGTTATTTTTGCACAAAACTATTATGCAGCTCGTTCCTCTGGCTTGAAACATGACTTAGAAAGATATGAGGTGGTTGCCTGTGACTGCTGTTGGCGGAACAACAAATGGGTCCAAACCTTTTGTAACGCCCACTCTAAAACATACCTGAACAACACGAGAGGTGAGGCAATAGCTTGCTAACTAATGTTGGTGTAAAGCAAATAATCTCAACCAGGGTTATGGGAGAAAATACTGTAGTTACTGTAATACTGTTTGAAAGAAAAGTTTAGACATTTAGACTGACGTCTGATAAACATTTCACTGGACTGGAAAGAACTGCTATTGCTGCTGGGTGGGATGTAACTTGTTATAGTGTAACTTTACCAAGACATTTTAGACATTAAGTTGCTCGTTACAGTTGTTGGTTAGCTTAAGTGTCCTTAATCAACAAGAATTTATTCTTTTTTTCATGCTCCGCATTATTATTCCCTTTTTGAGTTGTGTCTGAACGATCTGTCACGTAGCCATGCTGCTTCAGCAACCCTTTTACAACTTGCAAGCAGTGTTAATAGTCGCAATCACAATTACAAGATAAGGCGGTGTTTAGACCAAACAGCACTTCATTAAAAAGAAAGAAAAGAAAAACAGCCTCCTTATTCATTTAATTGAAACTACTGCATTGGCAGCAGTGTGCACGGCTCTGGTAAAATGCACAGCCATTCAGCAAAAAAAGCTGAATCCGGCTCAACTTTTCTTCACAAAGCAAAAGCTATTTGGCATTAAACCGTGTTGGCCAATGAAATACGTGCAAGAGAACATTCACTGTATTTCATCTTTTCAGCAATACCTGAAACAACAGCAGTGGGACCAGCTGAGTGCAGTTACCTTGTAAATATGACACAGTCAAATGGTAATATTTATGGACCTGTGTGACAGGATAAGGATGCCTTAAGTAAACATTGCAGAGAACACAGCCTGAGGGGTACTTCTTCTCCCTCTATCTATCTGTTTAGGAAGGGAAGGTGACGGACCATGTCGAGCAGAGTGTTAAAACGACCCAAATGTCCCGAGGTGAGTTTCGATTTGTTTTGAGAACGCTTTCTAAGTACACCATTAATTTCCGTTCCTCCCACCTTAAATGCTGACCTTCCTCTCCATGGAGAGTGCAGGGTGAAGGGGCGGGGCCAGATTATGATAAGCTTGTCTGTGCAGGTGTGAGTGACAGCAGTCAAAAGGTCACTCGTGTCTCCAAAAGCTCAACAATACCATCAGTGCTTGCAAAGAAAAAAGGGACAAGAACAGAAAGCTCATGTGAAGGCTGTGGCGTGAAGAAATATTGCAAATGATAAATATAAATCACGAACGAGCTTGAGTGTTTGTTCACAGCATTATCATTGTTCTGTGGTGTAATATACTGTGGTGTTATACATCCCACGAGCTATACTTTCCAGATAATATTGAGCTGGACTTGAGCTGCTTTTTCTCATCTACTTGCTAACTCCAACACAGCACAATATATTATGCAGCAGCAGGGGCAGACCACACACACCAGGGAGAGAGGGAGCCAAGCATGATAATACACTGCTGCGGGTTCGGTTAATTACTCAATTTAACAATGTAGCTTACATTGTGTTCTCAATTATGCTTTGTTACATATTCAGAGCGATGAAGTTCAGTGTGTCCCTTTTTTTCCACTCAATTTGATTGTTTTAAACAAACACGGCAAAATATTCAGCAGTGGTACGAGGTTTGGCACCGGGCTACTTTGTAATGCATCTCCGAAAGAAAGCACATCATTAATGGTGGAGAGATTGCCGTGTTTTTAAAACAGAGTGGTTATTCACACGAAGGTGGCTTTATAGCTAGTGGAAACTTAAAATGGTGAACTCTGTAAGCCAGAATTAATGATTACTTGTTTTGTCCTATTTCATTTCATCCTGAATTTTCACTCTGATTGGTGATTTTATACAGACCCTTCCTGGAGCCAGTCGAGAAAAGAACCAGACATGTTTTGGAGAAAAGCTTTCAGAGTCATTCTTTGGTCATCTTTCAATGAAATACACTCATCACTTCTGATATAACCAATTGCTATAGAAGCTACGCTAACCTCTTGAGGTGCCACTATTGCTGTTTTCAAATGAGCGGTCGCTTATCTTGCTTGTCGTCACATCTAAACCTCGCCTATAGCTGCCAGTAAATCATCTAAGGGCGCTGATTAGTGTTACCACTGTGTGTTGGGCCGCAAGCGCACAGCTAGCCAAAGGGTTTTGGGAGATCACATGCTATCTTGATCTTGCGAATTCAGCTGCCTTGCAAGGTGGCTCTAGCTACCAGTCCACTTCTGTAATGGCTGGTCCACCCTATGGACTGAGCAACTGCCGCCTCCAGTAGAAGTAGATTAGAAAACTGAGCCCTCATTAAGAATCATTTAAATCCATGTTTACAACACCCAGAGTAGTCAAATTCAATAGATCCATCGTAATGATGAAAACAAATTGATGCATGTATGCGATGTTTCCCGATCGGACGGAGAGATGAAAGCTGCAGAGCACGGCGGTATAATTGGAGATGGCAGGTTTGGCACTGTAACCCTCTGTGATCACGGGCGGCGAGGCAGAGACTCTGAACACAGAGGTCAAGGGTGGCACAGACAGAAATAGAGTGACTGCGCATGTTGGGATGGTTTGCTGAGTTCCTTTGTTTGTGTTTGTATTCAATCAGCAGCATTACCAGAATGTGTCCGCTCACTGTAACAGTGGCTGCCTTCATCTTCCTTCACCCATGGGTCACTTAAGACTATACATCTATGGGCGCCGTGATGAGGCACCCAAGCAGAAGAACATAAGGCTTGGATGAGGATGAGTTAAAGGGATTAGGGAAAGGAAGAGTGGATGAATGAGATTTTTAGACTTGGAGAGCAGTGGCTGTGTTGTGTTTGATGCCTTGGCAGAGACCGGTCCCTGACTAATGTGGCGTGATACACTGGGTACTGAGAGCAGGGCCAAGGGTTCCTTCCTGGGCATGAGTTTCTGGGTTGGAGCTTCTGCTTAATTGGACAGCTGGACCGTTTTCCCCACATATTTTCACATTAGAGGATGCTGCAAGTTTCTCTTCTCTTCTGTTCTCTTCGTGCCTGCCCAGTATTGACATTACTTCAGTGTGGGGTGCTGGCTATCAGCGCTGTAATCAGAGATTGAAAGACGGATATGTGTTGTTTCTCTCTTCGCTCCAGGTAACAGCCTTTCTCACTCGACCGTGACAAGCCCGGCAGTTATTGATACTTTAGCTAAGGGGGTCATACAATAATACCCCCCTTCTCTTTCTTGGGGTCCTCCCAACCCTAATTTGGAGCAGAAACTCTTCGTAGTCAGCGAGTGCCGTATATTACCTTACAGGAATGCAGGCTTTCTACTTAGACGTGAAACCAAACACACTGTCCTTTCATGATGACTTGTTTTTGTCTGCAGGGAACTCATTTTGATAAATGCTTTTTATGTGACACGAAAGTTGATCCGTTAAAAACAAGTTTCAATGAAGTGCTTACATCGATGAAATATCACTGTCGCTGCAAGGCGCAGATTGTGAGGAGGCATTATGCAAATTGGACATTAATCCTAAATGCTACTTGCCACAAGATTATTTATGAGCCGGATGTTAAATATCTTGTAAAATTTTTATAGCTGCACCTGGAAGACTGCAACAGAAGCACGTGTGTCTGAAGACATACCTGTGGCTGAGGGAGGACAGAGGTGGAACGAAGGGTCGAGGAGTTAGTCGTACATGGAAAGAATGCAAAAGATGAATTCTAGTGCAAATATATAAATACGTTTCTTTATTCTCGAAAAAATGGGAAAGTACTGTGGTGAATCAAGAGTCAACACCTGGGCTGACAGGGCAGGATGAAAGACATGTCGTGTCACATTTCTGCTATGTGTCCAGCAATAAGCTAAAATGAGGTGCAATTTCCTCTTGACTAATTAGTGTGGAATTGGTGCTGTTTTATCAACCTCCCCAGGGCAGAGTGAGCTTCGGGCTGGAAGCAGGGGCAAAGAGGTGTGAACAAGAATGGGAGACGCAACAGAAGCGGCATCAGCCAGAGGTTGTCGTCTGTTGGTTTATTACGGGACAATGCGGGCTGAAACCCAAGCCATTTCTTTGGCCTCATCGCTGTCAAAGCAGCAACAAATAACGACCCGAGAAGCTTCTTTCTCACAGGTTATGTTAAGAGCACTGATGCAGCCTTCGGGCCCTGCAGCACGTTAGTTATGACCTCACTCTGAGATGCTTTGCACAGTTGAGTGATGTTCACCTGTGGACACTGATTCTTCCCTTTCCTCACAAACATCATGTAATGAATGATCCTGTCCTCTGGCCCCTTGTTATCAATGGAACTGAATGGCATCAACTTCTTCTCTCCTTTTGTGCTTTCGGTCTTCACTTTTGTTGCTATCCATGTTTTTGTCCTCCCTTTTTACCTCACTCCCCCCTAGTCTTTTGTGGCCCTGTGTGATTTAGAGGAGGTAGATTGTTTTCAGTGAGGACAGAAGAGTCCAAGGCTGAATGGGAATTATTGGGTTTATGTCGGAGTCAAGGTTCTGATTGAAGGTATAAATCTTGGTGGAAGGACGGAGGCTCATGGATCCCTTCTGTTTGACCTCAGCTTAACACCAGGAACCCCATTAAAAGAGACGCCCTAGATCGATCGATCAAGCCCCTCCCTCCCCTAGACTCCCCCTTGCTATTGACAAGGTCAGTTAATCCATCGTTAAATGTCAGAACACACAATGTTTATGGGCTCAACTGGCACTGCTGATGTGCACATTTAGGGGTCAGTAATGGCAAGCGACTTGATTAAAATGCACAAAGGAGCACGACAAGGACATACAACCTGTAAATAGGAAAGAACAGTGATCAAAGTAAAAATTAAAGCATAAAAGCTTTCGCACATAATAATTTAGTTTGTGCTTCTCTTAATCAAACTGTTATCAGCAACTATAAAATATGTGCAGACATTCAGGGTCTGAAATGTGAATGCTTCAGTGCCACAAACCTGCATTCTTTGTAATGGCCAGCAGCAGGCAACTTCACTGGTTTCAAAAAGAAGCTTATGAGAAAATAAATTCTCGCTTGATTTATTACCACAACAAACAGTTTCGGAATGAGTTCATGGTCTCAATCGGTAGTTTCAAGTTTTCTTCAATTCAGCATGATATTAATTTAGTAAATTATGGTTACATTTGAAACAAAACAGACGATGAAGCAGGGTATGCTTTAGGGCGCGGCTACCTTGTGATTGACGAGTCACTACCAGGGTGTTTTCGTTGGGCTCTCAGTCAGATCAGACCAGGATATCCACCCTACCTCCAAACATACGGTCACCCCTGGCCTTAAAAAAACAAGATGGCGACGACTATAATGCCAAACTTAAGGTTTTAGTAGTCCTTGGTGCAGTTTAGACAAATATACTGTATATCAGAAAAATTCAAAACAGTAACTGTCAGCATTGATTTAGGCTTGCCATGACCAAATCTTACCCATAAAGTCGGCATATAAGAAACAATGCGAGATTGATTGATTATGAGTTTTTGTTGGTGATTTGAACAACTTTTGACTTGACACTGATGAGAGATATTGTTACCAGACTGCAGGAGTTACAGGCTTAGAGGTGAGGCTTAACCCAGAGTGACACAGGCTCTTAGCTGACCCCCTTCTTCTCTGATCAAAGACTCAGCAGAGGTATAATCCCAAGTCTTCAGTATTGGTTTTTAATGAACTCTAACCTTTAACCCCCAATAAGCCCCAGCATACCATGACAGTAGTCACTGACCAGCGACTGAGTTTTCTTGTCATGTTGGCTCTTGTGTAAAATTACGGTCATACAGTGAAAGTGTTTCCCTTTAAACCGTCATGTTTTTGTTTCTCGTGGAGCAAAACCATCAGAAAATATTAAGTGTTGATTATTATTGCTCGACTCTGTATGAGTTGGCAGAGACGTGTAAGCAGGGAAAGATGCATCTGTCTCAGGAACAGTGTATCAGCAGATTTAAACTGGAGAAACAGTAGCTCCTGTGTTCTTGGAAACTACTTTGCCACTGCCACTGCCCGCAATGAGCGGAAAAAAGAGGTTTGAGTCGGTCACGTTTGCCTCGAAGAAGTTATTGTTATGTCTACTTCCAGAAGGTATACCATTTCATGCTGCGCTACGGTTTAGTGCTTTACGGCTCTTTCCCTCCCTCTTTCCAAACATTTTTCCTCTTCACACCTCGAACTACACGGGGTTCTGCGGCGTAAACCACCAGGAGTGTGACAGAGACAGAAAGTGAAGTGTATGGTCATAGGTTTGTTATAGCGTGAAGGAAGTGAGCTGTGTGATGTCTAGACTGCTGTCACTCTGAGCTGGGTCAATAAACAGCATCAGTGATGAGTTTCAGCTTGTCCATCTTCACATACAAACGCATTCACATAGACGCACACTGTTTCTCTGTCATTAAAAGGTCCTTTCTCTCGCTGGAAAGTGAGACTTTGCCCCGAAACATCAGCTTTGCAAACACAAGTGTTTTTTTCCCAAATGATTTATTGATTTGTGCAGTAAATCAGCAAAACTGCAGACGTTTTAAGACAGATTTAATGATGGAATAGCCTAAAAAAACATTGGTTTATAATAGATTTTTCCAGACAAGTTGTGTGGGTCTCACTGTTGTTGCATTGCTTCTTTGCCACATTATATATTTGCTGTAACTTCCTGTTTGTAGTAGAAAAACAGAGCTTGCTTGGGTGTGATAACATTGAATTTCTGAATATATTTGGAAAGAGCCACAAAGGCACGCATATGTCTAAAATGTGTCTGCATTTTTGTTAGACAGGAAGCATTTTTCTGGATCAATGCAGATAACCATCAGCAAGCCATTCAGTAAGAGGAACAGTTTACACTGTCCAAACTCAGTTTATGAAAGGATATTTGGAAAAGTCTTACAGGATTGTACAGCAAGTGTGATGGTTTCTTTCTAAGGAAGCAATAGTACTAATATTATTCTTCGGTTAATGCATTAATAGATAGCCGAGACAGAAATGGTGCGTGACTTAAGCTGCACTGTACGTCTGGTTTTTATCTCCCCACCATAAAAGCTCGGTTGGGTCAAATACAGTTTAGAACAGAAGCTGATTCACCACGATAGCAGATCGCTCTGACGAGAACTCCTCCAGAGGCATAAGCATGGAAAAGACTGTCAAGGAAATTAAATGTGTCTGCCAAGTGGTGCTGCACAGCACCTCTGCCTATCTCCACATATCATTAATATAAGTGAGAAAAGTTAGAACTTCACGTGCTTAGAGATGATATCCTGGAACGAGTCCACGCTGCTGAACTAAAGAGCAAAGCCCTGGAACGCTACCAGCTCCAGGCCAGTGTACCACAGCTGACCCTGCGCTCCTACCTCCAGGAAGGAAGGCAAACAAAAAGAATCCTATTACATTATTGTTATGTGACTTTTAGGCCTTTCACAAAGTCATCAGAAGTTCAGCTCACAAATATTGTGTTCATAGGTCACCCTTTCAACTCTCTGCACTGTTGTTCACGTTGTGTCTTATCTAACACAATCACATGTTGAAAAGATGTCTTTACTTAATACACCAATGAAGACCTGCTGATTATCTTCCATATTGACCTTATTTCGAGAAGTACATGACCAAGAGAGGTGCTGTCACAGCCTCTGTCCTCGTTCGTGTAATCTCCGAGTGTGAGTCAGAGAGAGGCTCCGTGTTTTTGTTGTTCCCTGCAGAGGTGAAAAGCAGGTAGCCTGAAGGTTGAAATATTGATGGATGATGATAAATTCATGTGGCTGGTGAAAGATTGAAGCACATCCAACAGCAGACGCTGTGTCTTCCGATAGCCACTGTTAACGCCCATCTGAGGCAAACTGATATTGTCCCCTAGAGAGGCGATCCTGTGAATGAAATGAAATTTGCGCTCTACAAAGTCTAATGTGCTTCCAGGATGTATGTTTTTTTCCCTGCATTGCACAATGCACAGTCTCAGATTTGCCATCGCAGATCCCCTTGGTTGTCACAATAAGGGTGGGGTTGCTTCGGTGTTGACGACAATGCACTGTTCTCAGTAATTTATTCATAACTCTGAGGATTTTCGCTGTATTTTTCATCAATTTTTCATTAAGAAAGAGTAAATCACCAACAGCGTGTGGTTTATTCAGTCATGAATAGTGCACAGCACACTGTCTATTTATGCCGTACTCTCATGAGCCTGCTTACACAGAAGAGTCGGAGCGGAGAAGAGTTTTTCCACACTTTTGTTAGATGACAGCGACGAAAGATGCACTCAAGTATGGTTTTACTCTGTCCCAACTAATGTTATGTTCTAAATAGTAATGCTAGTGTGCAGCGTGGTCGGATCTGATATGTTTTTCTTGTATATTGTCTCCCGGATGCTCCTGGGGTAAGTTAGTGAGGGCTTGAGCTGATTCCAGTAGCTCCCAAGGTGAAGAAAGGCCTTCTCTTTTTCCTTCATACCAAGCCCTGCTGGCTCACACAGCTGGCTTCCATCACTGCATGCTTTGTGTGTGTCTGTGCGTGTGTGTGTGTGTTTTATGCCCATAATAACGGCAGTGCCAATATATCAGTCCTGTCAAAGGCAGCAACCCAATATCCATGGTGGTAGTGGGGCAAACCACGTCACCGCATCATAGCTCATCTCGTCTGGGGCATGGGAATAAAATGTCATATATGTATTTAGATTCTCGTATTGTAATTTATTCCGCTTTATTAAATCATTCGAAACAGGTTATTCTATACACAAACCAGTAAAATTTACTCTTTACGCTTTTTTTCCCCCATCGCCTGTTCCAATCACTGAATGCTACTTGTCATAAAGCTAATCTTAACTACAGCTGGGTGGGTGGACGCAGGGGGGAACTATGCAGACTGGTATTGTAAAGGGTAGGTGGGCGGCAAACGTGGTTAATTTCCTTGTCTCGGGCTTGTGGTTTGTTTTGCTGAGCCAAATCCTCTCATTTAGGAGATTATGTTCCCAGGCCTGTGGAGAGTACTGTAGGTGGAGGTCAGAGAAGATGAAACGGAGAAAAATGGAGAAAGGAGCGACGGAAAGAGTTTTTCAGTGTGGGGTATAGGTGCAGACGGATGGAGAGACATGGCAGCAGATGGGGTTAATATATGTACTGGTGTGGAGTGGGGGTAGGTGATGCTCAGTAGAGAGGCAGAAGAGGAAAGCAGCTTGTGTGTGGAGACATCTGAGGGTTGGGGGGTGTACTCGTGTTGGCAGGAGGTGTGGTGAGGTGGGATGGGCATTGTTTAAGGAGGGCTGAATGAACTCTGATGGGGGGCTCCACCTTTCAATGGGTATTGACAGATCTCCTCCACTGCTGTTCCTACTCCAGAGCTCTCATCGGCCCATCTTCCAAACATACCATTCCTCTCCACGAGTTAAAGAAATCCCCCCTCTCTTACTGCACTCACACACATGAGCTGATTAACTCTGAGATGGTCAGAGTACCCTGAGCCCTCTGTCTGAGTGAATAGAAGACTTGGGACCATAAAGCTGAATTGGTGCTTCAGAAGGGGGGGATCTCCTTTAAACTCCCTTTGAGTTCTGTAAAAACCAACACTTGGGCCCAATACCATTTCCAAGTTTTACCCCTCCCCCTCACTTTCAAGTGCTCCATATGTGGAGACAGAAAAGCATGGAGGCTCGCAATTAATTCAAGACTTCATGCCATCAACCACGTCATCAATTAAAAAGGAACCCTGCTTCTTCACTGGCCACTAATGTTAGCGTTGCTTTGTAGGCTAACATTCGCCACCCGCGCCCCGACCCTGCCAGTCTGCACTGATATCAGAGGAGTGGTACCAACTACAGCAACTCTAACCCAGCACTGAAATAGGCCAGAATGCGGGACAGTCGTGCACAAATCAGCAATAAAAATGTATGGTTAGCTAGCCAGCTAGTTGGCTTCTGAGACATCAGCAAACTGATCATGTTTGTTTATTGCTTGTTATCAAGAATAGAACCATAATACAGTGAAACAACACAGTTCTCATAACCCTCAGTTGGAAGGGCCATGTAACCTTACCACTATGTCTCACCCCTCAATCCCATCAAGAATCGAGACAACCTACCCCTGAACGTGAACGCGCAAAACAGAGTGAGAGAAGTAGGGCTAAGTGGTAGGGGTGGGGGGTGTATTGGGATTGGGCCATAGTCAAGGACGTGCCCTTCTTCACATTGGACCACTGTTATTCAGTATATTTTTTAACCATGGCTGAGCTGAGAAGCAAAGAAGGAAACTATACAACAACAGAATAAAGCTAAAGAAAAGTTTGAATATGCACAGAACTTGTCTCCAAGCCAGTCAGAAAAAAAACAAGATTTTTGAGGGACAATAAAGAGCCACAGTTAAGAGGAGAAATGAAAAAGATCAAGAGAAAAAAAGTTAGGGAGAGTTAGAATAAGATGTGAATTGAGAGGGTTCAGTGGGGTTGAGTGGATGAGTGGAGAACTCTTGAGTTGGAGCCTATGAATACATCGCCTATGTCAGGAACTGGGACATTCTCACCACCGCCTTTTTCCTCTTTGAGGAGGGGCCAAGAGGATTTAACAGCTGATTGTCAAGTCTGCATATGAATCTTTTGATAAGAATCAAACAGAATCATAAGTGACAGTACTTCAGCCGAGAGCTTGAGATGGCATTATTGATGCCACATACAGCACAAGAATGCTATAGCTGCTGTTATCCACTTAACATGCTGTTATCCACTTAGCATGAAAACACTTTGCCAGTTATCAACATGCAGGGAGTACGGCCAGTAGAAGTGTGGGGTAACATTCTCAAGTGGGCCATTCACTCCTAATTCACCTCAAACAATCGCTCCGTCTGGCCTTAGTTATGGCAGATTGTGTTACATGATCCCCGGAATAATGAACTGGTACGTCAACACTGCCAATCCCACATAGCAAAGAAAAGGATCTGTCTATTCCAGCCCCTAATCCAGTCTGTTTGGGAAGCGGAGTCTGTGGCGTGACACTTGTTCCCCATAGTCTCCAGTGTTCTCGCTGGAACCTCCAAGCGCCAGCTCACATTAGCATAACCGTGAGGCCCATCCACTCACTACAGGATTAGTTCAGCTCTCCTCCCACTGTCTGATGGCTCTTTATCCAGATGGATACAGCCTGTTAGAGGTCTTAACCACACCATTGCCACTAAAGTCATTATCATTCACCACGAGGAGGAATCAGCTCACCGAGGCTCTGCTGTGTGGAGCGAGATTGACATCTCATTTGGGATGGTTTAAGAGAATAGACAGGGAACTCCCCTTCAGACGATGATGGAGGAGCTAATAAATGCCCAATCAATCTGCCTTTATGCTTAAGTGACTATTAACAAATTGTTAAGCTAGTCTTGTAATGTTTTTTGTAACGCTATTATTTTTGGATTATTTTTGTGGAACAGGTTTTCCACCAATAGCAGCTTAAACGGAGATCTGTGTAAGAGTTTGTATTCTTCATGTTCATGTCAAGCGCCCAAATTTGGTAAACGTACTGTTCTGTATCTCATCCTGGAAATGATGTTCAGTTCTCGGGACTTGAGCTCAAGACATTTGCCACACCGTTTAGCTTGAAAATTAGGTTAAGCTTTAATGTTACCTCATTCTGGGAACTCCTGTGTTCACCCATGTGATGTTTTTTAAAACTCCAGTGGCGCCATCACTAAAGAGATGGACAAGATGTATTTGTCTTTTGTTCAGATAGTTCCATAGCATAGCTACAACACTGTAATGGCAGCTTCACCACTAATCCATTGGACTCAGGTGAAGTAGATAGCTTGATGTTTTACATTGAGAGGGAGCCAGTTAAATAGCATGCAATTGTAAGTCTCTTTGCAGTCTCACTGTCTGGCTTCCTTAACCGGGAAAACTTTATCTGATATCTAATGGGCATCTGTGTAAAATGTGTTTGTTTATCCTGTATTTTTTATATATATATATATATATATATATATATAGTACTTAGGGTATGTATGTGATGTGTGGGTATATATATGTACATGTATGGTTGTAATATATGTGTATATATGTATGATCAGTGAGTGATTAATTTATGAAGTAGTGTGTTGGATAAGTGTATACTTCTTTCTACTCCTACTATTCAGCTGACTTAAAAAATATTACCAGTAGCAAATTTTAATATCCGTATATAAATTAAAAACTGTAAAAATGCATTTAAAATTGTGCTGCTTTAATGTGTCCCTCTATTTTGTTAATAGTAAAAATTGTAAATCTAAATACTGCGCTATATTTTAGGGTCTCATCTTTACTTAACGTACTAAATCTGCAATTTTTACTCGACTGAGCTCCCTCCGAATGTGCTGCTTTCATACTCCGCTGTATTTTCCTGTTTTCCCACTAACCTCTTGCCTTGCTCTAACCTCTTCTACTCCTACTACTCTTGCTTTCACTGTTTTCTTTTCTCTCATGCTTTCTATGCTCTCTCTCACCCTCTCTTCCACCTACACTGCACTCTCTTTTCTTAATCCTTCCCTCCCTCTCTCTCTCTCTCTCTCTCTCTCTCTCTCTCTCTCACTCTGAATATGCTGTCTGCCTCAGCTGTTCTCAGTTGCACTGTGTGCCTTGTGCTGTGGGGACAGGGCAGGAGCTGCGCTGAGTGGGGCTGAACTAGTCCAGAGCAGTGTTAAGTAGAGAGGGAGAGAGGTAGATAGAAAAAAAACAGTGTGAGAGAGAGAGAGAGAGTCAGTGCAGATTGTGCTTACCAAGCACACTGGATTAACAGCTGAAACAAACTGGACCTGTTTTTCTGTCTTTAGCTGAAGGTAGAGACTCAGCGGCAATGTGGATGGCTGCTTAGACAGAGCTGCACGCCGGTCGGGTAAAAGGACAAAACTATGGCAGTCGTACCCTCGCACTCTTCCCACAGTTTAGCGTGGTGAAGATCTCTCATGTGTGCTTAGATTGGTCAGGTTTACCTTGGACTTACTGGTGTTGAAGGCTCACTTGCAGTGACATTGACCCATAACCCCCAACTCTGCTTTGCAGGTTCCGTCTCCCCTGGACTTGGACTCTAATTTTGGCTTTTGACCCCTGGAGCAGGAAAGAGTTTTTTGATTTGGCAGGGGACGAGCCCTGCTGAGAACCAGCCTTGACTGACCCACCAGCATTTATTCGTAATCGCTGGACAGCAGGAACATTTCTTCTATTAGATCTGAGACTGACCGCTCTGGAGGCGTGCACTTAAAAGGACCTCACTGGCCTCTATTGCCCCAGGACCATGGGCTCTCTCTGGGGCAGCGTTATGCTGCTGTGTGGGGTGGTTCTGCTCAGGACGGAGGGCAGCGCAGCCCAACAGACCAAGAACAACGTCCCCCGGCTAAAACTCTCCTATAAAGGTGAGTTCCTTGGATTTGTATTATCTGTCATAAATGTCCTAAATGATTCAGCTCTTCACTGCCTGCAGCTTTGCTTCTTGATCATGCAGATTAAAATCCCCAAACCAAATATGGTGTACTGTAATGATGAGACAAGCAGTGCTGACTAGAAAAGAAGTTGTAACCGTGAGATCCTCGATATCCCTGTGAGAGGCACCTGTAAAAAAAAAACAAAGTAAACATTGTTGAAAGATTTTTTTTTTACAAGACTTGTCAAGCTTGACAGCTTATCAGCTGTATGCTGTAATTGTGTGATGTGATGTGTGAAAAATTTGCATGTCAGTGCAAGTTCCCGTTTCATGTTCATTCAGTATTGCAGAAAAGTCGTCCGGATTTTGTATTTATATTCCATTTTCATCCACTTTAGCTGGAAAATAAGAAAAAAATTGTTTTTCTCGTGGAAGCCTTGCGGCAGTGTTTAGAAAATTGTTCAGTGAAACAATCAGCTGGGACTTATAAATAGCAATTAGTGATAATTAATATTTCACCACATGTGCTGTTATGCCAAGAAGAGACCTGTTTAGTGGTATTTAGGAAAGTAACTCTTGCCAAATCAGAGGAAGTGTTCCTGAGTGTCCGTTACAGAAGTCTGTCTCTGATGCACGCTCTCTTCCTGTCGCTCCGTCTGTCTTTTGATCAACTGCTGTTGTCAGTTTTTCGATGAAAAGTGGTGCCAGACATGGACTCCCTGGCAGTTGAGCGTCATTCATCCCTCTCTCCCTTCCTTTCTTTTTTTTTCCTCCTGGATGTCATTTTTCCGCTCCGCTTTTTTCCTGCACGGTAATTATGCTCAGGATGAATGGTGCAGGTCTGTTTCAGCAGATGGCTTTCCCAAAGAGAAATGCTTCTCGCTCAGTGCTGGGAGATCCATAATTATACACACACAAGCATGCGCGTACACACACACACATGTGCGTGCGCACACACACACACATAGCCATCTGTAGATAGCTAATGATACCTGTGAGCATATCAGTCACTTAAAACAACATGCTGTCAGTTTGGCGAAACACGCCCATGCAGTTATATCTCTATTAGACGTCAGGCCTTCAGGTAGCAGCCCGGCCAGCTTGGTTATTTGGCTGCCATCTCCACATTGAATTTTTCCATTAGAGCTCATTCACATTTTGCCCGGTGGGGACAATATCTGGCACCATCCTTGGCTTATGATAGTGAGCAGGTATCATTTCCATGCCTGCAACGTGGTGGAAATATTATTCACATAATACTGTAGAATTTCATCAAACATTATCCACTGTAGGTCCCATTTGGCAAGTGACATGGGATTATTGCATTATGAATCATTTATATCACCATATAAATTATTTATTACCCCTGTTGATAGGTGAAGCAGGCTCAGATTTACTTGTGGGGAGGAAGAAATCAGATGATTCACAGAGCGGTACCTGCCTAGACAGCCTGAGAAGTCGCCGAGTCCTGAGCACAGATCGTCTGATCAGTGACGCATGGGACTGGGAGGTGAAGGAACTCTGACCCCTGCAGGTCGTTGGGAATACTGGGAAAATCGGTCCACATGGATGCGTCTGTGTGGGTGCAGGCATCCACACACACCCACATGTTTTTGAATCTACCGAAGACTTAAGTCTTATGAACTCAGCAGGGAGGTGTTTATCTCGAAAGCGCGAGTCTGACCAGCAGCCTGCTCCCCCACAGTATGAACACAGTTAGGCGCTCTGAAGCATACATACCAACTTCTCTGACCAACCACCACACACACACACACACACACACACACACACACACACACCTCCCCGCTAAACCCCAGGAGATTCCAGCAGATCTTTTGAAAGTGAGGGTCGAGGGGCAGAAGGGCAATGGAGTAGGGGGAAAGATAACAATGGTACCCCATGGCTACCTAAACATGAGCTAAGGTCCAACTGTATCAACAATTAAGTGACTAGGTGATGATGAGGCACTGGGAGGCCGTGAGTTTACAGTAAACCCCATGTTATACTCGGCATAACTGATATGAGATCGATTCACACCCCTGGGGTCAGAGGTATCCTCAGGGGAGTAAACAGATATCCATATGGTTTGCAAGTTTATGGGCCACAAGAAGTAGAGCACATGTTGTTTACTGTCCGAGGAAGAGAAGAGAGGGTGCTTTAGTTTTATAGGATATGGGTGTACTGCCAAAAGTACTCCTTCTTTTTGACCTGTCCACCCCTTTCCTGAGCAGAGCCAAGGGCTTGCACCCAAGCACACACACATATCCAAACACACATACGGGCAAATGGATTCTCAGCAGCCCAACTAACATCTTAACTGTCGAATACCAAGAAATAAAACGAGAATTTGAAAAATTGAAACTACAGTCGGTGGTTTCATTACCCACAAAATTCTCCTTCGAGTAGTCATGCAGTCAGCTGCTTGTGTGTTTGTGTTGTTCTCGTTTTCATTCTGTAGTGAATCGACTTCTACATCAGTGCTGGAGAACGGAGGAGTTCTCTTAAAGACTTTTAATCCATAAGCACGTTAAGAATCTTCGGAGCGGAGTTGGGTTTCTCGGGGTGTGTACAGTATAAACTCTGAACGGCCCTGAATGGTCATGGGAAGGTATCTTATACACTCTGGAGGCTTTCTCGGGTTCTGGATAGTCTGTTCCCCTCCAAATGGAGGCATGTTTAAGATTTGTTCAGCAGTGTTTGGTTTTTGTTTGACTCTATCTCCAGCAGGAATTGTTGTAGTCATTTGACTTAGTCACATCTGTACCAGCTGCAAAGTAAGATGCTCTGAAGAATAAATTCACTTATTCACTGATTACGTCTGCTTACGTAATCTCCAGTGCCCGTGGCTATTGGCTGTCAAACAGGCACAGTTTGATAAAACAGTCTCCTTTAATTCAGTGACGCCTGAACTAGTACATTTAAAAAACATACTAAAGATCCTGATTTTCATTTTGAATTTTTTTATTAGATTGTACCCACTCATAGATACCACCCACCTAAATATGCCTAATTTCTTTCGTCCACGCAACTTTTCTTCTTTTAGCAATTAACAAAAATCACACCAACAGTTAATGGGCTCGATTCTGGGTCGAGACTCATCATCCATCCAAGTTTCATGCAATTCCATTCTGTAGTTTTTGTGTAATCCTGCTGACAAACCAACCGACCAACCAAAAGGACACGGATGACAGGATTTCGTCAAACAGTAACCATTGTAATCAGTTGAACCATGTAATCACAATGCGATGATACATATCAAAATTGGACTATTGCCCAGCCCAAAATATGTAACTCAGAATGTGTGACACTAACTTTATTTAATGAAAAGTGCACAGATATCTTCAGTATACACTTTCATTCATGCAGTGCACAAAAATTGACAGACCGATATTCCTCCAATATGTTAAGAAGGCTTTTTCCTAGAATTTCTACTTGACACTGAACAAATTACTCGACTGATGAGGCTTTGTGCTGTTTGCCCCCCAGGCATGGATGAATCAGTGCCTGTCTTCACTTCAAGTGACGCAGTGATACTTTGTGTTTTGTCAGTGTGCAATCACACATTAAGTCATGAGAACTGAACCGGGGCCAGAGATCAGTGTTCCCATACAGTGCGGGCCACACGTGGGTTATTGTTAGGAAGTGTTTCTGCTTTTTTCTTAGGAAGCACTTAGATAACACTCTGTGTGCCCTCCAGTCGGGAGAGAGAAAGAGAGAAAGATGCGGAGAATGTAGGCTAAAAGAGTTTATTTTTATCGTTCTCACATGGGACTGTTGATTCTTTGCATCCATTCCATCTGCCCCCTTATCTCTCACTTTCTCTCTATTCCTCTTTCTCTCTCACTTTCCATTTTTTTTTTGCTTCCTCTCGCTCCTCTGCTCTCTCCGTCCTTCACTCACAAATTCATTGTTACAGAATGTAGTAGTGGTGAGGGAGGAAAAGGGAGTGGGATTGAAATAGAAACAAAGGAAGGATAGAATAAAATTGGTTTTGGATGAAAGGGATGTGAAGGAGAAAGTGGGCAGAAAAAAAACAAGAAAAACAGCTGTTAAAAAGTGACTTTTGCGGGATTCTTGACAGGCTGACTTCAACAGTTTTGGGGTAAAAGATAAAATTTGTGAAATATGGCAGGGCAGCAGCTGACACCTGTTACTGGCCACACATTTGCCTCCGCATCTGTTTTTTCCGTCTGCCAGGTTTGTTTGTCCGTGTGAAAGTGTCTGTGTCTCTTTTTAATAAAGCCACGCAAGCACAATATTAAACCAGATTATTACGGTGACAACTTTGTTGCCGAGCTCGTATCAAGCCCCCTTTGCAGAAAGAAAAAAAAAAAAAGGAAAAAAAACAACTTAGGTTATTGGTCTGAAGTTGCAGGTGTTGCTTTAAATGCACTGGGTGTCAACTCATTGTATATTTAACCAGAGGGGACACCAGTTCAGACATGTATATGTTACCACCTCTGGCGTAGCGCGGAAACATCCTGTTACTTTCCAATAACACACATGCTCCGTAAACACACACACACACACCGATCCACGCACAATACCCATAGAGTATCTGTCTCTGGATGAATAGCTTTTAATAACTTAGCAGTAGTCTCTGTTGAATGGTCTGTTGCCATGGACACTACTCCCATAGACAGTTTTGTGTGTGTGGTGTGTGTGTGTGTGTGTGTGTGAGTGTGTGTGTGTATGGTGGGTGGATGTGGCGATGCTGTTCTCCATTCTCTCACACAGGGATGTGGTTTGAGGAGAAGTGAAGTGCAGTCATCATGTCTGTGCAGTTTCCCTACCGCTCCTTGACACTTTGCTGTTTATAAAACAAGGGTTTAATACCGTGGGCGATTAATTGTTTCCTTTATATAAACAGATTACATACAAATAACACAGAAACAGTGTTTGTATTGTATTATTTTTATTTTTATATACATATATGTATATAAAAATGTATATATCTATATATTTTTCATCAGTGTGTATTTTTGTGTGAATCATTACCCTGCTGCGTGTCAGGTAGTAGGAAGGAATTTGTTGTAATATGCAAAAACAAAAGTATTTCCTAGTTCTGGAACACAAGTGAAAAATATTACATGTGGAGGATGGCTTCTCTCTGTCTTCGTCTTTCCCTCCCACACACTGGTGCAGGTGAAAAAGGGTCAGAGGTAGCAGGTGGGTGTTATTGTTCTGTCAGCGAAGGGCTTACAGTGGATCCGCTAATGATTGATCACCAAGGCTACGGAGGAACATAAATCTGGGACACAGCTTTGGGCCGGGCCGAGCTATACTTTTACTGCAACTTTTTATGACCTTGAGCTTCTTTCCGGGCTCAAGACAGCGTCTGTGTTATGTGCAGCCCAATAATCCCTTCGTAAAATTAAATTACTATTATACCGAGATGATTTAACTAATAAAACACAAACAGAGTGATCATCTGTAGCTGGTTTCAATTTCAGCAAAACTTTTACAGGGACATAAAAACACTTGATACCAGTCAAGACAGTAAATATCTGGAAGTCTTTATTAAATCCTAATTAAAATTGTGTAACTGCTCTGGCTTGAATTGTACGTCTTCGCCACTTTTTGGCTGCTTTTGTTTTGGAACCAGGACTGGGAACCATCTGAGATCTGTTCCTTTACGACTTCAAGAATACTTTCAAATCCTCGTGGACTCATTAAGTCAAGTTAAGATGTCAACTTCTCGGAGGACTTTGAAGTGGAGAGCCATGATTTCATATTTACAGTATGAGACTGTCCCGATCAGCGCTGAGGCAAAGGAAACCAACTAAATCACCAAGACAATGAAAATAAAAACAGGGTGTCGACCCATTGTATGTGACCGTCCTGTGTGTACAGTAGTGTCCATGTGAACGAGGCATTCACATGTACATGCATGGAGAAAAAAAAAGGTTGTGAGTGCCCGAGGCAAAATGTAAGGAGTCGAGGAAGTTTGTAACTGGAGCCAAGAGGGTCTCTATTTTTTCCTTTCTCTGCCACAGCTGTGTTTCCTCACCTTTTAACGATTTTTCCTTTCTCCAGTCCAGATTATTTGTTTTTTCCATTTATCTCATAACCTTTTGTTTTTTTCACGTCCTGTTAATGGCTATTGTTGCCAGCACACTGGCCTCAAGAGTCAAAACAAAACAATAAAACTAGACTAAAATACACAACATGGATTTGATTAGCATTTATGCAACAACAATGATTTCAATATGCATGTAATGGATATTTCCATATTATTTATGCTATTCACAAATTACATTTTTATTATGAAGGTTTTATAATTCATGAATTGTAAATAATGAAACATGTTGAATGCCACACAACATGTTGTCCTCTCCAGATGTTGTAGTCGACATAACTCCTGCCACTTCGACTACTCCTCTTTTTTTTATTGATCTGCTCTCTCATGTCACCACACACAAGCGGCCTACAGCCATATATTAAATTTACATTCACATCTTTAACGTGTCTGGGATTACATCTCCCAAAGTTTTGTTGGACAACTTTCTTGACCCGTGCTTTTAACGTGGGATTTCCTGCTAAAATGTGAGACTTAATGGATGAGTAAAAAGCCGTCGGCGCGATGCCCTCTCTTCTCCAATTTTCTTTTCTCTTAAACCGGCTTCAGCTTTTGTCCTCTCATTCTCTCGGGTTCTGACACACTTCAGAGAGGGGGCATTCTCCTTGCTAAAACATTCATGAACATATTTGTTATTTACTCCCCGAGAAAGAGTGAGAGAGTGACGAAGAGAGAGAGACAGAGAGAGAGAGAGAGAGAGAGAGCACCAATGGCACCAGTCTTCCTCTGTTCCATAACTCTCCACCCTTTTGTGTGGGTGGTCAATGGGAGGGGGTCACAGTGTGGTTAGACTTTGCGGGTGAGAACAAAATGTGAGAAGGACGGGGCATGAATGTGTGTGTGTGCACATGTTACACAAAAGGTGTGATAATGCCGTTGCCATAATGCCACCTTTAGAGGTCGTTACGGTAATGAGATCCTCAATGTCTGTTTGTGACAAGTTCGGCTTTCCGCTGTGAAAGCAAATGTCGCTTCGTTGCCAGACTTGGCAGACCGTTGCATTACACTGCAAAACGTGAGCCGTAGCCCATAGTAACGTGTCCTAATAGCCGATGTGGTTTAGAGTAATCCTGCAGTTTGGACTATGACATATTAGCGCAGTCATATGACATGACATATTCCGCCCTGTTTTCCACAGCGAGTGTACCGAGTTGTGCTTGGCTCGGCTGCTCTGGTCAAGGTCACATCCCCGCGCAGACAGTCTGATCACTGGCTCCCAGCGCTGGCATTACCTGCCCAGTCCAATTTGGCTTGGCAATGGTTTGTCACTAACTGTCAGTTGCCTTGCTTGGCAAAGCTGTGCAATTTCTAGTTTCTCCTAAAGGGAGTGGAATCTGTTGGAACACAAACACAACATTTACACGTCGAATAAAAACACATAAAACGAGCAGTGAACGGGGCTCTGACAGAAAGAAGAAGCAGACCAGTCTATTAGAGATGCAGCCAAAAGAAAAAAAGTAACATCTTTTAATGTATTCAGCGTTCCCTCAGGGCATGAAGCAGTGATCCTTAAACTGTAACTAGACTAGTGAATGGAGAGGTGAACCCGTGGTCAAGGAAAACTCTGGGTGGTTGGAAATATTGAAAGCTCTCTAAAACTGCGTCTGCGTCTTCTGACAAGCCTGCTGGAAATTTAACAAAGTAACTGAAAGAAGTTTCAACCTGACGGAGTTTTTCTTTTAATTTCATGCTGCCAACTGCGATTTGCACAAAGTGATCATCATATTATGCTGATCATCACTTTTCCTTCCACTTTTCCCTGCAGAAATGCTGGAGTCGAACAACCTTGTGACATTCGAAGGCCTGGCCAACAGTTCGGCTTACCACACCTTCCTGTTGGACGAGGAGAAAGGGAGGCTCGTGGTGGGAGCCAAGGACCACATCTTCTCTTTTAACCTCCTCAATGTCAGCAGAGACTATGCACAGGTAAAACCATAGTTTGATTTCCAGTCAGTCTGTCTGCCGGTTTTCCTCCATTATCCATTTATGACGACTGCGAGTCTGTTTGTGTTTCCGACCGACTTTAATATCTGCCTTGAGTGTGCCTCTTCATCCAGAGTGCCAGTCAGGAGCTCAGGTATCTCGGGACTTTCTTTTCTGTTTCTACAGAAAAGTGCCTCATGCATATTTCAGACCAGGCCTGTCGCACACGATCACACGCTGTGCCAGGCATGTTAGCTGCTCTCCGCACACCTGGATGAATAATGGAGTAAACTGAAACAAAGTGGAGAACAAATCGCATTGTGACCCCTTCAACCCTCATATATACACATGCATGCGCGCGAGCCGTAGCTGTATCGACTCACTCTGTTAAATTGATTCTGAGGGTTGGGGGGCGATTCTTCTCTAACGTGCACGGGAACTGTGTTTGTGTTGCAGATCCCTTGGCCAGCTTCTCCCACCAGGAGAGATGAATGCAAGTGGGCAGGAAAAGATCTCTCGGTAAGAGCTAAAACCATCCATCTTGCAAGTGGGTGTCAGCATTTTGGCCCTGCACTCCCACAAATGTTTTGAAAACGTCTTTGTTCTCTTGTTCTATAAAGGATGTGCAACCCTGCAGGTCTAAAAGTAGACCTCACTGGTAGTTGCATTGGGATTACGCGGCATGAGCGCTTCATATATATGGCATTTTAATCATAGACGAGATGAGGTTTTTTCTTCTGTATCTTTCAGCTTGTTTATACCAGTGTGTTGACGTATACAATCTGTCATATGGACAACACACCGCATAGCTCACTACAGGTCTCATCATAATCTCAGAGCCAAGATTGAGACCATCATTTGACCTTAATCACTTATCAAGCCTCTGGGCACTCCACTTAATAGACCGAGGCCTGGGAAATCACTGTGCAGTCTGCCAGACCTACTGGTATAACAGTGCTGCATGAATAATGACTGCTGTCATATATTCAGGGATCATAGGCATTAGCGTTGCCATGTTATTAAACTGTAATTTTCCATGTTTCTCCCTTTGTGCCCTCAGATTTTTGTTCGTCCAAATGTCCCATTATTTTCAGGTATTTTTAGACTGACCTCAGGCAGCATCGAAACTGGACTTAGCCTTGATTCGTTTGCTGTAAACCAGTGGTGAAAGAAGTAATCAGATCCTTTACGTAAAGCAACGTTATGTAACTTTTTTACCGTAAAACAACAGCTTCAAGATCATTTTTATGGTATAGAGTCTTGTAATGGTCTACATAAAGTTGCTTGAAGTTAAGGTGAAATATATAAGAACTGGCTACCTATTGAATGAATACTCCAAGCAAATAGGGGGCAGTATACCACTAGAGTAACCGCTAACTGCTGCTACCTGTAGCTGCCGTTAGCCTTTAGTAGGTTTAGTTAACAGCGCTGCTAGTGGTCGTATCAGCTGACTCTAATTCGCGGACTTGCAGCTGGGAGCACAGGGGATGTCTTGGTGTGGTTTGCTAACAGCTATCACAGACTATCACCTCTTGAGGTTCAAAGTGTGGCTAGCTGGTTAGCATGCTAACCTCCCTAGATATCGCAACACAATATTTAGACGACTTTGACGCAATGTCAAACTCAATTTTTTACATTATTCTTTTATTATTTTAGTAAATATTTGAATGTTTTAAACTAAAAATCTTGAAGTGAAAGTGCTACACTGTGAAAATACTCCACTACATGTAAAAGTCCTGCATCCAAAGCCATACTTAAGTAAGAGGATACAAGTATTATCATCACTTTATATACGGTATATATGTTCTAATCTAATCTAAAAAGTAACTAAAAACTAAACAAATATTGTGGAGTAAATACTCATATCAAATTTGTACTTAAATAGAGTGCTTGAGTAATTGTACTTAGTTACATTCCACCACTGATCCTTTCAAACAGAATGATAATTTACCCCATTTAAATCTTACAAACTGGTGTCACCCAATCAGATTACATTATTTTGAAGCACTTTATCATCTGAGTTTATTTGTTCAGGATATTCATGTATTAAATTCGATGAGCTCAATTTAACGCTGGATCTGAAACAAGGAGTCTTTTCTTGTGGCCTTAAGATCCAGGGTTTTTTTTTCAGACTCCTTACCTCACTCAACCCTCGCATGACAAGCCAAGCATCACATCTCCCTGTATCTGGAAGAGTGCAGTTTTTTAAAGCTGCTTGTGTGGTATGCTGGAACTCTGTGTAAACACGCTGAGAGGTTGTCTCTGCTCCCCGCGAGCTGTGTTATGAATTCTATCTTCAACGGGGCCTAAGGCAAAATGCTGGAATGTAAAAATCATGGCGATGCCGTTTGTGCCTCAGTTCGCTGCGTGAGCATTGGCCAGAACAGGGCAAAGCTCTCCTGCCCTTCTACCCTTCTCTATGGCTGATTTGAAGCACCGTGAAGTCCTTTGTGTGTTTTCTGTAAACATTGTGGCAGGGATGAATAAGGTGCCCTGAGGGGTGGTCTTTCTGTTACAGAGATGGAGGAGAGTGAGAATTAGAGGGAGGTGGAGAGAGATGGAGAGTGAGTCCGCTGATGCTCCCTGATGTACTGTAAACAAACACTTCTGGAGATGAAGCGGAGAGGAAAGAAAGAGATAGATGGGTGTGAAAGATGTGACGCTACACCCACAAAGCGGAGCAAAGGAAAGCTGTAGCTATTCCACAGCCTAACAAACATAAAGTCGATGTCCCTAATCCCTGACTAATTGTTGACCAAGCGTATGAAGGAAAAATACAGTATAATAGCAGTAAAGGTTCAATATTCTGCTCACTATTTCTTCTCTGAGTCTAAAATCAAATCAAATACTAGAAATGTTTTCGTAACAAACTATCTGGATATTATTTGTTGATTGAATTGTAAGTATGATTGTCACTTTTTAAACATCTGCTCACTACTGATGATGCTGCAAGGATGTTATTATTATATCGAAAACCCACTAATGTAAGGTATGACATGTGGACACACCCGGTGGTGGGAGGCTACTTTGAAAGCATAGCTTGCAAGCTAACACTTACTTCACACTGGAAGAAGTTAAAGTAGAGCAGAACTACCCAGGGAGACAACTGGCTTGGTTAACTTAAGCTACTTAAGTTAACAGCAACGAAAAAAAAAAATATTTAAGCGATAATGTACATGTTACAAAATTGAAATTGTTCCAACAACTTCTCTGAACATTTGTTAATAAATAACAATAATCAATACTTAGGACTAATCAACACCTAGTATTCAAATTT
Source organism: Pagrus pagrus (assembly GCF_965226575.1). Lineage (NCBI taxonomy): Eukaryota > Metazoa > Chordata > Actinopteri > Spariformes > Sparidae > Pagrus > Pagrus pagrus. The sequence continues at coordinate 8,564,369 of NC_140194.1, read as the reverse complement.
TCCTTTTGGTTTTATGGCCAAAATTCTCCGTAGTTTCAGTAGTTTACTATACAAACAAATGGCAAACAAGTAATTTAACCACTATGAAAATACGAGCAGGGGTGGAAGCAAGTAATTACAGCTGCTCGAATTACTGTAATTAAGTGATTTATTGGGGTACTTGAACTTTTATGAGTATAGTCTCAAGTTTGACAAATTACTCTTACTTAAGTATGCATTATACCATACGATCTCATTGAATTCATATCTACACCTTTTTATCTACACTTTTTCTAGCCAATAAGTCTATCCAATCACGAACGGGGCAAAGGAAACCTGACATACAGACAAAAAATAACTGAAAAGTAACTAATACTCTGAGTAGCATTTGAGAAGAATAATTTGTAGTTTTACTTAAGTATTATTTTGATACCTGTAGTTTTACTTCAGTAATATTAAAGTAATGTAGCCATAACATCAGTACTCTTTCTACCACTGAATATAAATGTAATCGAACTACCAGCAATTTACTGCTGAATGAAGTTGACTATTCCCTAACTCTGGACACATCTGTTTGGTTCGAGTCATCTTATGTGCATCATCACGCTGGATATTCAGACGTATGACAGGTCTCAAGGCGCAAAGAGATCATACCGATACTTACGTACATGTTCATTACTCAGATAAATAAATCGCCCACGCAGGCCATATAAATCTAAGGAAAGACAGCTGCTTGAATGACAACAAAGGCTTACACAAACAGAGGCTGCCGTCTGCTGATGACCTAGTAAAGCCAGATGAACTTAGTCATGCATAATTTGTGGCGCTATTCTCTTTTTTCATCTTTTTTTTTTCTCTCTCTCTTTGCATATGTGATGACACATTCAGTTTTATTCGAGGTCAGCTCTGCTCAGGCACGTGCTGCCAGAGCACGAGGAAATATGCCATATGGCAGCGGTGCAATGCATACAACACATACAGATGCCTGTTGTGCTGCACAAACACAAAGGCACACACAAGGAAATGATTAAATACATCTGCAGCATTACAAGTAGTAAATACCAAACACTGAAGTCACTGAGTCCAGAAAATAGGTACTAATTCCAGAAAAACAAATATCCCCATGTTACAATAACCAGAACATCACTTATTTATTCTATACTGACAGAATGACAGTCAGCCAGTGTTGTCCTGCATTACTCTGGTTAGCTCAGGATCATTATGATATGAGATGATTTTTTAATGAAGGCCTCTTTTGTTTTTCTGCAGTCTAATTCCCTCCTGAATGGATTTTACAATTATTCCATGGAAAATGACATGCAGCCCAAGTGTATAACATCTCTGAAGCGTTCAGTGAATGATGTCAGTGAGTTCAGTGTGTGCAGAGGAAGAGAGAAAATACGGAGTCATGGATGATAATGTCATTAGCAAGGTCATAATATTATTTCCAGAAGTATTACTCAGCAAAGTGCTGGAGTTCGTACGGGCCATTCTCTGGGGAATTACAGCAGATTTACTGTAAGCCCTCTGTGGCCTGTGCTCTTAGTGACATCTGACCTTTTTGTTTATCCAGCCATTTCACCACTGAGCCAAAGATTTTGCACAACCATCGACCATATTCACATGGCGGCCATTTTCCGTTGCGCCATGCTTCAGGTGGAAGACTCGACTGCTGGGATGTTATGCTGCTGTGCTCCAGGTCCCATAAACACAGGGAATCTGACAAATCCTTATAATTTCACCACTTCCTGATTGATCAGCAAATGAAAAGACTATGGATAGTGAAAATATGGGACACTGGGCCATATTTCAAGGAATAACAACATATTTGACAATCCCTGAGCTAATGTTAGCATTCGTCCACTTCCTAGCCCACATAACTGTTCGATTGCATCCAGTGTGTTTCACTTCCAGGCTTAAATAAATGTCCAAAATGTGTGTTGAAATGCCTCTTATTGTATTGTTTAACACTATCAAACAGTAATGTGAGCTAGAAGGTAGAATGCTATCATTAGATGTTGTCTCACATTAGTTAATGGGTTATCGAATATGTTGTTTTGCTTTAAAATAGAGCCCAAAGTCGTTTTTTCATTCGCTGATCAGTCAGGAAATGGTGAAATGATAACAATTTGTAATTTATATAACTTGCAACCTAAAACAGCAGTATGATGTTTGAGCTTCCCACCCTGAGCGTGAGGCCAGAGCACAATGGCCAGTGTGTGAATATGGTTTATGGCACTAAAGACTGTGACAATGTTGCTTTAACATGATTTTCTGTCGGAGACCGGTTATTCATCCTGCTTCATCTGTTCTCTGGTCCTTCAGAGGGAGTGCTCAAATTTCATCAAGGTGTTGCAGCCGTTCAACCAGACCCATATCTATGTGTGTGGGACAGGAGCCTTCCACCCCGTGTGTTCCTACCTGGAGGTGGGCAAGAAACCAGAGGTACGGGCACACGTTACATTTTCTTCACTGCCTCCACTTCCTGCTAAACACAAAAATGTGTTATTAAAGTTGTTAGAGTTTCCTATCATAGTAAAGTACTTAAAGTTGAGAGAGACTACGTCTAGTTGGGTGTGAGTGCATACTCTCCCAAATACATGATTTGCTAAGTACATAAAAATGGTTTTATTCAGCAAAATGAGGTGGAAAATTAAATACGGGGTTTCATAGTCTGTGGGATTTCCAATTCATCACTTTAATATGGAGCTGCTGTATGTGTGTGTGCATTTGAGTATGAGCGAGGGAAATTGCTCCCCTCTCTTCCAAATGTCACTGAGTCAGACTTATAAATGTGCGTTTCCCATTCATTAGACGGCTATTTACAGACAATTAGAGGCAGGAAATTTCTCCGAGAGGTCATCTTCTGCCTGTAGATCATAAATTTAATTCATCTGATGGGTTCCCTATGAGCCCCGAGGCCATCGAGTCGGTCCGAGCGACGAGATTTATTATTTGTGTTCTCAATCCTTTCCTCAAAGATGGCGGAAACAAGTTTTTTTCAGATTCCTTCTTTGGTTTTTGGTTTTCCACATTGTATGGTAATGTCAGTAGATGGGTTTTGGATTCTTTATCTTCTTATTTCGTGAACTATTTGAAACAAAATCATGCATTTCAAGGTATATATGTAAAGCCGGAATGTCATTTGTTGATTGCTGTACATCTATTTTTCTGTGAGGGCAACCTCATGCTTTGGACTATAATTTCAAATATATTTTTTGTGGTTCATTTTAAAATACTACAAGTTTCTCCCAACTTGGATATAATTATGTGCTGACAGCAAAATGGGTTCCCCAGAACTGAATCCACTCTTTACTCCATGTATATTTTACATCCTGAGCACCAGAAAATAATGTGAAACCGTGTATTTGATCGTTTGCTACAACTGTTTATCTCTTAATGTCCAGGACAGCGTGTTCAGACTGGAGTCTCACGTGGAAAATGGCCGTGGGAAGAGTCCTTATGATCCCAAGCTGCTCACTGCCTCCATGCTAATTGGTGAGTTTAAGACCGGATGCACTGTGCTGCTCTTCTGTGCGTTGGAGCGAGGTCAAATAAAAACATGGGAGTCTTGAAAACACCCTCTGCCTTGCTCTTTCATTTCAGCACATATACGGGGTGTAAAGTAAATGGGAATAACAGAACAGGACATTCCTGTCATTCATTACAAGTGGATCTGCTCTGTAGTTTGTATTTACACACATGGGAACCCCTCATTGGCACGACTGTAAACTCTATTTCAATCTGAATGTACCTCCTCTAAGTGCTGGGCGGGCATGGCAGATGACACTTAATTGAGTTTTCTTTTCACTGATCCCCCTTTTTGGCAAATAAAGCAGGACTATGTGAGCATGTCTTTCCTCTCTACCCCCAATTATTGCCAGTCACATTGTGTTATATCACACCGTTTAACCTAGCAGATGGCCATTTTCCAGCCCATCACCCCTCATCTCCTCTCCCCTTTCTCTCTTCCCTCTCAGCAGCATTATTATGTACTCCCCCTGTCTCACACCTCTGTCCTGTCCCTCCTCATCTGTCCCTCCATCCGTGCATCCTTCTCTCGGCTCGCGTCTCAGTCCTGCCCGCTGTGTTAATGCCAATTTCACACTCCCGATGTTCATCACTTCTATCACCGTCTGTGTTCTCTCGGGACACCAGGTCTACTGTACCTGTACTGCTAAGCCTCTGAACAATTCCTGAGACTTTACACCTGCATCATCGGGGAGAAATCGCCCCTCGCTGTTACAACACTAACACAACATCATTCATCTTACTCGCAGATGGGGAGCTGTATGCTGGGACGTCAGCTGACTTCATGGGGAGGGACTTTGCCATCTTTCGCACTCTCGGCAAGCATCACCCAATCAGGACGGAGCAACATGACTCCCGGTGGCTAAATGGTGAGAAAGAAGAGGAAAACTGATGATCAACTCTAACAGCATATTCATGATTGGTTTAAAAATGCAGTACTTCTTGGTCCTTAGTTTTAAAAACTAACTTTTTATTGCTTTCCGTTTTATGCGGATGACACTCAGTTGTATTTGTCTATCAACCATAATGATCTCAGCCAACTAACTAAGCTAAATGGCGTTTTTAGCAGTCACCGTAGAAGATGAGTGAGGTGAGGTGTATTCAGTAGATTGCAATTTGCAACCTCACCACTAGATGGTGGACTCTGGACTTCTGAAGGACTGAGAAATGAATGTATGCTTTTATTTCTTCACAACTATGCCATTTGTAATACTCCTGCTGCTTTAGCTTATAAGCTTGTTTGTCTCTCTGTGCGTCTCAGATCCCAGGTTTGTGGGTGTTCATCAGATTCCAGAGAGCGACAACCCAGAAGATGACAAAATCTACCTGTTCTTCAAAGAGAATGCTATGGATGGAGAGCATGCTGGGAAGGCCACACACGCTCGCATCGGACAGCTCTGCAAAGTATGCACACGCACACACACACGCAAGCTGGCTCTCACACAGAAAAATTCAGACGCACACAAAAGAAGCGAGAGACAAAGACGCACGCACTTTCACACAGACATTATGTGAAATAGCTTCTGTATCTGGAAAAACACTTGACGGGTGTCTGAGTGGCTTTCATAATGGCAGGTTTCAGGGGCTGTTATCTGTGATTATTTTTAGCCTGGAGGAGAGTGGGCTTTGTTGTGTGTGGTACAATCGCCCCCCGAAGACAGAAACCTGAGAGAAATGTTAAATGTCACCAGAACCTGAGAGGCAAAGACGCTGTCAATGGCAGCACTGTTATCCTAATGCCAGGCTTTGGCACTGATTGGCTCTGCTACAGCCTCCAGCTGCACGGGGATGGTTATGTTAAATCGCTGGTCCCGTATCAGCTTTCGCGTTCCAAATCCTATTCTTATTCATCTAGCAGGAATCCACCCAGCTGACTGCAGATCAGTGAGCGATGTCCAGCCTCAGCCTCCCGTTTAACTGCATATCGTGCCTCTGTCATAACAGCCTGACTACCCAGAATGTCAGGAATCTGCTATGCTCAACACAAGACAAGCCATCCATTATCTAGAGATGTGCGTTAATTTGGGCCAATGCATATTTGGACACATTCTAATTCATAAATCAACACCAAGTGGGATTCGATTTTATGAGCCAGCACTTTGTGCCTCTGTTTGCGTGCTATGTTCTGGAAAACAAACACTATACTGTGAGCCACAGACACATATTAAAAGCATGTGTAGTGGAACATTCAGAACTCAGACAGTCGTCTTCAGCAAGCGACCTGATCTGGTTGAAATAGTTAAAAGCTGTCGGCTGTAGCTTTCAAAGGAAGATATATGCTTACATACGTTCTATATCCATACCTCTACACACACTGCATTAGTTCAAAGTTTTAAGTATGTATTTATATACTGTGTATTTCCATTACCAGCTGAATGAATCTATTTTGTCATATAATTGACACTATAGCGTGTATAGTATGCATTAAAAGGCATAAGAGGGAGGGAATGACAGCATCTCTGGCACAGGGACGGCAGTTCTCATGCTTTATATCCAACCAGCAAAAGAGCGCCTCTCCTCATTCAACCAAATGGTAATGAGGCATATGTTCTCAAAGCTCAACAGAGGAGAATGAAATTAGGCAATGCAAGCCCATTAACATCATAGAGCTAATGCATTTTTTTTTTTTTACCTTTCAGACAAGACATACAGCTGCATACAAATTCAAAAAGTTAGCTGATTCAAGCTGAAAAAGTTACTTTGGAAAATAAAACAGTGAGTCTTGTCATTTCCAAATGAATGAGCCCTTGCCCCTGCTGAACGTCTACACGTGATCTGTCCTACAGAATGATCTGGGAGGACACAGGAGTCTGGTGAATAAGTGGACCACCTTCTTGAAGGCCCGACTTATTTGCTCCGTTCCCGGCAGTAATGGAATAGACACACACTTTGATGAACTACGTGAGTGATTACTCCTGCACTTTAAAACATGTTTTACACGATGTTTGTTGAATGTGTGATGCTATCAGTGGAGATTTTGTGTGTAATACATGGTGTCTTCTCTTTGGCTTTCAGAGGATGTTTTTCTAATGAGCACAAAGGATCCTAAGAGCCCAATCATCTATGCAGTATTTACTACATCCAGGTACTGTGCATGACATTTGGGTCATAATCACTGACTAGATTACCTGTGTTTTCAATATAACCTGCCCTATCCTTACCTGACTTATTCCTTCTGCTCTCTAGCAACATCTTCAAAGGTTCAGCCGTGTGTATGTACAGCATGACGGACATCCGGAGAGTGTTCCTGGGTCCTTACGCTCATCGAGATGGACCCAACTATCAGTGGGTGCCCTTCCAGGGACGTGTTCCCTACCCACGTCCTGGCACTGTGAGTACAGCAAACGCTAAACTGGAATGTCTGTGAGTTATGGACGAAGCGAAGTTTGATTTGATTTATGGTATCCAATTTTCTTTTCTTCACAGTGCCCAAGCAAGACGTTTGGAGGATTTGATACAACCAAGGACCTTCCTGATGAGGTTGTGACCTTCGCCAGAAGCCACCCAGCCATGTTCAACCCTGTCTACCCCATTAACAATCGACCAATCATAGTCAAAACAGACGTGGACTACCAGTTCACCCAGATAGTGGTGGATAAAGTAGAAGCAGAAGATGGCCAGTATGATGTCATGTTCATAGGCACAGGTATGCATTTCCATACATACTATGTATTGTCAACTGAAATATTATCATTGATTCACTTATCAAAACAGAAAGATAAGTGTATTTGATAGATTAGATATTAACCCAAGACATGTGTGCTTCCATTGTGTGCCAGACATGGGGACGATACTGAAAGTCGTGTCCATCCCAAGAGGCTCCTGGCACGACCTGGAGGAAGTCCTTCTGGAAGAGATGACAGTCTTCAGAGTAGGTTATTCTCATATCACAAACATCAATTCTTCAGCAACGATGGCTGTAGGATCAGCAAGAGTTGACTCGTCAATCTGTTTTATCGCAATTTCTTACAGGAGCCAACAGCCATCACAGCGATGGAGCTTTCAACTAAACAGGTATTGACTGTAGCTCCTATTGTATGTAAAATGAATCTGTAGTGACACATGTAGCAGAACAAAGCAATGTAGCCGCAGAGGAGACGTTAATCAAGATAATTCTGAAGGCTGGAGATAAGCCACCTGGACTGCATCAGGGAGAAACATGGAGATATGAATCATAATGAAAAATTCACAAGAAGCTACAGTGTCCCATAGAGAATGAAAGCTGTTTGTATGACACACCTTGCTGCGCAGGCTGAAGTACAGAACAAAGACACACTTGTCTGCCGTTTCACACACAAATGAAGGGGGAGCCACCTTATCAGACAAAGATCTCAATTGTCGGCCTTTCAGCAACTGTCAGCTCGGCAGCTTAAATTGCAGGCAGAGACAAAACAAGTCAGCTAATTGACAGGTAGGAGGGTGCTGAGCACCTGTAGTGAGATGGTCCGTCCACATTCCTCTTTTATTGTTGCTTCACTGACAAACATAAGCCGAGCCAAACATGGCTGCATTGTTCAAAGCACACGCCACCCATTCAGACTTAAAACCTAAATTGTGGCTCCTAAGACATAAAATAGCTGATATTGACTCTTTCTCTCCTCTACCTGCACAGCAACAACTGTACCTGGGCTCAGACATCGGTGTATCCCAGATGCCTTTGCATCGCTGCGAGGTTTACGGCAAGGCCTGCGCTGAATGCTGCCTGGCGAGGGACCCTTACTGTGCATGGGACGGTACAGAGTGCTCCAGATACTTTCCCATGGCGAAGAGGTACTGAAAACACACTCAACGTTCACAGTTTTCATGTCGCCATCCTGCCATTGTGGTTTGCAAGCTGCTCAACATCTTGTACGCAGTGATTAATCAGCGCCTCACAATACTGAGCAGTGTTATTCAGTGTTGCCTACAGCACAATATGACAGTTCCAACCTGGCACAACAGCAGATTTTGGAAGACATTTGGCTCGGCGAACACATTAAATTTGATGAATGTTTTGGATAAATTGACACATTCTTGAGCTGAAACATACCGCAAGTCGCAAAAACTACTTTTATGGGTTGTTTTTTTACTTTGAAACTTTTGTACAAAATATAGTGTTGGCCATACCGAATTGGGTTTTTCTTGGTATCTGATCAGAAAGGAAATCAGTGGTATTATGCCGCGTTCACATGCTTTTGGGATTGTTCATCTGCGTCGGAATGTTGGAGCAACATGGAGGCCAAAAAGAAGTCGTTTTGCGTTTTATCGCTCAGCACCTTCCAAAACCACGTTGACAGCTGCTTCCAGTGTCTGAGTAACAAGGAAGAGAGACGGAAACGATATAATGATTATGCAATGTATGACTTTGGTGAAAGTTTCTTACCATGAACCCAATGTTTACTTTGGTCTGCATTCGATTCAGCGTCATATGATGTCAACTAGGCAACTTGCTTACCAAAGTTTTTTCTGAGTTGTTGACTTTAGAGGGCATTCACGTGACGTTTTCCAGTTGGAAAAACGTTTTTCTGATCATTCTGACCTCACAGATGCACATCACTAATGCAAAGAACATCAACAGAAAAGTGTATATGTTTTGCACGAGAGCAACCTACTTCCGATTTAATCATGCTTGTTTAAGAGGAACCTTTGTTCAACATATTGAGTCTGTTTCACAGAGCTGAAACCAGATTATAGTGAAGTCTTTTCCAGATTGAGGACCTATGCAGCCAGACTGCGTTTCATAGGCTGCAGCTAGGGCACACTTTTAGTGCAGGCTTTGTATATTTGCCAAAACCCCCTGAAGGTATAGGGGTCATGTTTCCAGCAGAAAGCTAGAAATATAACCTGCCTCATGTGTTTACTGTAAATTAGAACCAATGTCAGTGATGTCTGGAGGCTGTCTGGGTGAACCAGGGGTGAGGAGGGTGTTAGAGGTTCTCTGGAAATGTGCTTGTAGTAGTGGACTGATCTCTATGTGCACATGTATGTGTGCAGCCTCCCACTCATAGCTCCATGGGGCTTATTGATTTGAATGTTCGCTGCACAGTACCTCGCTGTTAGTTGGACTCCAGAGTCCTACATTCAAAAAAGAAGACAGCCAGAGCCAAACTCATACCTCCAATTAGCAACACGCTAACGCTGGGTTTGGAACAATGGGAAGCAGAGCGGGAGAAGTTACCAGTTTGCTTTGGTGTCTCCATAGTTTCTTCAATTATTGTTTACAGAAAATATCCTCAAGGTTGTGTTTGATAGAGCACTCGAAACTGTCTCTTTTGCATCTGCAGGCCTGAGAGTTGACAGGCTGAAATGATTGATTGGGTTTGGATTCTTCTGTTACACACACCCTATAATTAAAGCTTTACAATGATACTATGGGCTGCCTGCTGGTAGTTTATCTATTTGTGTTGGCCTCCGCTATTGCCGCACACCTAGACACCTACACGCACGTAAACTCCCTGTGCACACACGTACAAAGGAACCAGTGTGTGCTGACTCATGAAGGTGTTTATATTTGTGTTTCTGCAGGAGGACAAGGAGACAAGATATCAGGAATGGAGACCCGCTCACACAATGCTCAGATCTGCAACACCATGGTAAATTTTATTTGTTTTATATATTTTTTTTAAATGTGTGCAGTGTGTTGTAAAAGACTTTTTTTACTCTGATTAATAACATGTAATTTTAGAATTTGCAAATCATACTAAGCAAATAATCTAAGCTTGTCAATTTTCCAAATGCTCAACACAAAGAGCTCTTGTTTTGAGAACCGATTTCTTCTTTGAGCCTTAAAAATGCTCCCAAAGCTGCTGCTGCTGCTGCTGCTGCCGGCCTTTCCTCAAAACACTAGAGAGACCAGCTGAGTGTGCGTGGCTTTGTGTGTTTGTGTTTTATGTGTTTCTGGTGGTGTGAAGATTAGAGTCGGTCCATGTGAAGCTTGTAATTAACATGGTCAGGATTCCTCCGAGTCTCCTCTCTGTCGCCGAGCCCCCCGCTCCGCCGCCCTGTTAGCGGTCTCGGTCCGAGAACAGGACTCACGCTGCTCTCTTTCTCTTGATTGTACATTTCTTTCATTTTCAATGAAAGGGAAAAGAAAAAGGTTATTGGAAGCTGCTGATTTGATGAGGAGGGACACATGGAAAATACTGTTACCTGTAGCTACGCACTCAGCTGGCAGCAGCACTTTTGTTTGTAGATTTTAGCCAAAGATCACAGCTGCCAGATTCAGCACTCTATAAAAGAAAGAATTAAAGGAAATAGGTGTTTAAGAAAATGAGGGCAGAATAATAGTATACTGTATTAGGTTTCATCGGAGTCTGAGTTGTTAAATTTAACAGGATTGAGGAGATCAGTCTGACTGACCCTATAGTGCAAAAGCTCTCTAACTGCATAGCACTGCACATACTTGATACTGCAGAAAACCCAGATTTTTCCCAGATCTGCCTGTCCTGCACATAATGTAGTGTGATAAGAAAAGAGACAGGATGATGAGATAAAATAATGTTAAATGCAGCCATTGAAGGGAGTACTCAGGAAGTGCTTAAAGATAAAGTTTCTGACAGATGGTTTTAGAGTGAAAATCACAAAAAAAAGCTGCCTAGTGAGTTCAACTTTTTGCCCGTTAAATGAATCATCTATCATATTCGGCTATGCACACTAGAAAAATCGTTTACTTTCACAAACTTGTGTAACTAATATACTGTGATTTTTTTGTTTTTTATCTAGATGAACTAAGTGGGCAGTCGACTCTCCTGGATAAAACTGTGTATGGTGTGGAGAACAGCAGCACTTTCCTTGAGTGCAGCCCCAAATCCCAGAGAGCCATGACTTATTGGCAGTATCAGCGCTCCACTGTGGACCGCAAACAAGAGGTTGGTTGGCGCTGCCTCTGCACACACTTCATCAGTTTTGTTGAAACAGATTCAGATATAATCCGTCTGCAGAGCACATAAGTAATGATAGATGGTATTTCATAAGGAAGATTATTTCGGATGATATTTTCTGCATATTTAATACCATAATTGATTGCGCTGAGGCGTAGCTGATTAGATTTTTAGGAAATGTTGAGTGTCGTATCTTCCCCATCTTTATCTCTGTGTCCTTCACTCGATTGCTTTCAATTTTCTCAATCTCTAGATCAAATCAGAAGAACGATTCATCCGCACAGACCAGGGCCTCCTGATTCGCACGCTTAACAAGAAGGATTCTGGGATCTATCTGTGCCAGGCAGTGGAGCACGGCTTCATGCAGACGCTTCTGAAGGTGACCTTGGAGGTCATCGACACCGAGCGCCTGGAGGATCTGCTGCATCGCGATGAAGAGCCCGCCGCCAGCCCCCCTGCCCAGGAACGTTCCCCACCTCAAGAAACTCCCAATCACAAGCTGTGGTACAGAGACTTCCTGTCGCTGGTCAATCACCCGACTCTGAACAGCGTGGACGAGTTCTGCGAGCAGGTTTGGAAAAGGGAGAGGAAGCACAGGAGGCAGAAAGCTCACCTGGTGCAGCAAGTACAAATACACCAGCAGCAGCAGCAGCAGCAGCAGCAGCAGCAGAAGGTTGTGGTGAACCCTCACACCCACATGCATGCTCAAGGGCTGGCAGCCAAGTGGAAACACCTGCAGGAGAGGCAGAAGGGACGCAACCGCAGGACCCATGAACTGGAGAGGGCTCCCCGCAGTGTCTGACCCATAAACCTTGACTTTTAACACCCAAACCTGAAACCACACCCAGTTCTCATTCTGTAACCCTGATTAACTTACCCACCTTTCTCCTTCATACTGAGACTTCTTCCACAAAGACTGAATAGAAAACTGGAAAAAGGTAATACTACCCTGTTCTGCCGGCTGCTGTGTTCTGTGCGTGGGCAGCCATGTTTACAGTAAGCCAGTACAGAGGACCGCAGGAAACAGGATGTTGTATCACGCAATGCCATTGGAGCATATTATCACAGCTGGCCTCTGTGGCCCGAACACTGCAGAGGGACAGTGTCAACCAGCACCAAGAACTGGATACACATACCCACCCTACAGACATGACTGACTCCATGTTCAGATGGCTGCGTCGATGGCATTGTCTCATGGCATGCTACTTAGGTGTCTTTATCAGTGTGAAACTAAAGTAGATACCTGATCGTACCTTTTCTACTTCACAATAACGAAAGAAGAGGAGTTGGGATTGTATTAAAAAAACAGCACGGAGAGTAAACAGACTTACAAGCACAAAATAAGTGAAGCACAAGATGGGATATTTGGTCAGTTTTGGTATTAAAGATGGTTAAAACAGTCAAGACAATAAAGTTAAAAGCCCAAGCACTGCAAGAAACTGGGAGCGACAGTCACCATTTTGTCAACAAATCTGATTATGTAGCTAAGATCCGTCTGTAAATACTGTATTCTATGACGTCTCCTCGTACTAAAGGGAATGGCTCGCAGTTGTCTTGTTGCTTTCTGTTGTTTCCCCAGATAGAAATTTATTTAAGAAAAAAAAAAAAAGTCTTTTGGGAAGCAGTTGTAAACAGGGAGATTTTGTACTCGTCTGTGTGTCTACGCCCTAGATAAGCTTCCCAAACAAAGTCAGGTTTTTATTATTCTGTTTTGTTTATCTTTCTCTCTCGAAGCATCAGATTCCTTCCAGTGTCAACAGTCGTTAAATGGGCTGTCACTTTGCGGGGATGTCTGCCAGCTGCATCATCTCGGTGCACGCCACGTCACGCCGAGTTCTTCCATGTTCGTTTGATTTGTACACACCTCGTTTCCACTACATGTGTATTTATTGATATACAGTTATGTACATTGTGAACATATTGTTATTGTTTTTCTTGCAGTTCATCATTTGGTTGGATCGATTTGATTGACATCACTGATCTCTTAAAAAAAACAAAAAACTGTATGATCACAAAAACTGTAGTAAGACTGGAAGTTATTTATGGGTTTTAGGTCAATATCACGTACATTACATATCAGATTCACTGAGCAATAACTCAGTATCCATACTGTATATTTTTTCTTTCACTTTTATTGCCTCATATCCATATTCTTCTTCACAGGCAGTGTAGTGTAAAGAAAACATTTCACTGCATGTTACAGAGAAAAAGACTCAATCCTTTAATACACAATGCACAAACACAAACCTGGAATGTAGCTGTGAACATTATGTAAATATAAACACTATGGTCTATGTTCGACACTGTGTACTAGTGCATGTGAATACTATCGTAGTGTTCCTGTTTTGCTATAGCGACGATATACTAGTCTGGTGTTGTCACCGTTATTTTGTTGTTTGCTTACGCAGTACACAATATTAACTATTTCAAAGATGTATATAGTATTTCTGTTAGGACTCTAAACTGTATAACTGATAATTCCTCCAGTAGGTATTCATAAAAAAAAAGAAACAAACAAGATCTCAACGGGATGGTACCGCAGATTTAATTGTGCACAGACAACATTGAACAGTGTCAGATGAGCAATGCAACACATCAGTGTGTCAGATGACCTTATCTAGTAAGTGTTCGCAAACCTCATCTGCCTTTGGAAGCCATGACGGGGGGAAGATGAGAAACAGCTGGAGCCGGCCAGCTTGAGAAAGTGATTTCAGGGCCAATAAGACGAGCTGAACACCAGCGTTGTGGAACTTTCAGTAGAGATGGGGCATATGATAAGATCATCATTATAAAAAAAGAAAAGGGTCCCTCACCGCGTCTGTCTTGGACACACAATGAAAGTGAGGAAATGAAGTGCTGCTGCTGCTGCTGCTTTTTGGCATGATGATGATGATGATGATGGTGATGGTGGTGATGTATTCTACTGATCTAATAAATGTCTCTTCATAAAGTGCTGGTTTCATTAAATCTATTTTTAATGTGCCGTGTCCTGCTGCTATCATGATATGTGGTGAGTGAAGAGAAAGGCTTCCTGTAGCGTGGATGATCAGATTAGATTTCTGAGGACCTTGATTGCATAATAATGAGAAAAACTTTTATTAACTTGTATAACTTATCTTTCATTTAACATTTGGATATATTCAATGCTGTACTAGCCCGTAATGTCCCGACACCTAACAAGTTCTGTATACTGACATAGAGAAATGGGCTAATTAATGATTTAATTAACTGAAGTAATTAACATAACTGAAAATATATTAAAAATCTGAATCGTTATAGAATATCAGTGAGCTCAAGTGCCTCGTATATTAAAATGTGTATTGAAAGGTGCGGTTATTAGGTGCCTCAGGCAGTGGAGGGATTACTGTAAGTTGTTATTAAGGCCTTGATGTGTGATGTGATTTGAATAATACATGAGGTCCCCGACCGTCTTGAACTGAAATCCAGCTGCTGTATTTGCATATCAACAGGAGTTGGTGGTTCAAGATACAGTATGACTTTGGCTTCCAGTGTATGCGAGCAGAACCTTTAAAAACAAAACAGAAAACCAACATGTTGCAACCAAATATCAGTGCTCAAGGGGAGAGGCAGGAATTAATTTCAATAAATCCTGCAAAGACATATGAAGTGTGTTTTACTACTGCCCTCTAGTGGTTATTATGGAGAAGCACAGAAGCCCTTACGGTACATGGAAAAAAGTGGTTTCACATTTTCATCTGTTGAGAGCATATAGTGACACAGTCTTTTAAAATGTAAAAAAAAAAAAATCAAAATATAGCCTCTGTTGACACCTCTGGTCACCTTAGATCCAAGGTCAAAGGTCAGTCAGCGTATGTCTCACCTGGGGTCTGACCTTCACCTCTGTACTCGGTTCAACTGCTGCTGTGGGAGCTCATGAGTTTCAGTCCAAACTGCCTCAGACGCTTCAAAGGGAACATTATTGAGAGGTTCTGGTGTTGAAGGTGTCAGCTCAGAGAACACACACACACACACACACACACACACACACACACACACACACAGAATCAGTAGCAGCGTGCAGTGTTATAGTCAAGACCACGTAAACCGAGACCAAGTCATGACCAAGACCAGAGTGTATCAAGACCATAAGAGGTTGAGGTTGTTTTTCCTCGTCTCACCGTCCACTTCACGATATACAATTTTTTGTACAAGCATGAGATTTTCTTGGTGACTCTTGTCTTCCAAAACAAACCGTCATGAAGAACAGAATTTATCAAACAGTAATTCAATTCAGTGATATCCCCGCAGTTGTGGTCTTGAACGGTCTTGAAATAAATTCCAGAGTCGTCTTTGTCTGAGGCTGAGACGTGACCGAGACCTTCAGGAAGTGGTCTTGAGACCAAGTCCGTGTCTGGAGCAGAATGTGGTGGGTGAATGGATAAAGCACAGGACTTCTGGGTTATTATTGTTGGGTTATTATTTTTAGACTTAGTTGATTTAAATTTTGAAGTTTCCTTTTCAGTTCTCTGTCAAAGTTTGGTTAGCATAGGGCAACAAAACAACTTGGTGAGGTTTAGTGAAAGATGGTTTGGGTTAAAATTGACCTGTAATTCCATCTTTTTCCCCAAGTTGCAAAAGTAATCACCACAATGTGATTAGTCAGTTACCTTGATGATCCTGGAGCAAAATGTAATATGACTTTCCAGGAAAAGCAGCAACACGATGATCAGATTGTGCATGATACCAGGCTGACTACAACATTATATAGGATTTTAGCAGTAACAATTAGCCCTATAAACCACAAATGCTGAGAATGCTTAGGCAGAAACAGAAAGAAGGGTACGGATGCAAAATTGCAGCATACAGCACAAACTTTCATCAGGTCATCATGAGCTTTTCAGAGCTGTCTGCCTCCAAACACAATGCTTCTTGATAGGATTACTCTGTGGCATTGCAGTCATACCTGCAACACAGAGCATGACTGCCCTCCGGTGGCTGAGGGGACCTCTTTCAGCACGGTTCAGCTGCAACATCCCACCCCGCCTGATGGAAAATAGCAGCTCCCCCCTTTGACTCACAGCCAAGGCCACGGATGAGTGAGAAGGGCCTCCCTGATACTCACACAAAGGGACCACTACACCCAGTGGAAAAACTGACACGAGAGTGACAGAGCTGGAGAGCGCGAATACAGAGATGTGGGAGTTAATAAGCCTCTTGCTGCTGTTTTTACTGCACTGAAACTGCTGTTTGTGGAGATTAATAGTCAGTGAAGCTGGTTCAGTTTTGTATAAAGACACCGACACACTTTTCAGTTATTACAATTCAATTCAGATCAGTTCTTTTCCAAGAACCTTTATGAACATTAACATTTATGGTTGTGATACATAATGCATCCTAAATAACACACAATGAGTAACAGCATATTATCTAATAAATCATAAGATGAAGGAAAATGTGACAAAATTGCACACAATGCAGAGACTGAATAACTGGAGGGCGTTTCAAAAGAAACTTGAGTGTGATTACTCACCTTGCCTGGTTTTATCACGTGAAAGTCTGCTTGCCCCAGCGTAGCCTCCTCACAGGAAAGGTGTGGATTAGGAGTCATCTGGCAGGCAGCTGAGTGAATACGTTAGGCGCACACACTGCATTAGATGCTTGCCCTCAGACACTTATCATCTTTTACTGCAGCTGCATCCTTTACTGCAGCTATGGGGAAGAGGCATCGGCGTATTCCCACTCTATCAGGAGGCTTGGAAGAAGTGAAATGGAGCAGAGATAGGGTCATTTATTTTACACTAGTGACAATACTAGTGGGTTGCTGCTTCACTAGGCCCAGTAGGGTTCTGCTGGAGGCATGCGCAGATCAACTGGTGCGTTCCAGCTGGTCTGTTCTGGGTCACCTCGAGAGACAACACGTCAGGCAGTCGGGGGGAGATTGATGGAAAAATTCCAAAAGCAGAAGATTCAGCAGCAAATTATCGCATATACATCCACATTGTTGCCGATGTTTAATGCAAACTCCAGACATGGATTCTCCCAACAGAAGACTCGCCACACAGCTGGGAGATGCTGGGAGAGCCGCATCTCCATCAGAGCTGCGGCCAAACACGACCCACTCAACCACAACATGTCTGACACTTACTCAACTAAAGAATGACCCCTGACAGCATCCGGCCCATTAGCCAGGCGAGAAATAACATTCAAATGTCATAACTTGGATCTGCCACCTTATAGCAGAGTATGGTATATCACATCGCTCTCTGAGTGAGGTAATGATCTACCCTTTCCCCTCCAGCTGTCACTTATCAGAGGCTTGGTCATAGAGTCAATACTGGCGGTGGAAGTGTGTGTATGTGAGGGTGAGGGTTATAAACTTATTTTCTGGAAAACTTAATTTTGCAGGATGGGGTGAGGGGATTTGCTAGCTCATGGATGAATAATGCTTTGAAGCATGGTCAGATTCGTGTGTGTCTGCGTGCGCTGTTATCCATCAAACTTAGGCAGCGTGTTAGCGTCGTGTTAGCATGCAGGGGCGCATCCCTCGCCCGGGGTAAAACAGAGGACAGCGTATTTAGCTGTGGCAGCTTGGCAGCAGCGGTGCTGGTGGTGTGGTGTACAGTTGGCAGGAACCTCGAGTGCTTCTCGGCTGTGAGTGACAGCATGGCACAAGAGGTTTATACTGGTGGTATGACAAGATCTTTAGCTCATTTCCTAAATGGAAAAGAGCTGATGTTATGTTATATTTATGTCTGTCACATAGTCATGGAGATGCCTGCTAACTCTCATGGAACAGACATGTATGGACTTCTCATTTATTTAGCAATGCATGCCAATATACTGCATCATATGGAAGAGGATTCGGGCCAGTGTAAAAAAAAAGGGGAAAAAAAGTGTTTTGACTTTTTTTTTTCACAATTCTGACTTTTTTCTCAGAATTTTAACTATAAACGTGAGAAATCTGAGATTTCTGACTCAGATTTTTGAGATTATAATTTTTTTTCTCAGATTTTTTTTCCTTCTGAGTATAAAGTCCTCAGAATTCTGACTATATTCTGAATTCTAACTTTTTTTACGTGAGAAAAATTAAGAAAAACTCTGATTTTAATCTCAAAATTCAAACTTTTATTTGTCAGAATTCTGACTATATTCTGAATTCTGAGTATAAACGTGAGAAAAACTGAGAAAAACTTCTGATTTTAACTTTTCTTCCTCAGAAATTGGACTTTAAATTCAGAAGAAAATCAGCATTCTGAATATAATATATATAAGTATAAGTATATATATATACTGTATGTATATATATAAGTTTAAAGTCAGAATTCTGAGAAAAAACTCAAAAAGTCAGAACTCAATTTTACAGTGGCCCTGATTCCTCTTCCATCGGATCACAGCTTCTACTCCAAAACATGTCTCCTTTCATCCAGACATTTCACATAATGGTTAAATACATAGAAATCCGAGCTGAGCATACGCACAAACACACCCTGTACAAATTGCGGCGGCTTAGCCAGACATGATGACATCAAAAAAAAAAAAATAATGTCCATGTCCCAAACAATAAAAATGTCAAAGTGATCTTTTAAGTATTTGATTGGTTTCCCTGAAGCAAAATAAAGTCACACCTTAATCTGCTGGCTGTCACTCTCAAGAGTTGCCTCTGTAGTTTTGACAGTTCACAAATACAAACCTCATTTTTTAATCAGGCCATCCGTCAGGTTTTTTCCCATCAGACACTTGAGTCGGTTTTGGAACATCCTCCGATCAAGTAAACAAAAGAAGAGTGAACTCTTTCCCTCCCCTCACCTTTTCTAGCTCACACTTGACTCACGTGTAAACATACAATTACACTGGAATAAACTTCGCCATGAATGGTCAATCACGCTAAGTCTGTTTGTAAGCTCCTTGAGTTGTTTATCCAGTGGCAATGATGTACAAGCCCAGTAAATCAGCGTATGTGTACAGTGCTTTGTAATGTAATTGTCTCTAGATGGTCTAACATTAGCTTTGGCGAGAATGTGAGTCTGCGTGAATCTAAATGACAACGTGGAAGTGAGTGTTTATCAGCCGTGTCGCGGTCTGACGGATGGAGGACAACGTGAGTTTACATCGAAGACATCGCAAGATAAAAAAGTTCCCGTTTCCAGTTCGTGTTTACGCTTTTTTAAGTGCTTTGAAAAAGGTGCAGAAAAGGTAGAATCAAAGCAACGGTGGATGATTATCCTCCATAAGCCTTCAAGGGAAAGGCTGTCGACTACAGCAGATATCAGACTTAAGGCGTTATTGAAAACAAAAGCGTGAAAAGCTGCTGAAAGGAGCTGATGAGACAGGAGCAAACAATGGATAAATGAGGTCTCAGGTTTGACCTCAGCAGCCCCTGAGATGGGTCAAAGGTTCGTGCACCAAAGAACAGAGGTCAGCTTCTCCAGAGAAACATGTCTAGGTAGCCTGCCGTGTGTCTGACTTGTTGCTCGGCTGCTCCCTTCCACACTTCTAATCTGTAACTGATTGAGGTCTGCTTCGGGCTGGCTCCAACTCCTGGAACACATCAGCCGGCGGAAGGCTTAGCTCTGTGTCATTCTGGCTCAGCCCTGCTTAACCAATATTAGGTAAACACAAAGAATCACTGCCTCCTTTATTTGAAAGCAACAGATCCTGGCAACCGTGAGTGAAGCCTTTCCAAAACTTAACCCAATTTTTAAAATGACCAAAACTTCGCACGAATTTGGAAGTAAACACGCCTACAGTAAATCCCCATCGCCATCTGTGATCCCTCCCTCTCTTGCATTGTTGATGCAATTTATGATAAATTAGAGACTTAACAATCCTTAAACATTCACTGCCAAAATTCATCTTTGTCAGCACAGATTAGCCATCGCGAGCAAACAGCACAGAGGCTTTACCATTCATGTAAAACAGTGTTACGTTAACTCAGTCTAGACGTAATTAAAACCTTAAAAAACATGTCGGCATACATTTGCATTTCTGAATCTTTATGTGCTTACGAAGCAGAACTAATGTGCAGAGAATGAGAGCAGCACATTCATTATTAAACTTCTTTATGGTTTCCTCTGTCTTCTATTCTCTTTCAGGCGGGAAACAGGAAAAACACAACACGGGAGCGCAGACAAGACTATCAGTGATCATATTTCACTCCTTTAACATTGAGAAAACAAATTCCAAACATTTTATGCAAAACACGAGCTTGCTCAGTCTAGTTGTTACTGATACAATGCGGCCAACAGTTTGATCATTGTTTGGTAGAGATTGTTTTACTTTATCTTGTTTCCCAGGAAAAATGATTCTGTTTAAATGTATTCTCCCACCTCTTTGGACATAATTGTTTTCTTTCAGATATATAAATGTATAGTAAAAAATAAAGTTGACATTTCACGTCACATAAATGAGACTGGTTGTTAAAATGCAGGTTGTGCAAAGTTCTCAAAATAGCTCTCCAGCTACACAGTCTTAGTTTTAGAAATTCATCTTGTTTTGTGTGTTGATTTATTGATACCTGTCAGGATGACAGGGTAATTTTGCAGCCCAGCTTGCTTTAATTGCATGCGTTAGCTCCAAGGTGTTTTCTCGACTAAATTTAACCATTAGCTAACCTTTCATGTGGTGCACACATGAAAATAGCACATCTGTTTTGTGCTGTTGCCACATTATCCCAATTGTGGTCGAGGAGAGAAATTTCCTCAGCCACCACATCACCCAGCTCATGCTGTGCGACGCTTTGTTGATGAGGATAGACTGGTGGCTGAAAATATGTGACAAAACAAAGTGTGTTTTCTTCCAGGAAAAGTGCTTGTCAGTTGGCAGAAAGTGTTGACTGGTGACCCTTTATTGACTCTGAAAACCCAAGTGTTTACCTTCAGTTCTCCTCAAAGTCATAGCGGGCCTTGACATGGTTTTTGTGGAGTTGTTAGTCCAGTAATTACAGGCACATGAAGTGACAAACAAAGGCTGTGGAGGTTGCAGAGGCACGAAACAATCAGACAGTGCAGACACCAGTTTTACTGGCATGGCTGTGATCAGACCACGCTGAACCACACTGACGTCAGTCTAACACTGTAACTTATTAATGGGTTTATTGCTTCATTTCTGTTTTATTTGGAAGAGTTCACTGGTGCGGGACTGCTAAAAACTGTTTTAGTTGGAGAGACACCCATGTTGAAGTTAAAGGTCCAGTGTGTAGGACTCAGGGATATCTATTGGCAGAAATCTACAGAGGGAGTCTGCCATGTTGCAACGCCATGTTAATAGCCAAGAACAGAAAAAACACTGTTTCTAGCGAGGGCTTTTAATTGTTTCCCATTTGGAGTGGCCACCATAGTTTCTTCTACAAATTTGTAATGGGAGTATGAGGTGAGGGGTATTCAGTTGGTTGTAATCTCAGAACTCACTGCTACATGGACCTTTTACATTACAACTCAAACAAGGGGAATATAACCAACTCCAAACCCAAAGTGTGTCTTTTTTTGTTAAGGGGGGAGTGGTGGCTTATTGTGCCTTTATTCTGACAGGACTGCCAAAGAGTTGGCAGGAAAAGGGGGGAGAAGGCAAATGATGACAACCAGATCGGATGAGGCACAGGGGCACCCCACTAAGTGTCATTTTTAAACTTTGTATGGGTGAATCAAACAAGATACAATGTGCCAACTGACCTTTCCTAAATCCTGCCCATTTTTGCCCTGTGGTCCAATAACAGTTGAGCAAGCTTAGTACCAGGATGTACCTCGGTCAAAGAAAAACAAGTTAACAACAATAATAAAAGATGTTGCTTGTGGACCTCTAAAAGCGACACTTTACACCCTGACCATACTTATTCCGGTCCCAAAAACAAAGACAAATTTAAAGAGTGGATTAGGTTGAGTGGTAGGTAGACCTCATAAATAGTAACATCAGAATGTGTACAGTCACATCTTAGGTTAGCCAATGTTAGCAAAACACTAGCTAACTGACTAGCTCACGTATAACAGTCAAGACAGGAATAAATAAGGGGTGTCATCCTCACCCTTTACAAGACTGAGGATCGTGTTGGACACTGAGGATCGGTCAATACTGAGCTCCAGAGCTGGGTTTTGTTATCTTTGTATCCCTGTTTCCAGCCTTTTTGCTAAACTAAGCTAACTGGCTGCTGTCTGGATGCAATATCGTTGTTCCAATGGCCTTTTAATCTGAACCAATATTGGTCCAAAAAATGTCCCGTTGGACTAAAAG
Source organism: Pagrus pagrus (assembly GCF_965226575.1). Taxonomy (NCBI): domain Eukaryota; kingdom Metazoa; phylum Chordata; class Actinopteri; order Spariformes; family Sparidae; genus Pagrus; species Pagrus pagrus. Next base: position 8,541,816 of record NC_140194.1, on the reverse strand, counting down.
CCCATTTTCAGAGCAGCGGGCCCTCAGAGCATTTGGCTTTTGATTTTGATATAACAGGCTGTCTGACAAATGGGCTTCTGGTGCAGTGGGACATTTTTGTGACCATTGGGGTTTCAGAATAATTGGCTGTCGGCACAATGTGCAGTCCCTGCCGACTGAAGCTTCATATATAACACACGTCAGAGCGGTATCAGTCTTCTCATCTAACTCGGTGAGAAATATAATACAGGTTTTTTTCCCCCAATTGTTAAACCATTCCTTTAAGATGTAATGCATTTGGCCCAGCTGGAGAAAGATGCAAAGGCTATCTTTGTTTTTAAAGGTTATGATACTGCCCACAACATTCTTGTGACTGTGTATTTACAGTAAATCAGTTTGCTTGTGTTTCTCTGGTGTGTGTCTTATTGTGATGTAGAAGACTTCGAAAGGTTATTAATCAGCGTTAGGGAGAAATGTAAACTCAGTGACATCTGCAGATGGATCAACAGGGGAGTTTGACACGGGTCACTGATAGTGCCAGTCAGAGTGATAGAGTGCGGGTTAACAGGTTAACTTGATAGTTCTGGCAGAAGGAGCGGCACAGCTGTAACAAGCATTATCCCCAATGCCTTCAACTTCCCACTCACATTTTTACTCATGATTAAAACACGCTGCACGTCGGTGTACGAGCGCTGGGTGCAACTGCGAAACTTAGTATTGAAGGGTCGTTTCACACCTCTGTCGTCTTGATAAGTAAGGCCTGGGCTCAGACGAGGACAACGTGCTGATGTGAAGCGTGTTTGGCATTTGTAGGAGGAAAAAAAACAGGAAACAACAAACACTGGCCCGTAATTTACTAAGACTGACATACCAGCTTAAAGATGCACCCAAAGTATGACTCACCCACTGAATTCACGGATGTGGATACTGTATGTAGTACTTTTTCGAGCATTTGGTCTCAATTAAACTCATTTTGTTTTCACTCCGTGTCTCCCGACTTCAAACGGGGGTTTCGTTTTTATATAGTCGCATGTTTATTCGTTGATTGGTTCGAGCAATTAATGACAGGGCTTAAACACGAGAGCTGGCTTTTTATTGCTTACAGGCGGACAGTCAATCCATATAGGACTCTGAGGAGCTCGCACTACTTCTGAGCCACTTCAAAGCCGACTGTCAGAAAATGGAGTCAGAGAAAACGTACCGCATTTCCCCCGCTGCAGCAGCACATATGGTGGTCCGCTGCCCCGGGGCGAGATGGGAGCAGTCTGATTCGATTTACATGTCGCTATTCATATTTCATAAACATAGAGGCGCACGCATAAACACATGGTGTCTCACACACAGACGGACGCCGAGTACATTTACACCCAGAGTCACACTGAGAAAAAGTTGTTTTTCCAGTCAAAATGTCTGAATTGATGCCATGTTTCAATCTCAGCGTTCACATATAGCACTTTGCTATTGAATGATATGTGTCCGACATTTCTGCGTGGGAATAAATCACAGCCCCCGCAAGCTAGAAGAAAACAGCTGTAAGTATATGTTGAAGGCAGATGTTTAGTCTACGCTTGTCTCCATTATTATTCCATCGATCTCTATTTTGTCTGCGATCATAGCTGAGCGTGTTGAGGACAAACTGTCAAGACGGACACCACGTTTACAAAGCGGTCTGGTTTTTCAATCCCAAACTTCGCTGCATAAATACTCTCATGACTCTGTGCCAGGCATGACTGATGACGATGCACAGGAGGATAAAACGGGTACTTCCACATGCTCAAAGTGTTTTTTTTCCCTTTGTGCAAAAACATGACAAAACTCACCTGAAAGCACATAAACACAGGCAACACACTCAGCCACACTGACGCACACACCTGTAGATTATATGACGGTTACCATGATGACGGATGAGGCCAGATGGTCATTTCCACATATCACTCTGGAGGCGTAACCCATTCCTCCTCCTCACCATCTACAACTGCAGAGCGCTGACCTGGGCTGGGTTTCCCATTACTTACCCTATAACTAAGAAATATTTCCTCCGAGCTGAATCACAGGAGGCGAAGGAAGCCAAAACGGTCGCCATGCAGCCTCTTTCGATGCTTTGTGACCGCCTGAGCATGGATGATACATTGTAGTTTCTGGCATTACATTATTTGGCGAAAAGAGAGGGCATTCACCACGCTTTGGTGCCGCGGATGCTCATGCGAAACGCGCGCCCACTTAGGGCCTCACCTGAGGGCCAGCAGCACTCACTGTTAGGAAATAATGGAGTGTAACCGAACATTAAACAGACTTCTTTCCACTTACCTATAAACATCTGTTAAAAGTGGCCTACAAGGAGGATTTCATATGCGTGAAGGTGTGCGCAGTTTTTATACCATAATGTTCACACTCAGCAGACGCAGACGAGCCAACCATAACACACCTGGCTTCTCAGTCAGAATCGACCTACATCCCGAATCCCTCCCAGTTCGCCCCTCCGCGGCTAACAGCGGCTACCTCTACGCTGCGTGAGCTCTCTGATACCATCTCCAAACCCCACAAAATAAAGATAAACATTTGTGTGTCTCATTGAGGTTTTGTTACCCGGCCTCTCGAGCTCTGTTCCATACAGTAATCACTGATGTGTTGAGCGGAAACAAACTGCTACCTGCCTTTAAATTCTGACTGATGTCTCTGCAGTTAGTGTGTGCCACGGGGACGGACATCAGTGGACATATGATAGCCACCTGTGTAAACGGTTGGAGTATCTAGTGGCTCTGAAACACTGGATCCTCAGAGTGCTGCTTCTGTTGCCGCGGGAGACCAGGGGGGCCTGACCTCTCTTTAGCAGAGGGGAGCCCTGCAGGCGGTCATGGGTAGACATACACTAACATACACACTGTTTCATGCATAAATGCATGTACGTATACTCACCCAGTGAAGTCCATCTTGTTTTACACCTCTCTCCTTCTCTTTCTCGCTCTCTTGTTAGACACTACACTGGCATAAACAGTGTGTACGCTGGGGGGGGGGCAGGCGGGAGGAGCGCCTGTCTCTGCGGGTCAAACGGGAGGCGAGGGGGGCTTCTGTTGAACCGGGGCGGATATTGACACAGCATTAACATGAATGAAAATATTTTCAGTGTTCAGGGAGCATGAAAGGGACGCCGCCAGACGTTTGGACATGGCCTATTCAAACAAACGCTGGACATCAGCACTCAATCAAACAGTCTTTTCACACAGCTCGGCTTCCTAAAACAGCCAGCCGAAGGAAGCGGGCGTTCAGTGACGTGACAGGCTGCGGGTTGTGTTTTGTGACCATGAATCTCGAAATTCGACGCATTCGCAGAACTTCAGATAGCGCGGAGCAAATATCTCTGCAGTGCACTGCGTGGTGAATAAATATTCCAGGTATTGGTGGAATCCCAGGGTCGCGTGTAAGAGGATGGAATTTCAATTTCGGAGCTGTGCTGCATTGTGAAGGCCCTTGCTACAAGCTACTAGCAGAGTCAGAATCGCACTAATGGAAACATCAAGGGCTGAAAGTGCAACACAAATCAAGAAAAGGGGCGGGAAGAAGGGACAGAGGGATGGTTAAAAGCAGCGGAGAGGTGGAGGTAGATTTCTGACTGATTACTGCTATTAGACCGGGTGAAGGAAGGAGAGACCCATTCACTCAGAGGGGAGTGGATGCTGTGCCCACCGGCCTGTGTGCATTAGCCTCTTTAAACAGCTATTAATCTGATGTAGTGGCTTAAGAGATCGGAAATGAAAATCTTCCGGAGCACCTTTCATCAGGATGCGGGGCTAAAATATGCTCTCGCATTAATGCACCGGTTCAGAGTGATGAAACTAGGTGTCACAGTCAGTCAGATAGTGTCGGCTCCATGGGAAGCTGACATTGAACAGTTGTCTCACCCTCAACAACAGATGAGAGTCTATAATTGCACCAGGCGAGGGAATAACAGGGATAGTGTACGTTACGAGACCACGGCGCACACAAAGTCCTTCTGTTCTGGCAGGGAACAGGTGCGACGTGGGAGTTGGAGTTCTCAGATCTCGGGGTGGTGCAAGGGGGTGGGGGGTGCAGCTGCTGCAGTCAAATGCAATCATTTCCAATTCCATACTACAGCGTGCGTCTTAATTTATAGGCTTGCCATTTCTTGATGGGCATATATTCACACTCACATTCACACTGCCTCTCTTTCATGATTTCTGCCAATCGTTTAGCGATTCATGCGATTTTTTTCACCAGAGTATGTTTTTGCTGTCAGTCAATGCAGAGATTATAATTATAAACATTACAACTGGGAAATGTTCTCATTAAAAATCCCTGTTTTGCAAATTAAAAACGCAGTTATACCACAATGTGAGCCAGACACAGATTTGGGAACAGCAAAAAGAAACTTCTCGGTTTTTTTTTTTCTTTCTTTTTTTCGCAGAGAGATGGAATGTTTCCATTTTAGGGATTAGCGTGACTTAATGTTGGTGTCACCGAGGAGCCATGAGAAAGAGACGGAGACAGAGAGAAACAGATGTATGACAGAGGGCTTTACGGGAGACAGACAACGCTCTGCTCCGGTAACTGGACGCCTGTGGGACTTTCCTGTGGGACACGTTTAAATTCAATAATGACTCAGGTCACATCCTTTTTTCTTGAGAGTTTACTAATCAGATTCAGAAAGCTGTAGACCTTGAGACTAAACAAAAAGACTACAAGGACACGATACAAGACTGCATGTCAATGAGTTCAGCATTAATATTTTACAGGATACTGACGATACCTGAATGCTTGTACTCACCCACAGGTACAAAAACTGACAGATCCTAACTCAGTCAGAATACAGGGGGAGCAGAGAGAGAGGAGGAAAGGCAAAAAAAAAGGGTTAGACAGGCATGTTGGGATACATTAGGGAGGAAGTTCTGGACACGAGGACAAACTAATAACTAGGTTTCACCGAGCTGAGGAGTGTGAGAGATTGGTAGATAGACAAACAGAAGCAGAGATTAAATGGGAAGGGAGAAGAAAATTGCCATGAAAGAAACCTTGTGCATGAAAAGCCATGGTAACAGTGATAATGACTATCCACATGGAAACAAACACAAAGAGGCCAATAATTGAAAATGAAAGAAGTGCCTGAGTTAAGAGGCTGAAAACCTTGGCTCGGGTCCATGTTAATGCAGCCGAGGTAGGAGCAAAAAAGGAAAAAAAAAAAAAAAGAGCGTGTTGAAGGAGGAGGGGAAGGGGAGAGGAGAAGCGAGGGGTGGTCTGCAGAGTGACATGAGAGGCAGCAGAGGAGCCAGGGGAGAGTCTCACAGAGCTCTGCCTGGGAGACACACATGCACACTTAATCCAGACAATCTAGAGGAAGGAGGCGGCAATTTTCAGCCCCTTCAAGCTGATGCACACTCCCCACGTTACCAACCACACACAGACACACGCACACAGGCTACTCCTCAGACACACCACACCATGGCAGGTGGCCTCTGCCCAGATCAGTAGCTGTGGTAGGAGCCATCTTAACTGAGTCACTGAGGTTTGAGCTGAGGTTTTGGATCCTCCCTGACTGTTGGAGCGTGAGCAGAGTTAGGAGCCAGAGCTTCACTTTCTTCCCCAGTGCAGAGGGACGGCACGCCAGGCACGAGGCTCCCCACTCCTCCGCTCTCTCACTCTGCCTTTTCCTGGGCTCATGTCCAGAGAGTGACTGGCTCCAGTGGACCCAAGAGGAGGGACACAGCCTGAGGATACAGTACAGCAGCTCCAGCCCTGCCTGCCTGCCTGCCTGCCTGCCTGCCTGCCTACTGGGACAGACAAATACATTGAGGTTTTACAAATCAGCAGTTCCTTCACCTGGGATTCACTTGATTTATTTTTTGGGTTTTTTTTCCCTCTCATCAGATCAGAAAGCCTGGATCTGAGCTGGGCATAGAGACAGACAAACAAAACAGAAGGACTGACATATGGACAGAGAGCAGTGGGCACTGCGGCGTGAATGTAGCAACTGGACTTCTCTTCTCCCTGGTTACTAAGACCAAACAAGGATAATCGCCAGAGCACTATCCTGTCCACCGAGGTGGTGGGTGGATGCAGCTTTCAGCAGGCTGCTATAGGCGAAAGCAGTGACTGTATAGAAGCTGCAGAGAAACAGCTAGTTGATCCACAAAAAAAAGGACCGCTGCCTCCAAGAAGACTTCAGTTGGATGGTCATCTCTTATTGAACTTGTAGGGCAAAGAACTGTCTCTCCTCTCATGGACTTATGTTGAGTGGACTTCTTTCAAGATTTCTGCGCAGATGAAGGTGGAGTGTGTGTCTCAGTGAGGATGGCAGAGTGCATGAGGACTGTGTATCTGACTCTGATGCTGCTGTATATTGTTCTGCTGGGCACGGCTCGCGCAGCCCACAGCATCTACCCGAGGATACGGCTCTCCCACAAAGGTAGGAGACACCTACTGCGTGTTTCTTTAATCACCTTTAGTCTATTTTGGCAACAGATGGTGACGTTGCACAAATCCAGCGCTCTGCACAAATACAAAAGGCAAAGACAGGCTGTAGGTAATGCAGCATAATGTGTTCAACTGTCTATAATAGTCAGTGCAGCCTCCACAAAAACTAGCATTCTCTATTTAGTGGCGTCGTTGCAAGAACGGGATCTTTCCCACTATAACAGACATCTCAGTTTGAAGCATTATTCACTGCAGCATTCCTTAAATTAACAGTTAAACATAGTTCTTTATACCTGTCATTGATATCTTCACTGATATAACAAGTTTTCACACATTTTTCTTGAAGATATATGTAAAATACAAGTGTGTATGTGTGCAAAAATATATATATTTATGACCAAAAGTGCACCACTACAGAGAGAGTGCTGTAAACAAGCTGAAGCCAGAGAAGCGGCATCCTCTGTGAAGCGAGCAGAAGAAGCTGCAGGTAATCATTACCACGTAATGAGACGGTCATTGAAGATTTATGTTTTTAGCCCGAGAGAAAAAAGTCACCATCCACGCTGGATCTAAGACTTCTGCTCTCACATACTTTTTCTTTTTTTTTTTTCTCCGCTCACTGTTGATGTTGAAGGAGCCTCCTCGTAGTTTGTTTTGATCCCTCGGCCACGGTGGCTGAGAATCCACAATGTGGCTTTCTCTCATGCCATGGTGGCAGAGAGATGAAGGCGGTTTATTTGGACATGCCAGAGAGGGAAAAGTGTTTGTGTGTGCCCGTTTTTTTTACAGTACGTGTGTGTGGGAGTGTGTGATATGGATGGGCATGCACTGGAATGCGGACAGACTGTCGTGTGTCTCTTCGACAATCGTGGGGGTTGTTTTAATCTTTTTTATCTTATCGAGATAAAACTCTTGAGTAAACACTGGCTTTTTTCTCACAGTTTCTTTGATGTCTGTTGCGGCAGAAGGTGATGATTCCACATAAGCCTGTTAGTCATGGTTGGATATAGGTGTGGAATGTGGATGGTCAATAACTCATAAATGCTGCGCTGCGAGTCAGTTATGATAGTTGACAAGTTTGTTTCATCAGGAGGAGGGTCCTTGTGTTTCATGTCCTGTATACTTTATTTCCAGGCTTTTAGCTAAGTGGAATTCGTCAGCTGCAAGACAATAAATAACTAAATACTGTAAAACAGTTTTCAAGTTAAAATTAATGGAAATGGTGGTAGAAATTGAATGAATTTTAGAAGAAAAAGAGACTTTTTGCACATCTGGCTGCGGTTCATATATCAGCCGAGTAAGCGGATGGGTGCTCATGTGCTTAGTCATAAGTGTCACATCAGTATATGTGATGATCGTGACTTTCATATCACCCAATTCCTTAACCGCCCGAGGGGAAAGCTGCTACAGTGATTGACACCCCACACCTCTCTCTCTCCTCCGATACATGTTCTGGCTAGCACCGAGCGCTATGAAAAGGCCTCAGTTGGATCCTATCATTATGGAATGAAAAACATCTAAGCCCTAATATATGCCTCATGGGCTCTGTGAGTGATTTTTTTGCACACACCCTTCAATTCACACAAACCCCATACACACACACACACACACCCACAGGCAGGATAGTGTGAATTCTTTACACGCCAATGACTTGGATGCCGTCCAGGAAGATGGATAGGGATGTGGTTTTAACTACTCAGCCTTGGGACTAAGAAAATATTACCATAACATCTGGTATCAAAACATGGTGGATAAACTAGATTCTCCTCTCTGACAGAAGGATTGATAATGGGCAAGAAAAGTTAATCATATCAGCGCAGAATATATTTTTAACCTGCGTCTGGTTATATGGCCCACACCCAATGTTGGATCAATAGAAACCTCCATAAAATATCGGATCAACTTTCTCCTGCTTTCTGGGAATCAATTCCTCCGGGCACATTATCGTGTGTTTCAAGGGCGACCTTACTACCGTGCAGCATGAATCCCTGCATGCTTTGATGTTAGCCACACATCGCATGTGGTGTTGAATTATTATTACTCTCTCTTTCATCTCTTCACCGTTTTCTTGTCTAGACTTCTGGACCAGCGGAGAAAAAAATTGCAAATTTCCCCATCCGTTTCACTTTCATCCCAGTCATCCTTTCATTTACTCACACCCCAATTAACTGCGGTTCCAACAGGCCGTTACCTAAATCACACTGAGTATTGAGTTACGATCACAGACTCTCGGCCGTCTTTAGAGAGGATCGCGCCGAATATTTAAGTGCACAGCTTCCAAAGACCTTAACCACAGGCTAAAGATAGTAATACAGCTCAATTGCTTGGACTTTTAGCCAATCAAACTGCCTAAATCCTAGGTTATTACATAGAAAGGCCCTGCAGGGATATGTGCTGAGGATATAACAGAAATTAAAATGTGCTGTTTTTTTCTGTTCAGTTTTTGTGTTTTTGGACAGAGATCCATGAGATCTGGTTCTGCATCATCCAAGGCTCTTGGCAGCGGCTTCAGATCTCCACGCCTGTGGTGGCCTCTGGAGTGAAATGAGCTCTTCTGTTAGGAAACCCATCAATTCTGCCGCTAATGAAGCCGCTGCACAGCTAGCATGCGTCAGAGTCACGGCAGGCTGCAGGTAGACGGCCAGGTGTAGATTTATGTTGCCGCCTCTGCAGCACCATCATCGTGCTTGGCTTGCGCTTCAGAGAGCGTGATACAGCAGATTTCGTGTTAGTGATGACCTAATCAGAGCAAAGTCACTTCCAAAAGCTCTTCACTTCTTCCAGTTTAAAGTGATTATTATCATAGTTACCCGTGCAGTTGGCGCTCACTTCTAAAGGTGAGTTTGTGTTGGACGCTCAGTTCCTCTTGATGTGTCACTTAAAATCCAATCAGGTTAATTCATACCTGGCTTAGTGAGGCTAAGTCCTACCTGTCCAGAACTGCTCAAGCAATGTGCACTTACATGAACAATTACTTAATTAAGAAACAGAGAATCATCCATGCTCCCTTGCTCCCGTTTGAGCAAAAGAAAATGGAAAAAAAAAAAACAGTTTTCGGATGTTTTGCACAACATGAGTCGGCAGGTTATTACTGCAGACGAGCCCGTCTACAATTCCATAAAAGTGTCAATGCGGGCAGCTGTTGCAAACATACAGAATAAAACCCGACCATTTCAGAATGGTTATATTGAGCAGGCATTTGTTCAGCATGTCTGCCAAAGACGTGTTTACTTAGATGTCATGATGGTTTACTGAGATGTGAGGATTTTTCTTCAATGTTTCCGTGAAGCTGAATTAACTCATTCTGATACTAAGCTGTTCTGACAGGGTTAACATCAAACTGTGTACATCGCTCGTATAAATAAACACACAGCCCAACATTTACCTCATAGATAATCTAAATAAAAGATGGCTTTACAGCTGAATTTAACCATATACCGTGTCAATATAAGTGTTTGCAAGACACATACTCAAAACTGCATGGGTGAGAACGTCGGTGAGCTTGTGCAAACACATCGGTCAACACATTCTGAACCTCTCTTCGGGCATTTCTTTTCTTCGGCACTCACTGTAAAATTAAGAGAGGCAGAGGCACATGCATGTGTGAACACAGGGATTACTCAGGTAGCAATTACTGATGTATGAAACCTTTGAGCTGTAATTTTAAATCTTCCTCTCCAGACAAGAAAAAGCTCTCTATATATTTAACAACCATGAAATGACGTGGCTGGAGGTGACTTTCTTCTGAGGGTGAGACGGGGAATACCAGTATGGCCTTAAGTTGTGTCTGCATGAAATGAAATCAAGTTTTTTCTATAAAAACCTAATGTGCAAAGTGAGTCCCATTAGATTTCTTCCGCCTACATGTGCAGAGACCTATAATTAACATTTACCACATTGGATCGTGGCCATAGGGCAGTCATAGACCCTATATCAAAGCACTGGAAAATGGAGGGTATGGTGATGATTAGATAAATCACACCTTTTAGGTCAGCAGAGGGAAAATGATATTTTTTCAACCCCCTCCCCTACCCTCCACACTCACCTCTCTCTCTCAGCTGTCTCGCTTTCTCATTTTGTCTGTGTACGCCTCAGCGTCCTCTCCTCTCCCATTGTGTTATGTGTGTGCTCTGCAGTTCATTAATGAGATGTCCAGAGGGGAAGGCAGCTGGTGAAACTCTAATATCCTTTCTGACCTTTTCCCGGTGAAGGGACCAGGGAGAGGAGATGAGTTAAGTTTTCGGAATGGGAAAAAAGAGAGAAGGCACGACTGTAGGAGTCTTCAGAGAGTATGTTGCAATGATAAGAGAGGCGGGAAAAAAGACGATGAAGGATGACAAGTGACACAGAAAATGCCGAGAGGATATTGTTCATTGTGAGCTGGCAGTTAAAAGCAAAGCAAAGCTTGTTTTCATTTATTTCGCTATGCGATGAAGAAACAATGAGGAGAACTGTTCATCTGGAATTCGGCTACAAGTTATTTGTTAAACTTACAATTAGGCCTGTCAGGATGTTTATTTTATCGACTTTTGTAGAATATCTTATTTTTTCATACATATTACTGGCTGACTTGATCATTTTTGCCGACCTGACTATTGTGGTGTTTACATGCATGTTTGTTTACAAAAGAATGTCATCAACATTTTAGCCAACATAACTCCACGATATCTAGCAGGATTTTCCTTCCCGTTATTCCCGTATGTACCTGGACATGGAAACTTAGCATTTATTTGCATTTTGGTCATTGTTTTGGTTGTGTGAGCTCTCATTTTATTTGTGTTGTATTTTATTTAGGACATCTTAATACTTGTGGTGTCTGAAAATTAGGAAATAAATCTTCATCTTCATCATCATTATCCAGCCTGCTCTCACTCCCAACGCTGTAGTTACCCCACTAGCATAACTTCTTGAAGCAAATTGATTTTAGCTTATGTCTCATACGTAACTTAACGTATGTGGTGTTACTTACATCACTTATGTTACCTGACGTTGGACCCGTCACTTACGCCATGTTGCAATAATTAATGTTGTTATTTTAACCCAAAGTATGAGTGTGGTTTTGGAGCCTAAACCCAACCAAGTGGTTTTGGAGCCTAAACCCAACCAGGTGGTTTTGGAGCCTAAACCCAACCAAGTGGTTTTGGAGCCTACACCCAACAAAGTAGTGTTGGCCCAGATCTTACCAAACCGCGACCATTTAGAAAATGTTAATAACAGTGCAAAAGTTTTTATTTGTATTAGATGTGATCAGTTTGTCAGCAGGCTATATTTTGAGTCTAACCAGACATTGTATATTACATATTATTGCTAACTTGACCGTGGTGCCTTTGTTTTGAAAGTCTAACAGGACATTTCATCTTCATCTTGCTGACTTGACCGCGGGAGGGTGGGTAAAGCATCGTAGTTTGAAGCTTAAGGCCACTGACCAAGCTAGTGTATTGGAAGAGTTGTATATTTCAATTATGTCATTGGCACAGAATGGTCCTAAAATGACAATAATATGGTTTATCACAATATATTATCCAAGAAAAAGTAGTTATTGTGACAGGCCTGCTTATAATAACACAATTAAAAGTGGAATAAACTGAATAACTAATCTAATAACACATGCAGAAAAGAAATCTCAAGTTTGAGTTTGTTCAGTGTGTTCTGCTCCTTTAAAATTTGAGCAAACTTGTATTTTTTCTGTGCTGCAGTCATTGCTTTAGGTATTCCAGGCAATTAACAGTTAATATGAAAACCAGTTTACACTTTATGGGTTTTGACATATAGCTATATGCACTGACAGACAGGAAGCCACATCAATAAGAAATTCATTTGGATTCCAAGGTCATATACATGTACAGTAGAGGCAGTATAGTTTGGACCAGATGGGGGATAAGCTTTGATCAAGTATCAGCCAAATACAGAACATTCCTTCATTCAGAGCACATATTAAAAGCTGACACACATTCTGTATGTAGATACCTTCAGTGTTTTAATTAGACGTATATATCTGAACTGTCAGTGCCGAAGGTATCCTCCAAATTCATAGCATCAATCAGGTTACAGACCCTTTCCTCGATCTTTATTACAGAGAAACATACTTTGCTTTCATTCTCTAACTCACATCCTGCTTGGACACTCCATGTGGCTTTCATTTGACTCTGACATCATTCCACCCGCACACACACACGAGGATATGGGAAGACAAGGCTATATACCGATAATGGCATAACACCCCAGTTCTCCAGCTCCTGACCCCACCCCCGGGGCCTCCCCAGCCTCGCTCCGGCCTGTACGGCATGAGGAGAACAGACCCCGTCCTTATACTTTAACTCCAGCCTGCTCCAATAATTCTCTTTGTTTCTGTTCCAGCACGAGCGCCATTACTCAATAAGTAAACCTCCATAGGCTTATTTTTCAGGAAACATGAGACTGCCTACCACACGTTTAATTTTTGACATGAAATGCACGCTTAGCGTTGGCGATAGATATCAAATTTAATTTGTGTTTTTAGGTTTCTAGAGGAATGTTTTTTCATCAACTTCTGTGTGCATTTATCTCGGTTCCTTGACTAAACCCCGCTGTTAAGAGACTTATAATCAAAAGTTGATTGCTACTGCACACAGATACACATATTGTTCTCCCCACTGCAGCAAAACAGTGTTCCCATACACAGATACAGAGGAGATCACAGGGTTTATTTTGATTTCACATCACCAAATCTTCTCAGGAATCTCTCGGCACTGCTCAGACAGCCGATGAAAGTGTCTGTCTTGAGGGAGTCCTTTTTCTCTGTGTTTTCCATTTGAAGTGGGATCACAGTAGGGCCATGTGTCTCCCTGGCTCAGTTGCTGATGGAGAAACGCCCTCCTCCTTCTCCTCCTCTCGGCTCCTTCGCTGACGGCTGAGGAGTCATCACCGGCTGCAGATGGCAGAAAAACTTGGAGAGGAGACAGGACAGAGAGGAAATGTGGAAATCCCCCCGTTGCCTTCTTCAGTCTGAGCAGTGGCTTCGACTGTCTGACTGGTGCACATAATGACAGAGGAGAAACCTTTTAAATTGTGCCCTCCACAGCATCTCTTACTGTGTGTCAGTGTAATCACATCCCACCAATTGTGTTTTACAGTGACCTTGTAATCATGTACAATTAAGCCGATTAATCAACTCCTTCTTTTAATATAAATGTGATTACAGTTTACAGTTTCCTCTCACTTGTACTTGTATGGTGGCAGGGAATGGATGTTCTTTCTTTCTTTCTTTCTTTCTTTCTTACTTTCTTTCTTTCTTTCTTTCTTTCTTTCAGTTTCTTCCTTTTTTTCTTTAATTTTAACATTTCAAGCTGGTTATTGTTAGTCTCCTCACACGATAATGGAAACATTCCATGCCATACACATGTAAAACACATGTAAAACACATGTAACATAACATGCCATACAACTCTTACAAATATGTAAACAAAATCATAGAATGAATGTGATCTATTTGTAGTTGTGTGTGTGTGTGTGTGTTTGACTGTTTGTGTGACCAGTGTTTTCAAAAGAACCCAAAAGTCATACTTAAATAAGAACAAATATATTGAAGTAATGATAACAGTGAAAGTCATCCATATGAGTAGTACCTGAGTAAAAGTCTGATATAAAAGAGTATCTGATATTTAAATGTACTGGTAACACTTTACAATAAAGTACACAACAATGTGAGTAGTTACCCAATACACTCATGAAATATTTAATCATTACTTATTCTCTGTGTGGACCTCCAAGTAAAGTTAAATATTAATGAGGTAATAAAACAAACTCACTTCAATGATTCATAATTGCATAAACAAGCTGTTCTTAGAGGAAAATAAGGTCCCCAGGACACTGTTTGAAGCTAGAGAGGTGGCAGGGTCCGCCAAATATAAATAAAGTAAAACAGTATGAAATTGTGTTGTCCTTTAAGGTCAGGTGGTTTATTCAGTTTATTCAGTCATGAAAACAAAGAGAGTTTTTTTATTTAGTTTGTTTCAACATAAAAATCATTCTCTTCTGATTAAAATGTCTTCTACAAAACTACATAGTGCACCTTTAAACATGATACTGAGTAGTTACCCAATAGACAATAGATAAGACAACTCATGAAGAAAGTGGTCAGTATGTTGATTCACAGATATTTATGAATTAATCATTACCTATTGATTCCTTCATATATTATCTGCCAGTCTGTTCTCTAGTGACTCTTCATTAGTCCTGAATTCACAGCAATTCAGGAATTACTCATTAACTATCAAGTGGTTCCTGATTCGTTCTTTATCAGCTCCTCAGTAACTACTCACATTTTTGTGTACTTTATTGTAAAGTGTTACCAATGTGCTTCAGTATCATAAGTTCAAATAAAAGTAAATTATACATATGTTTGCATGTAAGTTCATACTGAAAAAAACACATAAATAAAAGTACATTATTTGCCCACAATGCAATGGAGTGGAAGAATAATGTAACAGAAAATGGAAAAACTCGAGTAAAGTAAAAGTACCTCAAAACTGTACGTAGCTACAGTACTTGAGTACATTTCCTCAGTTCCATTCCATAACCGGGTGTGAGAGAGCGAGAGAGCTGTCAATGCATCTCGCTGTGTACGTGTCCGTATTAATCAGCCGCCGCTCATCATAATTCACAAAGACAAGTGAAAGAAGATGGAAAAAAGGGTTTGGCTTGTGCACTGTTTAGTCCGTCACTTTAAATAGCCGTCTAAGTTCGTCGTCTGAATAAGTGGCAGCAGATTTGACTTCTCTTAAAGAAGGAGCTGATTGTTTGAGAGCTGGCTTAACACTTGTAGAATAGTAGGAGAGGAATGTTTTGCAGGACTGTCCTTGATCCAAGTTCAGCTTAACTCAGAGGTTACTGTGAAGAGATAGAGGGGACAGTGTGTGTGTTTGTGTGTGTCTGGTGTGTGTGTGTGTGTGTGTGTGTGAGAGAGAGAGAGAGAGAGAGAGAGAGAGAGAGAGCGAGTGCTCCAAGTGTGTGTGGATTAGATAATTACAGGAAGCATGTCTGAGCCCTGGCAGAACACCGCTGCCACATCCCCTCACTCTCTGCCACCTAACCGGCCGAGATCTAATGCTACTAAAACAAACAGCCGCTTGTCTCCAACATGGAAATCTTAATAGCAACAAAATATACACACAGTCACCCACTCCTCTGTGGATACCTAATCCGATGTTAAACAAATAAAACCCTCCACAGAACCTATGCTGCCGTTGCTATGAGTAATCTACAGAACCGGGATAAACACTGTCTCCTACCTTGGAGATCAAGTATCACTAAAAATATACAGATGCTAGGAAAACAAATCATACAATTACCCCCTGCAACCTCAGCATGTAGAGACATCTCAGCATCATTTGAGGTAGTTTGTTGGCATAGTATTACAATCATGCGTGTCTAGCTGGCATTTTTTTCCTCTCTTCATTTAAAGGGAGTTTTTTTTTAGAAGAGTAGTGCATGCATTGAAGGAGAAGAAATGGAGAGATTACAGCCTGTGCAGTGCCATAAATTTTGATCTCGAACCCAGCCTGGTGTGCTTGAATCTGTCTGACGTTTCAGCAGCTCTGCTAACACACACCAGATCCCCCTTTCTTCTTTTTACAAGGACACCCTGGTCCAACCCGGTCATGTGTTAATGAAAAAGTTTTTCAGGCCAGTGCAACCCAGAGGAAACGCACACCTCTGGGGCTTCACTTAGTTTAAATCCTTCACCCTCAACCTTTTCCAGAAGCTCACGGAGAGCAGAGCCTGTCGGGTTCAATCAGGTGTGTACAACTGGGCGTTCTGCCTGTGTGTCTACTACTACTGATGAGTGTGTGTTTATATGTAATGACATATCTGTCATGGGCCGCCGCTTCCTTTTTAGAGAAGGATTTCAAATCACCTAAAGCGAGACTGACAGGGAGTGGCTGCTGATCTCAAACTAATGGCAGATAAAGAGGCTGGTTCCGTTTCCTGTCTGATAAAACTATGACCATGGGCCATGCTGTGGACATCAAATGCCTCCCATGAATCACAACCTCATTCCCAGGACTCATAACCAACTTCCTCTGTCCGGCGTCCACGCTTCGACAAAATGTCTTCATGTGCCCCCTTAATTGAGCTTTGTCAACAATAACAGCAGTATAGTCGTTGGTGCCAAATAGGTCGGCTTTGAGCTGCCTGGATGCTTTTGTGCCAGCTGAACTTTTACTGATGATAAAAATAAAAAGGCCTAGCTGAACTGAGAGAGAGGAGACATAGGTGCCACATGAGAGGGACAGATGAGATGGAAAGATAACCCGGCTGTTGCTCTCTGCTCTCTTGGGGAAGCTACCAATCAAAAACACATGTTGCAATGTGCCCTTGGCCATGGGAGCAGTTGGGACGGAGGTTACTGGAGCAGCTACAAAACCCTCCAGGATTGGGTTTGGTCAAATTTGATCTTTGCCGGTTAGCACAGGCAAGAAGCTCGATGATACTCCACGTCGAAGATGAGCACTCTATCTAACCAGACAGCTATTCGTACCTTAATTGCAGACCTCTGTTGTGTTCCTGTATTTATTTTTTTTCTCTTTGTGTGTTGTTGTCTGCAGAGCTTTGGCAGTTAAACAGAACCTGGGTGTTCCAGGGACATGGAGCGTCTCTTCAGCCTCAGACCATGCTGCTGGATGAGGGCCACGAGAGGCTTTATGTTGGTGCCAAGAATACCCTGTTCTCCCTCAGCCTGGACCGGGTTAACACTCACCAGAGAGAGGTAGGCCTGTGTTCATCCCTCCATGCCTGTTAAGGAAGTGAGTATTATATTGAACCCATTTAGCCACAGGGCAAGAGGTTAGCCAAACTGAGTGTGCATATGTGTGTCTGCAGGTCTGTGTTCAGTATAAAACAGTACTTTTTCTTTAATGTGAGCGTTTTTATTGAGAAACTGAGAAGATGACGTAATAACGGTGGGATTATTTTGCTTGGTCACATTTTCTGCACATCTTTTATGTGCTATTTTAAATATGAGTGCAACTGTGTATTTTTTCAGATCCAGTGGGCCAGTACAGAGTCTCAGATAGAGGAGTGTCTGATGAAAGGGAGGGAAAAGGTAAGGGACACCCTCTACAGGACTGCATACAGATGTGGCTGAGGTTGACTATCAAGGGCAAAGCAAAAATGCCCAGTTCATAATGCGCATTGCAGTATAATTAATTTATTATATAGGTAGATAATTCCATTATAGGGATACATACTGCCAGCATGTATTAATTGAATACATATATCACTGTGCTCATTAACCTTTGTTTAACCTGAAGGACTGATGTTATTGATGATGCAGTAAAAGCCTGGCATTTTTCCAGCACACCATTTTCTCTTCTTGGCCTCAGTCTGCCCTCGTGACCTCTCACCCGTCAACCCTTCTTCCCATCGGCCGCTTCATCTCTGTATCTCTTCCAACAGCCGGAGTGCGCGAACTACATCAAGGTCCTGCAAAAGTACAACCAGACCCATTTGCTGGTTTGTGGAACAGGAGCCTTTAACCCCGCCTGTGGCCTGGTCAGAGTGGGACACACAGGGCAGGTGAGTCCCGAAAGAGAGAGGAGTTGATTTAACGATAAATTATTCAAGTGATATTCAAAGGGTTCCTCCTGTCAGACACATTTCAAAGATTAGGGGTTGAAACCTCCTCTTATGACATTGGAGTGTCCTTCGAGACCCTCATCCGTCATCAGTAGTTGTGGCGTAAACAGAGGCGACTAGGCCGTTCCGACATGCTGTCTTCAGCTGTTGCCTCTTCTCTCGCTTTACTCTGGCAATCTTTATATCATCACAATGCCATGTGCTATGTACGGAAGCCCTGAGGGGGCAAGTGAGAGTCATGTAACTGATGGAGATGGAAAAGCATTGACGCGTGCAATTCATTCACAACTTAACACTATCAATCACGTTATCGAATAGAAAAAAAACACTGCTTACCATTAACCTCACTGTTTTAAAGGCTAATACTAGCAACCCCTGCTCGTGTCCTGCCAGACTGCACTGATTTTAGAGCGATACCAAGGGTGTGCAGTAACTGTGCATTAACTTTTCTTAACTGATGATCACACAAAGTCATTGTAACTTTATTAGTTGACAGAGAGCAGCAGGAGTTCATGATATATCCTGAATTAATCTGTGCAGTAACTCTACATTAGTCGTGCATTAGTTAAGCATCGCTAGGACCCTTATGATAAAGTTTTATTGAAAAGGCTTTCACATTTCTTCTTCATGCAGTCAGCCAAATTTCCCATTGTGCTCCTCCACTCGAGTGTGTTTAGATGACCGGAGCCAAAACCTTCTTCGCACTGTTTTGATAATGTTTTAGCCAGGAGCTCTCAGAATTGTTAGTACAGCTTGGACCGCTGAGCTGCTAAATTCTTTGCACATGCTACTGTAGTCGAGTTTATCCTCCTAGCAACAAGTGAATGCATGACCTGAGGTGGAGGTGGAAAAGACAATGAGCTTGGGGTGGTGTTTTTGTTTTTTCAAGGAAGAGAACCGTTCAGCACAAGGTTCTCATTTGTATATTGAAAAAAAAAAAGCTGACACTGCTGCTGTCCAGGTAAAGAGGGGGGACAGACCAGGTGCTGCTGTCTGTGGGAGCAAATTTGAAGTCAGGGAAGATGAATGCTCTGTCTCACTCAGGGGTCAGTTCAGATGTGTGTGTGTGTGTGTGTGTGTGCGTGTGTGTGTGTGTGTGTGTTTCAGGCTGTGCACACGGGAGTGTTTCGCGTGCATACTGGTGTCCATGCAAAATTGACTGCATACATCTGTGCGAACGTGTTTGTCTACAGTATGACACATATCTCCCAGATGTCAAACACAGAACAGCCCTAGGTGTGTGTGTGTGTGTGTGTGTGTGTGCGTGTGTGTGTGTGTGTGTCTGGAGTGTATTTAGAGAGCGAGGAGGGGAAAAGGTTTCCACCCTGCATTCCAGCACTGGTCCAGTAGGTCGACCAGTCCAGGAACCAAGCTCAACCATCCCTCATACCATTGGAATGCTCACAGACTGAGCAAAAGTGGATCAGTCCAGGCAACCTAATCTCTCCATTGACTCACATAAATTTCATACTCGTTGTACAAGATTACACCCAGTCTATAATTACCATTAAACTTGAGCTGAATAATATTTTGATAATAATAAACTATGATATAAAATACTATTGCTATTTATCAAGTCAACCACTGACCACCAAATCAAGTATTGATGCCCTACTGGCCCAGACATATAAAAACAAGCCATATATCAGAGGACTGCATGCAGAGTAATATTGATCGACCATATTTACCTATTTTCCGTTTGCTTTTGATAGACCACGCTACATGATGGATGAGTTTAACCCAGAAACTGACTTCTGTTACAGTCAAATGCCGGGCGGTAGTCACAGCACAGTAGGGTTCCTTGGCTACTCATAAATCAATATATGACACCCCCTCTGATCTGCCAGTGACAGTCATAAACACTGTGGTGGCCCAAAACATATGAGCTCTGGTTCTAGAGGGAGTTCAGGGTATGAATGGGTGTGTGTGTGTGTGTGTGTGTGTGTGTGTGTGTGTGCATTTTTGTCACCTGCCGTGCAGGACAACGAGATCAGAGGAGAGGAAGTAGTGAGCTCACTATGGAGTAAGAGCAGAGGATAGTCGGTTATACGAATTCAGACAACAGTCCTTCATTCGGTCATCCATCACTCCTCGTCTCATCTATCTTTCTTCCTCCTGCTCATCCATCACTTTCCCATCCCTCCTCGCCATAATTCACTCCAATCTCTCTGCACACGTCACCTGCTGGGGTTTGTCTCGAGGTTGCCAGAGCTTTTGCAAGAGCGCAGTTTTTCTTTGTGTACGAATAACTGTGCTCGTGTCTGTGTGTGTTGTCCTCAGAACAAGCAGTTCACTCTTGAAGAAGACAGTATAATGAGCGGCAGAGGGCGCTGCCCGTACGACCCCAACAGCCCCTGCACGTCCACGCTCTCCAGTAAGGCACCGCTCACTCTGTCACTCATCACCTCGCCATCAGCTGAGCTACAAGCACAGTTGTGAGACTGCAATGAATGTTTTCATTTCAGCTGGGTGAAGACATACCATGCAATTTTACACTGATGACAGGCCCTCACTTTAAACAAGTCAATGCTGCCATCTTGTGGTCGTTTTTCATGTCAGCATTTCAATCACTGCAAAAGGGAGGCTGCACTTTTAATGTTTACACATGAACTGGGGTTAATTGAGTTTATTTGTTTGCGTGTGTGTGTGTGTGTGTGTGTGTGTGTGTGTGTGTGTGTGCATTAGGAGGAGAGCTGTATATTGGCCTGTACACTGACTACTGGGAGAATGATGGTGCTTTGTGTCGACTCAACAACCAGACCTACACACGCACGGAGAGGGACGACAGGCAGCAGCTCAGTGGTCAGTATGCATTACAGGAATGTGATCACATTTCCCTTTAAATGCAAACATTTAGTATGTGTGGTAACAACTTCTAAGTATGACAAAGAAAAGCAGCAAATCTTCACATCTAAGAAGCTGGATTTACTTTCAATCGACTAATTGATGATTTCAGAGATTCCTCCCGTAAAACACCTTAAAATGAGCAGGAATTTAAAAGTTTATAACAGGCGTAACTGTTTGCTCCACTAACTTTTGTTTTCTTCTTCCTCCAGAACCCAAGTTTGTGGGGTCAGCAGTTATTCCTGACAACGATGACAGGGATGATGATAAAGTTTACTTCTTCTTCACTGAGCGGGAGACGGATGCTGATGGAGCGAACAAGGCCGTCTATACTCGCGTTGGACGAGTCTGTGCGGTGAGAATGCTAATGCTTGTGTGGAAAGATTTTTTTGGCAAGATTCAGCCAAAGCCAAAGTTCTGCACTCACTTTCTATATGTGCCTCCATCTGTCAGAATGATCAAGGAGGGCAGAGGATGCTGGTGAATAGATGGAGCTCCTTCCTGAAAACTCGGCTCATCTGCTCTGTGGCCGGGACAAACGGCATCGATACACACTTTGATGATCTCGGTAGGGCTGCATGCCATCTTATTTTTTATGTATTGTTATTTTTACTGTGTGACAGTAACGCACACATCTGTGTATACCTCAAGATTTGAAGCGTCACTGTGGTATTGAGGATTTTTGGTACAGAACAAGCATAGATTGACATATACTGAGAAAATAATGCATCAGTCAGATTATACAATAATTGATTTCAAATACATCATTTAATGTATATTTCAATACATATAATGATATTAGATGTGATTTTTTAACAGAAGCCTCTTCATATCAGTACAATATGTAATTACATGTGAAAATATAATGGGAACAAATGAGTTATAACATAGTAGATCTACATAAAAAGTATAGGAAATATATTCCTATTTCATAAGGGTGTGCCAGACCTACAATAGTTGTAAACAATTGAGCAGTAAAGCAACTCAAGTCAACACTTCTTTCCATAAGATACACAGCCAGTAGTGTAGAATGACTAAAGCCCCAGTGTGCCTCACATGTATCACCATTACATTCAAGTCACAGAGCTAAGCATTAAATCTACTGGAAAATAAATAAACAGTGATCTTCGTAAAAACCAATTAAGTCGTTTACTGCTGTTCTAAAGATATCTAAAATCCACAAGGACTCTTCCAACCATCTGGACGGAAAATATATTCTGTCTGCTGCAGGATCAAAGAGAATGTAATCTGTTTCCCAGCCGAATAGGAGAAATCTTAATTCCTTCATATACAGCGGTGCTTTCAGCTAAATGTGAAGCACATAAAAATGTCAGCCTAGTATGGCTAACAAACAACAGCTAACTTCTACATCTGGTGTTTCAGAGGACGTGTTTGTGCTCAAGAACAAAGATGGAAAAAACCCAGAAATCTTTGGCCTCTTTAGCACAACAAGGTGAGTCCGTGATGCCGTCAGCATTTCATTATGCAGTCATGATCTTATCATCTGTCTAGTTGCTAATAAAACCTTCTTTTGCAGCGCGGTGTTTAAAGGCTATGCAGTGTGCGTCTATCGCATGGAGGACATCAGAGCAGCCTTTAACGGTCCATTTGCCTTCAGAGAGAGACCTGAGCATCACTGGACGCCTTATGAGGACAGAGTCCCTTACCCTCGACCTGGATCTGTGAGTGTTATAGTCTGAGTGAGGAAGTGTTTATGGGGCTTCACTCCTTGATGCAAAACAATATTATGCATTCACAGCACTCTTCATTTGTCCACGTCTACGACAGACATCCCTTGAGAAGGGACAGTGTTGAGGCCATGTAGGACAGCTCTGGTGAATGTCAGCACTGTTGTAGCTACCTCAGCAGGTCATACAGGGACAGCACGGGCCAGACGACAGCATGTCAGCCTTTTTTCTACGCTGCATAAAGTGCCAAGGCAATTAATGGCCCTCTTGTTTCTCTGTCTCTGCTCCTTCCTTTAATCTCTCTATTTCCGTCACACTATCTCTCTAACAGTGTGCCAGTAAGGTGAACGGAGGGGGCTTCTCGAGCTCTAAGGAGTTTCCTGATGAGGTTTTGAGGTTTGTGCGTTCTCATCCCGTGATGTATCGTCCAGTCCTTCCTCAGCACCGCAGACCTGTGCTGCTGCAGACAGAGCCGGGGAGGAGGAAGCTGACCCAGATCGCTGTGGACAGAGTCCAGGCACAGGATGGACACTACCATGTTCTCTACATTGGCACTGGTACAAGAGTGACTGCCTATTATGTATATCCAGAATGCCATGCATGACTTTTTTGCACAATGTTACTATTTTAAAAATGAAAGACAAGAGTGAGATGCTCAGAACATTTGGGTGCACAAACACACTTGACGTGACATTTTGATGGAATAGTCAGATATAAAAAAATATATATGAGTGTTGTGCATATACAAAGTCGGTTTTTGCAGTGGTTGTGAAAGAAGTGAAGAATTTTAAGTCATCATCTGTAAAACTTTGGTATATGTAACATTAATGTCTTCTTGCATTAGATGACTCAGTGGTGTTGAAAGTTATCACCATCTACAACAAAGACACAGACACTATGGAGGAGGTGCTGCTGGAAGAGCTGCAAGTATTCAAGGTATTTTTAGCTATAGAAAATGAAAATGTGAAACCGAAGTAGACTTTGTAACCAGGCAAATTCTGCATTTCGCTGCCTACATATCACAGTCCATCACTGCTGCAGCTAGAGAGATTGTTTTGGATTCATTGATTGCTAATTTGTGTCCTTCCTATCATCAGAGGGACACAAGTATGATTGTGCAGCCAGCCTGCTGAGAGATCTTCAGAATGATTTGAATGTACTTAGATCAGTTACATTTTAGATCCGGCCTGCAAGCAGCGGCTGCTGCCATTTTAATTAAGACCTGATTTGGGATGGACAGAAGCATGACGGGAGGCCTCCAGTGACAAAGAACTTCATGTCAGCTCTTGTTAATTTATTCTTATAGCATGCGATGAACCACTGATTCAGTCAAATGTGTCCTATTTGCAGCTGCCAGCGCCAATAAGAGAGATCATAATATCACCTAAAAGGGTAAGAGGACCATCTGCATCCCTATACTGTTGTTTGTTCATGCAATACTGTTGTTTAGCCACAAGATGTTAACATTGCAACAATTTCCATTGCTTTGTTTTTACATAGTTACATGTACTGTAGCAGTGTATGTATATTCATGTATGTATATTATCTGTGATTTCAATCAAACTGATTCAAGGATTCAAAGGCTTTATTGTCAATTGTAGAAATAAGCAATTTATCAATGCATAAATTAAATTAATGTTGATTAAAGGAGACATATTATGCTGGTTTTCAGGTTCATCGTTTTATTATAATTATATTATAATAGGTTTACATGCTGTAATGCTCAACAAACTTGTCAGTTCTCTCATACTGTCCAGTGCTGCGGCACTTTATTTGGCCTCTGTCTGAGGTGCTGTTTTAGCTCCTGTCTCTTTAAGAGACAAAACCCAGTCTGCTCTGATTGATCAGCTCACACACGCCTGAGCCAGCACCGCTCACCATGTCTCCTATCGGCTCTTTTGTGTTTTCAGCTTCCAGTTGGTTTCTCTTCTACTGTGAATATAGGCATAAATTATGGAAATGTGTGACATTGTGACTTAGTGTGATGTCATGAGGTCACAAAATTAAAGGCGGGACTACTGACGAGGCGTTTCAGGCACTGCAGGAGCTGTGGCTTTGGACATGACATGCACAAGAACCTATATAAAACACTGAGGGAAAGGAAAAAAATAAAGACGCATAATAGGTCTCCTTTATTTGAAATATAGTACTAATAAATAAAAGAGGGAGGATATAAAGGATAAAAATAAAAGAACAAACTGTCTTAATGTCAACGCTCCATGTTCGGCTCCACAGCAACAACTGTATGTGGGATCAGAAGTGGGAGTGGCCCAGGTCAGACTGCATCAGTGTGACCTCTATGGCTCTGAATGTGCTGACTGCTGTCTGGCCAGAGACCCTTACTGTGCCTGGGATGGTCTCACCTGCTCCAGATACTACCCTGCTGGAGTCTACACCAAGAGGTACCAGCACACACGCTCTCTGAGACAGAGCCCTTCGTTTCCTGCCTGCAGATGTGTTTGTGTGATATCAGCTCTTCACACCTTTACCGGCTCACTTCTGTTTCATCATAGCATCTTGGCCTGAATGTCACAATGCTCTGAGGCTGGTTTATCAAGTCAGTATCACAGGCTCAGAGAG
Source organism: Pagrus pagrus (assembly GCF_965226575.1). Classification (NCBI taxonomy): domain Eukaryota; kingdom Metazoa; phylum Chordata; class Actinopteri; order Spariformes; family Sparidae; genus Pagrus; species Pagrus pagrus. The sequence goes on along the minus strand of NC_140194.1, from coordinate 8,516,683 downwards.
ACGCGGCAGCCAGCTGTTATGTAATGCCTATCAGTATGCACCTGATCACCGCCCTTCCTCTTTTCCTCTCTCTTTCCTGTCCCTCGTTGCTTTTTTCAATCTTTCCTTTCACCCATCCCTCGCACTTCATCACACGTTCAAAATCGCTCTCTCTCTACTTCCCTCGCTCCTATCTCAGCAGACGATTCAGGCGGCAGGATGTTCGCCATGGCAACGCCGTCCAGCTGTGCAATGGGCTGCAAATTGACGGTTAGTGTATAAACTGACTGTGTGATGGGTGTGCGTGTGTACGTGCGCACGGGCATGCTTGTGTGTGTTTATCGCGAAAATTTTGCCAAATAGTGTGTACAAGCAAAGAAATGATGCAGTTGTTCAGAAGCACTAGACTGAACACGAACAAATATGAACTCTTGATATGCAATCACAGCTGGAGGTGAGAGAGGGTGGTGATTCTACTGCGGGAGGAGATTGGGGTAGAACAATTCACTCTACAGTTAATGAAAGGTCATGGCGGTTCTTTGCCATGTCTCTCGCCTCACTGTCTTTTACGGTGTGTGTGTGTGTGTGGGTGCAGACGAACAATGGCAGAGAGCTGAGGAGCGGCTGGTGTACGCCGTGGAGAGCAACAGCACTTTACTCGAGTGTGTCCCTCGATCACTTCAAGCCAAGGTCCTCTGGTTCTTACAGAAAGGAGGCGAGAGGCACGAGGTGAGTGGGATCTCGGGCCTGCCATGAACAAGATGCACACTGTGTAGAGCCCCACGAGGAAAATGTGTTTCTCCTTTGCACCAGGGTAGTGACTTTGGAAACTGCATTTGAATGCATCAGAATTGATTTTAAAAGGTTTATAGCAGTATCTGAACTACAGCAAACAGCAAACCGTAATACTGAATGATTATATACATCCCAGAACATTAAGTACAGAGCCACAGTATTGAGTGCATTATTGAAGGACTACCATTCCTTTATTTATCCCTTACTTAGTTTAGCTCTAAAGGTTTTTTAATTAGAATCCCTCTCGGAAGAGAAGCAGCAACAGTGCAGAAAAGGCCACATCAATGACTAGAAGAAAACTGTGTCTCTTTCTTCCTCCGTGTAGGTTCGAGGTGATGAGCGGGTTATCTTGACCTCACACGGGCTGCTGTTCTTGCGTGTGAAAAGCTCTGATGTCGGCGTGTACGTGTGCCAGACCGTGGAGCACGGATACGTGCACACGCTGTTACGCGTCTCACTCCAAGTGCTCAAAGGGGAGAGGGTGGAGTCAGCGATCCGCAGGCCTAATGATGGGGGAGGAGAGAAACCTGCAGCTTCGTGTCACTCCTCAATGGGCTCCCCACCAGGCCCCAGCATCAGCCCCAGAGCTCTGGTGCCTTCCTCGCTGCCAGGCCCCCACTCCAGGCTGTGGTACAAGGAGTTCCTCCAGCTGATCGGCTACGGGGATGCACAGAGAGTGGAGGAGTACTGCGAGAGAGTGTGGTGCTCAGATAAGAAGCGTAAAAAGACCAAAAGGAAGTACGTTCCTCCGAGTGGCGAGAAGAGAGGGAAGGGGAGAGCAGAGGAGAACTCCCACCGAGCGCCCAGGCACACCTTGGGCACCTGAGGAGACCGACTGCACATACACAAACCAACACACGCACACACACACAGTCTAAAGGTCAGACTCTCTCTGTGTTTGCACCATGTAAAAGGTTTTCACTTTGCTTTCAACAAGAGCAGTTACAGAAAAAAAGTAGCAGGTTACCTTGTTTTGTAGCTACATTTATCACCCAGTAGTTTAACTGTTACGTTTTAACCTATTTTGAGAAGCAACTTTTTGCCTTTTTTCCGTGGGGTGAACCGATTATCCGCTGCACACCCTGGGTAAATACTATGTATGTCAGTGTCAGTACAGAGAGGAAGCCCCGGGTGGAGACGGACGACTGATTAAGCCACGTTGCCTCTGATCTGAATGGGACAGAATATAATATATCAGCTCCTGTGGACCCAGCTGTCATTACGAGCGCACACAGAGACTGCTGCACGAAAACCTCCGCTCCACCTCTCATTCAATGGCTCAATATGACAAACTCTTACTGTATCTGTTATGAGAGAAAACAACTATGTTAAAGGTAACGGCCTTCTAATCTTTTTTTGGGACTATGATAACTTATTTTCTCCGTCTCTATTTTGAGTTCTGTAGTCGTTTAGATGTCGTAAACTGGAAAATATAGTGGTGTTGTTTTTGTACAGTGGAAACTGCTTTAAGCTTTACATGATTATAACGTGGTCATGGCTGTGTTGTGTGTGGCTACAATGGCCACAGTAAAATGTTGCAATGCCACTATTATGGATATTCGAGGCATGTTTTAGTGATAATTATGCCCCCTGTAGAAATAATTACTATTTAAGCACTTGTAAAAACTGTAACGGTAGATGAAAAGCGGTCCTATGAGTGGATATTATTATTATTAAGTGTCTACATTTACACCCACAGTTGTGATCAAATGTATCGACAGTATTGTGTGTATTGTGTTTTTAATTTAAAATTCAGGGTTGGTCTTGCGTGCACATCTGGCAACTGTAAAAGTGTAGTCCAAAAAGTCGGCCCCTCCTCTTTCTTATCACCCCTTCAACCCCCTTTTGTTTGTCTGTAATGATGTTGCAGATGGGATTCATAATTACCACCGCAAACAGCTATGTAAAACACTGCAATTTACTCAGAAGAGAAAAAAAAGACAAATAAATGTTAGAGTGACCATCCGAGCATGTCATTAGCAAAACTGATGAGTCAGCCTCTCATGAATATTCAGTTCTGAGATGACAGAGAACAGAAACAAACAATTTGATGTTGCATTATAGTGTTTCTGGTCCGAAGGATCACTTTTCTCCAATGTCGTGCCTTATTTACCTCTTCATTTTGTCACTTTATAGTTTTGACCTCATTGTCTGTACCCTATTCATAATGTGGTAAACAAACAAGCAAAAAAACCCTCAATCACTTGGTTTCTGTCAGGGCCTCTATATGGTCACCGGTCATTCTCCTGGAATTTTCTCCAACTAAGACATCGATTGAAAATACTGTGTCTGCTTATTACCACTTATAAATACCTGCCATTAAAAAAAGATGGACCATCCTTCCCTGGTGTCACCTCTGTGGTTTGGCCATCAATAATGACAAAGTATACTCAGTCCAAGTGCACACACACACACACACACACACACACACACACACACACACACACACACATTGACCGAGCCAATGATGCAGATATAAAGAGGTAGAGTTAGCCGTGTGCATTGTTCACTCGGATTACAACAAAAAAAGTTCAAAACGAGAAAAAAATCCAAGGTGCTCTTCCGGCAAAAAGGTTCAAATGAGCTTTTTAACCTTTTTGCCAGAAGAGTGCCTTGGATTTGACCCTCTCACAGAGATCCAAAGAAAAAATCCAAAGCACTCCTCTGGCTAAAAGGTTATTATAGGCTTTTTAACCTTTTTGCCTGAAGAGTGCTCTGGAGTTGTCCTCTTTTTGAACTTCAGTTTTCTCCTGTATCACATTTTGTTTGAACTTCCTGAGCACTCAAGACTTTTTCTTTGTGGAAAAAAATAAAATAAAAGCAGCTACAAGGACCTCTCGTTACCGTTGATTCTGGCGGCCCCTGTGGACAAAGGTGGACAAGCACTAGGAGCACCACCGGACAACCCATCCTCAGCACTCCACCATAGAAAATAGTTGTAATTTTTAGTATCTGACCAGTGGCAGACATTAGAAACAACTATATAATAATGGCCAACCTTCTCACTGATGGTCTCATTTGCTTATGTAGGTTATGTCAAAGCATCGGTATTAAATTGAGCCTGTTTTATATAACTAGTTGCTTGTAAAACAATAATTTCTTTTTCATGATTACGTAATTCTGTCAAGCAAATTCACATCATGTTAACAAGAATGGCACTTGGTAGAGTGCATACCTCTGCCAAGGCCCAACAGTCTCCTTCATCCACACTCATAGACAACCAGCCAATTAAATACGCTTGATTTTTTCAGTTAAGATCCATGCTTTAATCCCTGAGAAATTAATGAAAATATCAAATTGCCAAATTCTTCAGAGTAAATGAGAAAAAATTTCCTGGATCCATCCCTTTACCCGGGGGTCTATTCTGTTCACATCCTCCATCCAAGTTTTATGGGAATCCATTCAGTAATTTTTGTGTAATCCTGCTGAAAAACCAACCAACAAACACAGAAACGTGGTTGCAAACATAACCTCCTTGGCAGACGTAATACAAAGTTGCTTTGTTAACTAGTATGCCATAAGCTGGTATAATACAAAATCTTGTACATCCAGGAGGGACTGCTTCTTTTTTTTTTTCTCACGGTGAGCCGCGCGCTGGGACACCATACTCATTCAAATTCTGCGGAGGTCTACCTGAGTCGGTGGGGTGCTGAAGGCATTTGAGAATAGAAATTCATGCTGCAAATTTATTCCACATGGCTACCATAGCAACAGGCTCTGAACCAGTTCAGCTCCCCTCCTCATCAAAGCTCCCCCTCCTCTCTCTGTCAAGTTTTAACACGGTTACTCTGGCCCCTGGGCCCCGCTGGCCAATGGAACCTGTAGCCGCTCATACATCACACTCTAATATATCACACTGGGTCCACTAAGTAAAGCTGGAAAGTGCCTTCTTTTCTTCTGGGACTGGAGCTGGCATTGGCCTGCTGGATGGAGCTGCTGACCCTACTGACAGATGCCATGTGAGCAACTTTTGGAACAGATCCATGCCTGAATCTGGAGCTGCAGATATTTTGATCCCGAAATTATACTTGTCAAGGCCCAAGAGGCCAATTTAATATAATGAAATGCTATAAATCGGTTTATTGATCGACAGAGGGATCAAAAGGTCAAAGGTTCACTACAATAAACTGGCTGCTGTACATGTTTCTGTCGCCGTGCACAGATAGACGGTGCTCATCCTTCTCGCCTTTTGGCGACCCCTCTCAATTTTTTTCCTGCCGGCGTTTGTTGTCCTCACACAGCGCCGTTCCTATCAGGAGCCAATGCACCAGAACGCTTTATTACAAGTGAAAATGTCAGAGGGAAGAAGAGGTTATGAGGCAGTGGGAAATTAACATTGGGCGACAAACAGAGAACGAACCTCTACAGCTAGTATCACTCTGTATGCTGTCAGTGCGTACAGTACACTGCATGTGTACATGGTTTTTGCGACGTTTGCATACAAGTCTTTTCGGGTAAGTCTGTGCGAACAAGGATGAAAGCCCAGCAGGCATGAATGGATTGATTTCGCCCTCCCTCTCTTTTCTTCCTTTGATTTAGGGTTATCTGTGACATGCAAAGCTAACCTCATACACATCTGAAGCAAATGTCTCTCGCTTTCATACCGTTCATTTCATATTCACTGCATAACCTCTGTTGTTTCTTTAATCATGACCTGCAAGCTTTAGATTAAATCCTCTGAGAAAGAAAGTGATGTTCATACTTTGGATTTAGCTGCTCAGTGTAGGATTTTCTCAAGTTTTATGACCATTGTTTTTGTGTTCAGACGGAGTAAGCTTATCTGTAGATGTTCTTGGCACATCGGGGCTACAACTGAAGGTTAAACATCAAATACAACACTCTGCACATCATCAGGTGATTTGATAAGCAAAGAGGAGCAACTATCAGTGCTGGCACAGGCAGCCTGCCCTGCATATCAGGCTAGGTACAAAAAAAGGCTGTAGTTTTGAGGTAAGGTGTGTATTTGTCACCGGCAAACACAATGACCGCATACGCATAGAGATACGCACACAAAACATACTAAATACATAAAGGGAATCTGAAATAATACAGACATCAACACATTGTACACACACGCAGCGTGCCAGCATGTACTGTGTGTTATCTCGCTGACACAGCTGTCACTGAGGTACAGTATTTCCAGCAGTACTTCAATAACCAGCACAAAGAGAGGCTGAAATGACCCCTGCACAACGTCATATTGCGCACGCCTCTATTTGTGTCCCACATTCGCCTTCCAAAAGCTCGCAGGAAACCCACACGAGCTAATAAAAATTCACTCCATTCATTCAAACATGATTCACTGGGCTGCACGTGTGCGTCCCACGAACCTTGGGAGGAGTTGGCATGTACTAAAGATGCCTACCACCGATCATCCTATGATGTTTCCCACAGCTCACATACCTCATAACACACAGGAGGCTCAGATAGGATAGCCGAGGGAGTGAGAAAGATGGGAGGCGTAGATCATCTGGCTTTTTCCTCCTGCTGATAGCCGGGGGAAAGCAGAGACGACAGAGTGAGTCAGTGAGAGAGAAAGTGTGAAGCGAGCGAAGCGGTGAAAAGGAAATGGAGTCAAAAAGGTAAGAATAGAGGAAGTCGTAGCCGAGGAAGCGAGTGATGTTGATCTCTGTGCTCTCCTCACCTTGAGGCTGCGCCTCTCATGGGACAAACACGTCTTTGAATAATATCGCTGCCTTATCTGGCAACCTGAACTCTAAGTCTGCCAAGAGAAGTGGGACAGGTGCCTGATGCAAGTGAGAAGCACAGATGCCCTCAAACATGGTGAAAGTAAACATGTCAGACAGGTATAAATGACTAATGCTGTTTAGAACAGCTATAAAACAACAACAGATCATTGTCATGAATTTGTATTTATAGAACGCGTGTCCAGCAGAATTCCTGAATCCATCTGTGCAGCTTTGTTTGGGTGGATGTCTCCTTTATTACATGCATTAAAGAACTATATGCTCAGTGAAAGCAATGCCCGTGCCATGAATGCGTGTGTGCATGTGTGTGACGAACACGAGTGCTGTGTCATTAATCTGGGTGTAATCACTGCATTTGTGTCCCTGTGGGGGCTGTTCACTCCTCTAATCCGTCTCTTTATCCCTGCATCTCTCTCATTACGTAACTCTTGACCTTTGCACCGCGCGGCAGCCCCAACAGCTGGCCAAGGCTGTTAAACAACAAAAAGCACGTGCAGTCAATCACCGCACCATATTGACTGCACACAATGGGGACGACAGGAGAAGCAGAAATCGAAAAGGTGTAGCATTATAAACCGCAATACACCTTCTACGGTTTCCCTTGAGGATCACTTTCAAAAGCTGACTTTAAATACAGCGATATGAAATATGAATGCTTGGACCTCCACACTTGTGCCGCATAGCAGAAGGAATTCCTATGTATCTATTACTGGAGATCCCAGAAGATGTTTATAGCTGAAGAAATTCATCTATTGAATATTCAAGGTCTTGTATTTGATCAAGTAAGCATATGTTGTATGCAACCAGTATGTTTGCCTGTTCCACTGGGGCGAGTCGGATGTTGACTGAGCTTCTCTACTAATCTAATCAAAATGCCCAACTTGATATTTTCTCTCTCTCTCTGAGTCCATGTATATTTATGTGTGCGTGTGGACCTTGTTTTTAAATTTTTTACAGTCAATAAATATAACCAACCGTGAGAAAGCAGAAGAAAATATTGAAAGAGTTTGGACATCTTTATATAAGCTGCTGTATCTTTACTCTACTCGTAAAGGTCATTCTTTATTAAAGGAGATCTACAGTATTATACTTTTTCGTTTTTTTCTTTCCTTCAGTGTTTTATATTGGTTCTTGTGCATGTAACAGATCTGCACCAACAGAAGCTCCTTTATCCCACAGAAAACACTCCTCCTGAAACGCCTCGTCAGTTGTCCCGCCTTTAATTCCGTGACTTTGTGACATCACACTATGTCACAGAGTCACACATTTGCATTATTTATGCCAAGCAGCTAGTTTGGTGCAAAAGAATTGATTTAGCACAGCTGCTCTGTTGTTGTTAGCGCTGGCTCAGGCGTATGTGAGCTGACCAATCAGAGCAGACTTGTTATTATGGAGAAGGGCTCTTAAAGAGACAGCAGCCAAAACAGAGCGTTTCAGACGCGGGGAATACAGTGCCGCAGCACTGGACAGTATGAGAAAACTGATGTGTTTTTTGAGCATTTAAACCTATAGCAGTAACCCCAAATAAGATGATGACCCTAAAAATGAGCATAATATGTTTCTCCAAGAAAAAACAAATCAATTAGAAAATGGAGATAGGACGAAATGACTAATTCATCTGCTTTTCTCTGAAACAACACCCCAATCATTCCTTTGGGTGACAAATAACTATTGATGAAAATAAAGCAGATTATAACTGGGGTATTTTGGTTGAGGTGAATGTGTAGCTTTCCCCCACTGCCGTGATTAGATAAGAGATGAGGAAAACAAAGCACGAGACAGCGTCTTACCCAGCGATGATTCAGCCAGGTCCTGTGACTCAAAGCCGCATTGAGAGACTCTGCTTCAGGCTGAAAGGTACCAACAGACTTTACAACTGCAGAGACAGAATTTCTCCCGCAGAAAAAGTACGGATTTATTGGAGTGATCTAATTAGAAGTATTAAGCAGACTGTTCACCCTTTATGACATTTTCTGAAACATTCTTCAAAGCGTCTTGTAGAGCACTTACACTTTGCAAGTGATTAAGGTAGATTTGTCTCAAATGTGATACATCACCTATTAACTCTCAGCTTTGCTTTTACCATCCAGTTCTTGCCATGCAGATGACTACAGTAAAAAAAGAAAAAGGCTGTAAAAAGCAACCGTGATTGTGCGTATCTTCCTCATCAGTGCATAAAAACACTTCATCAAATATCCACATTTGCAAATGGTTCCCTTAAAATCGCTCTAACCTGGGAGTGTTTTGGAGAATTAGTTTTCTCCCACTGCCCCTCGACCAAAGCAGCTGTGTTTGTCAGCACCAGCCTGAGCTGACAGCATTTCATGATAACATGAAACAAGTCAACTATGAAATTAATTCTCCCAGTGGAACATTACTATTACAAAGGTACCAGATGCGGTCTACTGTATTATCTTTCTCTGTGGCTTATTACAAAATTCTTTGACTTTGAAAATAAACAGACTTTCAGTGGGGCTGCCTGTTTTTCCATATCGGAGGTGAATTATGAATTATGGCTCAGTATATATAAAGCAGGGTATGTTCCTCTGTGTTCTCTCAGTATTATACTGTACTCATTTATTTTGAGGGAATATTTCCTTGAGGTTATGCATGAATGTTGTCTATAGGTCTATCCGATATCATCCAGTTTGTTTTGTCCTCACAGCGTCATAATTAATGCTCCAGGAACGTTATTGCAACCGACCAATCACGCTGTTGTGATGTCATGAAGCTTAGCGAAAGTTCAGCCATCTCTTAAGCATGGCCTCAAGGTCACAAGCACAGTCTCCCGCCTTCCCTAATCTCCTCAAGCACATTCTCCCCCTTCACGCAATCAAAACATGTCACGTTGTCCTCTCGCCAATCATTCGGTAAGCTGTCAAATTTAAAAGCGCGTTCTCTCTCTGCTGTCATTTCAGCATCGCAAAGACATCGCGCCCCACCTCCTCCCCTTCACCGCCTCAACCGCAGATGCCTGGCCATCTTAAGTGAACGCTCCAATCCGAGGTCGTTGAAGTCGTCCTACATCAAACTCCATTCCTTACCACCACCAGTGTCTTGGCTCCGGAGTGAAGTCTCATTTTTCATGCTGAAAACACCTAATATGTCAGACTGCTTCCCACGGTGTCCCGCTTCCTGCCTGGGTCTAAGTGCTAAAGTAGATTCCTTCTGTTCACAATAAAAATGCATCTTACTTTACATCCTCTCACTTGTTTTGCTTCTCTCCTGATTTAAATGGCTTTGCTACTTGTGTTTGTGTTGTTAAGAGGACATCATTATACATAAGAAAGAGACAATGTTCATATTCTGAGCAGGCAATTGCGGTTGAATGGGTTGAGTACAGCTGTTCCACCCAGGTGATTGGAGTTTATATCCCCATTGGACCATATTATTATTTTTACAGTAAGCTCACTTCTCATTTTGCATTTCCTTTTCAGTTCTCTGTTGCTGCTTGGTCACAAAAATACTTGGTGTGGTTTAGGAAAACATGGATTGGGTTAAGATATACTCACAACATTTGACACATGTATTTTTCCTGGTCTTTTTCCCAAGGTCTCAAAGCTATGTATCTACAGAAGCAGCCATTGGTCAGTTACAATGATGAACTTGGAGCAACAACAATCACGATGTTCCAGGAACAACACCGACCCGGCGTTATCCGATTGTGGGTTGTCTGCTTTATTCATGAACAACATCATGCAACATACAGCAGATAACATCACCACTTTTCAAAGACAGTGTGTTATTTACATTTCTGCTTCGGACTGTGATGCCCTCGGGCATTTTAGGTCACACATCATTACAAGTTCCCATTTTATGGAGTTCTAGACATTTATCATTTATAGAGTCACATGAGTCACACCAGTTTCTGTGTCACACACATGCTTTTCTCATTTCAAAGGCACTGCCATTTATGGATAATACACATGCATTAGATGAGAGTGGATCATGTCACAGTGCTGATTACAGACTGCAAATATGACAGAAGCAGAGTAAATGCATACATTCTCTTCTAGTTATATAGTAGGTCTGTAGATTAAACTCTTATGCATCAATCTATTAGATGGTATTGATCAATATTAGGCCTATATTTATAGATAAACATGGCATGCATGTTACAGCAGGGTATTAAACAAACAGCTGGAAGCTACTCTGGGAGCGTACGAGCAGGCCACATGTTTCTGAGTCAATCCACACCTGGGAATCGATTTTTTACTGACAACTTCGCAACCCAGCCTGCTTTTACTCAAGTGGAAATCTGGTGTATCCAGGTGTAGGAGTGTGGCAGTAACACTTGAAACTGAGCTCCATAAACTTGAAAGATTATCCCCAAAACCTACTGCTCAAAGATTTTATGGGCCACTGTTTTCAGCGAATACATCAGGCGCCAATAACACGGCAATGTGTGTGCATTATAGCAGCAGGCAGCTGGGAGCCTGTGGTTGCTGGTGAATATTTGATGAGAGAATGGATCCTCTCCCTGGGCAGGTTGAGTACAGTGTGCATACTCAATCACACACAGACACACGGCCAGGCGCACACATATGCACGCTTATACCAGGTGGTGCAGTTTCTCTGCTGTTCCACGGTCTCACGCCAAGCAGGTGCCAGTGAAGGTGATATTAGAGTATTCTGCATAACTCAAGATGTAAAGCACACCAGAAAGTGATGCCTCTTATTCTCCACGGTCTCCATCTCAGAAATCATTGGGACACACTCGCGCTCACATGCAAGGTCATCCGTGCCTTTTCACCAGCAGCTTTCGAGTGGCAAGAGAGGAATACCAAGAGAGAGTCAAACACAAAGATGTCAATAAATTGAGCAACTGGAAGTGCACTTATCCGCCCGTTTATTTTTATCTTTGTCAGTATTTGTAGCATTCCAGCCTTGGAAGAACATACCAGCAATTTGCAATTTGCAGCAAGTGTTTTAGTGTATTTATTACCGTTTCCGAATAAATGTGCAACTGCATTAGCATATCTCGGGGGGTAACTCATCTCTGACAACAGTTAGACATACAGTTGTGTGTGAAATGAATGGAAACACAAGTATGCATGTTTGGAAAATGCTAAATAGACCTGACAGGTGTGAATACTTCTAGATATGATGGAAAGCCCAAAGGAATTGATTGATAAATCATTCCTCACACTGAATTTGATCAGCTTGAATTTCTTCGAAAGTAAAATATGCACTATGTGTACAGTATCTGTTGGCTGAACAAGGTTTTCCTCTGACACTGTACACTGGAGAGGCAGGAGTCCTCAGGTAGTCTTAAACCCCATCTTCTTTTACACCTCTTCAATTATATACAGCCTGCTGTCTAGACCCGATCACCGCACCTCTACAAACATTCTGATGTCCATCTCCCTGCCCACAGCAAACAACTCTGTTCACCGACGGCAATTTACCGCGCGCTGCATACCAATGATCGTTATTATAGTCGGTGGTTGGGTGAATACATTTGGCCTGCTTCAGTGGATTTTGTGCTTCACAGGCTTGCCCACTCTGACATAAAAAAGGAAGTAAAGAACACAATGCAGATGTGTGCACTTACCGTTAAATATTAGAGGCCACTTATGGCTCCTAATGTTAGATGTGTCTGATGCAATACAAGACATTCAGGACTTCAAACTCAAGCCACTTGCCAGTTCAATGAAAGGCTAACATTAGCAACGAAGCAGCTGCAGCCCTGCCGTCCTTGGAGCACCATTAAGACTCCTTTTCAGCCTCATTCCTGTTCTCACATCTGCTGACGATTAGCTCATTTGCACCAACATACAGTACATCACACTCTCCCTGTATATTTGTACTTTATATTTCTGTATTTCTTTTACCAATACTGTATTTTTGCATATTACACATTGTACACATTCTGTATATATATTTTTTATCTTATTATTATTGTTATAAAATGGCATTGAGAGTGGAAGGCAAGGGAAGAATTTCATTGTACAAGGAAACATTCTAGCTGTGCATATGACAATAAATGCAATGAATCTTTGAATCTTGAATCTTTATGCTATTCATCAATTTTATTTCCTCATTTCCATTATCAGACGATAAGCAACCACTGTTCTCCTTTCCTCCTCCCATCCTTCTCTCCTGTGCCACTCTGACTCTGATCAGCAGTGATTTCCTGCTCACTGATTTGCAGGCTTCGGGGGGCGTGAACCATGTTATCCTTAGAATTCTCCCATGACATGGCAGCAGAGGGAGGGGCTGGTGGGAAAAGAGAGATAAGAATAGGGGAAGTGGCGATAAGGGCGCACTGATGTCTTGCGGGCGCTGTTCCTTTAAGAGTATTTTTAGTATGGCAGATAGCAGTGGTCACTCGTCGGGAAAAAAAGGCTGGGTGGCTTTAGAGACTTGTGCTCAAGCATGATGCTGGAGTGAGAAAGGGAGAAGGCGAAGCAGCATATCATGCTCCCTAGTGACACGCAGCAAGACTGCCAAGGCTTGGTAACTCTACCTGCGTATCATGCGCATTCGAAGACAATCAAGTTATCAGTCAGTCAATTACATTGTTGTAACCTTTGTAATGTGTGACAAAGTGTTTGCTTGAATCTGTCTGTAGACAAGCAGGTGTTGAAGAAGAGAATAGACCCATAACTTCATTTTCCAATTACTCAGTCAGTAGAAACCAATATGTTAGTTTACATATAGGCTAATTATATGGTACAAACAATAAGGCAGATCACATTGCACAAGCTATCCCGAGGGGTTTAAATGGCATACTTGAAACCGAATTCATCAAATGTGAACTTTAATTTTCTATTCGTCGTTTTGGTGCATTCCATTTCGAGAGTAGTGTCGTGAGTCCATATTTTCCCCTCCTCGGGGCAGATATGTAAATTTAATGACACTGGCAAAGTGTGTGTGATCAGGTTACTGTATAGATTACACGGTGACCCCTCCAAACACACAGGCACAGAGACCTAGAGACCTAGAGAGGACAGCAATACACCTCCATGCAGGTTACCGCTCCACACCGCTCCAGCTCTGCTCCAGAGAAAACCATGCCGGGGAAAAACTGCTTTGCCTTCCTCAAGGGTCAACGTCAGAGGTGTGTGTGTGTGTGTTTTTACAAGCTATTGCCAAAATACTTTTGCGAGTGACTACTTGGCTGTCGTGGTAGTGGAAGTTGCAGTCTCATCCATGAGAATTACAGCCGAGGGAGTTGGAAACTGCTCAGCAGCATTATGCTCCTGTGTGTCGGCTTAATTAAAATGAGACCGAGATAAGTACTGCTTCCGAGCTCTGTTTGTTTGTGTGTGTTTGTGCATGAGAGAGCCAGATAGAAAAAAAAGAGAGTGAGTGAGAGAGAGAAAGATGGGTGAGTGGGTGCTGGGATCGGGCTCGACTGTGCAGGGAAGAATACAAATGATGGGTAAATGTGATGTCTTTCTAATGGTGTGTGCCTGAGTGAGCAGAGAGGCAACGCTCACAGAGAGGAGAACCACAGGGGGCATCTGGTCAACGCTCTGATGGGACATGCCCTCATGTCTATATTCATGTTCACAAGATGGAAATTTCGTAATATTTACATTAATAGCCGGCATTAATGGACTGTATGGCACAGGTTCAAGCATTCATGGGTTTCCTCCCGCGGTCAGAAAGACTTGGAGTTTAGGTGCAAACTAGACCACTAAAAGGCCTGTACTGTGCTGTAGGTGTGGATGTACTTGTATGTCTGTGTCCTGTGATGGAGTGGTGACCTGTCCTGAATGTACCCCACCTCTCTTCCTATAGGCGTCAGACATCTGAACCTTGAACAGGATAGGTTTCTTCTCATGGAGATCAGCTTTCAATTTCAGCTGTACGGCGTGTACCGCAGTTCATTAGTGCTTCATTTAAATGTAAACCGGAGGCACACAAGATCTTAGAGGAGGCTTAATGCCCGTCACTGAACAGGTTACGCTCTTTCATAACACCCATCATCAACATTCAGGCATTATAGCAAGCAATGCCTTTGGATGTTAGATGCGCACCTTAACTTAAGAAACTGCAACATGTCCTCTTACCTAAATGACTGAATGCGTTGATGCCAGTGACTCCAAAAACAAAATATAGGACTTCTCCCACTACAATATTAGACAGTTGCAGAGTACCTTTGTTGTCACGTGGTTAATATTAGGAGATGGTTGCAGTTTGGTTTGGTTTACGCTCCAAAACATCTCGTTATGGACATTATGTAACCGTTATATTATGTGTGTGACTTCTGTTAAAGGGTCTCTGTGGAACACCTGCGTTATGCCTGAAGTTAGCGGACTCCATTTCTAATCTAACGTTAGCCACTGTTGCTCCCTGTTAGCTGAGTGGAGAGTGGCACTGAGACGAGGCATGCGAGAACATGCAAATAATTACATCCTATGGACTGTAGCCAAAAACATCCACTGTCCAGCTACATTAAGAGATGTTATGCTATTTCGTTTATTTGTGTGTGCATGTAAAAAGGTCTCAAATGTTAAAAAGGTCAAAGTCTGCACCGACAGAAGCTCCTCTCTCCCACAGAAAACACTGCTCCTGAAGTGCATCGAACGCCTCGTCAGTTTGGCACGTGAGATTTGATTTAGCACAGCTGCTCTGCCGTCACTCTGGCTCAGGCGTGTGTGAGCTGCGCAATCAGACCAGACTGAATATTTAAGAGGGGCGTCCTTAAAGCGACAGCAGGTGAAACAGAGCGTTTCAGACTGAGGGGGGAATACAGTCCTGCAGCACTAGACAGTATGAGAAAACAGATGTGTTTTTTCAAGCATTAAATCATGGAAACCTATTCTAGTAGTAACCCAAAATAAAACTATGATGCTGAAAATGAGCACAATATCTCCCCTTTACAGAATTCATCCACAGGCTTGTATAGGCAGAGACGGGGAAGCTCTCATTTTTTACGTTGCGTTACAATCTGCTCTCATGTGGCCAATAAAAAAGGGATTAATACATGTAAATTGCTACAAATTGTTACATAGAGCCTCTTTAAGTGCAGTACATTATGTAAGTTAATATACGTTGTTGTTTGGTTTCACATGGGACGCGAACAGCAGTCTCCTCGGTCAAAGCCTGAGTGTGTCCTGGCCATGTAACATCAGGTACCTAAACCCTATGATGTCAGTTAAGTACATTATGTAAGTTAGTATAAGTCAATATGAGACGAGCAGCAGTCTACTGGGTGAAAGTGTAGGTGTGTTTGAGTCATCCTGACTTCCTCCTTTGCTTGTGTCGTTGTTACCACAGCTACTAGAGAACAGCGAGCATAAATATGGTTTGTAATAAATGGGTTTTTCTGGTGAGGACGGGCTGAGAAATCACGTGACTTGAAGGGCTGGATGTTGAAAGAAACATTTACTACAAGCTGTTAAAATGAATGTAGGCCTCGCGTCTCCATTCATATCACAAAATCGCACCACGCAGACAGAAGCTGAGCGACTGATGCTCTTCATCTTTTGAAATTCCTGCTGGGAATTCTGTCTGTTTTCTGAGCGCGTCTGCTTGAATGGAAAGGAATTTAATAAAAATAAAAAGACAAAGGCCTTTGAAGGGAAAATTTATCTCAGTCCCTCATGTAAATTTACTCACTACACATGCGGTAAAGCCAGACAAAGGGACCCGCAGGTGAACCGTGTTTTAATATTCAAGCTTTTCAAACCGTTCCCCATGAGCAGCGTGAATTCCTTTCACTCCTCAGTACACACGGGAGCATCCAATTCACTTTTGGGGTCCGTCTTTGCTGTTGAATGCTGCGCTTCAGCTGTGCGAGCGCGGGATTTAAGTCTGGTTTGGCATTATCAGAGGGTGCGTGGGAGAGAAAAGGATGGTGACAGTGGAGATTGTAGTTATTGCTTTTAAAAAACTGACAAGCGGGGAGAGATCAAAAGAAAAGAACATGATGGTACCGCATCTGGTGATTGCCTGCTGTCTTACAGCCTTACATAATGTTGTTGACTGACAAACAAGACTCAGCGCGGAGTGGGATGAAAACAGTTTAACTACATCAAAAACATTAATCGTGGACATGTTGTTTGTTTAAAACCGGGCCAAAGAACCACACTTCTGACAGTGGTTGGAGTTAGACAAAAAACCTACAGTGACAGCCCCGACCACACTGATACTCCACTAAACCAGGAAGACGATTGTCACATGACGGTGACAAAAAAAGATTTTTTAGCACCAGATTGTGAGGATGAGGTAGATATAAGCAGTCTAAGATTACTTAAAGGATTTCCGGCCCGTGTACAAGCCCAAAGCTACAGCCTATATCCCCAGATGGAGATTGTGCTGATGAATGTTTCCTGTGTGTGTATGCATATCTCTCTCTGTGTGTGTGCGTGTGTGTTTGTGTCAGCAATGAAGCCAAATCTGGCGCTTTCCAACGAGGGACCGTGGCGATCCTGCCGCTCACACATCACGCATGACGTAACTCTTCCACACGCCCACACACCACTTGCTCTCCAATCCTTCCCACACATCTCACTCACGCTCACCACATGCTGAATAGGAGCTGATCTACTGTATGTCGTGTGTGAATCTGCATGTGAGTGTGGGGGCGTGTGTGTGTGCTCAGGAACTGAAGGTGAATGGCAGAGGGCTGATCTATAGAGGTGAGAATATTCTCTTTATGCTATTGTGCATTCTCTTGCTCTCGAATCAAGTTTTCTGAACCTTTAATTTGATAATAATTTTACAGGAAGTGCAGGCAGCAAATGCATTCACTGCCTCAGTGGTATACCGCACATTTTGAGTACTTTAACAGAATTGTTAAGGATTTCCTTTTCAAGGCTCATGGCCAGCTTTGAACAGAAGTCAGCATGTCTAGTCTCTTCATTTGGCTTGAGCTTAAAGGACAAAGGAAGATAGCCGGCAAGTTTTTTTTTTTTTTTTTTTTTTTTTTTTCATCACTCAGACGGTAGCACAGGAAAAGATTGCCCAGATTGTCTCTTCGCATCACGTCTGCTGTGTGGAAAAACTCTTGTCAGAATGAGAAGGCCAGCACAGGAAGAAAAGAGAGAGGTTACACTGACTGGAGAGGTGCTTTGTGCCTTTGGGTGCCTCATTTTCTTTTACATACATCTCTATTAAGTATTCCAAAAAGTAAAATGCAACCATCAGCAACAACCTTTAATTTGGGCCCAGGAGGATATGCCTAGACAGTGTGTGTATATTGCTGCATATTAAAGAAAGGCGATCTGGTGCAAATGTGTTTGTTATGCAGGATAACATGACATGTGATTGTCTGTAGACATTTTTGCTTTACGAAGCATATTGACTGATGTCCAAGACTGCAAACTGTGTGGATTATATCCCCAGGTCTGGAGGCAAGTCTGTATGGAGAAAGCAATTACTTTTACTCAACTAACAAAGAATAAGAAATATGAAATGGCCGTTTTAATGATAATTCAGAGATGTATTGATTTCTGCTGGAATGAGTTGTGTTTCTCTGTGGGCTCGTACTTAGATCGGGCTGAAGGATGGATGATGTTTATGAACTATACGATGGAGACCGATGATGCAGCGGTGTATGGGCGACAATATTTGCTGTTTCATCACATGGGGTATAGACAAATATCTTCATAAAGACAAAGGAGACGCGGCCAGCTCATTTTCAGTGATGACCTGGCACACGGCTGCATACACACACGCAGGAGTGGAAGTAACCGATTACAACTACTCAAATTACAGTAATTAAGTCACCTTTGGGGGGGAACTTGTATTTTTTATTCATTAATTTCACTTGTACTTAAGTATGCATTACACCATGTAATCTACTTAGTTGCTTTTGAAATCATAATTGAGTACTGAGTACAATTTGAATTAACATCTTAACCTTTAATCTGCATTTTTGTAGCCAATACTTTGTACTCTTACTTAAGTGTTATTTTAAAACCAGTCGTTTTAATTGTAATCGAGTAATATTTCAGTAACGTTACTGTACTTTATCCACCACTGCACATATGTGAATACATAGCACTATACATATATATTAAATGTACCATGCCTCTCTAGTGCTCTATGTTAATTTATGTCCAGTGCACATTAAAAACAGAAAGATAGGAGAGAGTAGTTGAATAATAAAATATTATGTGAAAGGGAATTCAAATTGAACCGAGTAGCCTACATCTGATGTTGCTCTCGGTCAGCACACTGCAGCTAATATCACATCATCCCTCCATACCACTCATGATCACCGCAGTGACATTTCATATATCAACGGTCGCCGAGAAAATGTGCAACACATCAAGCAGGAGGGTAAATCTTAAGGTCTTAGCTGCTGATAACACGTGACTGGTTGGGGGGGTGAATAAATCGCCTTGTCCCCTTTAATTTCAATTTCCGTGCGTGATATATATTGTGATCACCTGTCAGATGCGGCGCCTGCGCACTGGAGCGGGAGGCGGAGTGGATGCTGATCGCTCTCTATCAGCTGCCCTGTGCCCTCCATCCCTCTGCGATCAGACAGACACGGACAAGGGGGAGATCCGAGTCGGTTTGGGAGGCGAGGACAGGGAGGCAGATCCGCTGTCCGTGAAGGTACAATTTTCCGTCGCCTTCGCCGGAACACCGCGCGTCGGTGTTTGACATTGTGACCGTGGAGGGTGAAGGATGCTCGGCTGCAGGATGGGAGGAGATGATGAGTGGGGAGACACGGCGCGGATAACAGATGGTATTTCGGGAGATGACAGGGCTTTTGCTGGCTTTTTCTCGGTTTGAAAATAACTCAGGATCCGTACAACAGTTGAGAGTTTCCCGAAATCCGAACAGACTCGTGGTCAAGGGCACAGAAATAGGCGATAGTGTGTTTTTTTCGTGTTTTTTCCCCCCTCCATCTCTGCTCACCCGTGCGCATGGAGCTGTCATCACCTCTCACCCTCTGCGGACTAACGTGATAGCGGCTTTAGAGTGGTCTGGCGTAAATGCATGCTTTTTTTTTTTTTTTTTTTCATTAGGATTAAACGCTGTGGAGACATCAGATCCACTCGACCGCCTCTGGGTGGACCATCGCTGCCGGTGGGCTGGCTGAGCGTAGTAAAACCTTAAAATCCAGCAGCCGGGCTAAATATAACGACAAATACTTATCCCAGACCTGTGCTGCCCTTCATGATGCTTTTGTAAAGTGTGTCTGTCCACTTCCCATGCATTTATATGATGGGCCCCTACCCGGATGTGCCTGCAGTTTTCTTTGGAGAGAGCGCTGTAAATGTCCCGTGTTTACGCGTCTCGCTGCTGTAAAACATGTCCTGCATGAGATTTGTCGCTGGACTGCTGTTCGGGTGATGAATGAGGGGGGGGAACCCGAGGAGGCGATCAGCAGAGAGAGGCGAATTATTTTATAGTAGTCTGGATCTGCTCGGATGCTCGTCTGAATCGGGGTTTGTAGTAGCCGGGTGTGTTGAGAGCGTACTGCGGGGCTGAGAGGCATCTCCGAGGGTTGTGTACGCTGTGATCAACAGAGCGGCTCCGACCCCCCCTCTCCATGGTCCTGAAAGCAACAGTCGGCGCCGAGTAAATCAAAGCGAGGCTGGATCATTAATGCCTCTCTCTGTAGGCTTGTGAGAGGGCGGCGATTGCCACGCGAACGGTGATCGTTTCAGGAGCGATGAAAGCAACGTTTTGTTCGTCAGGCTCGGTGGTGTTTCCTCACATTTACAGTGTGCTCGGATGGAAATTCCTTCATTGTGAAATTACTGATCCAGATGAAGACAGAGTTAAAACCACATGGCTTTATGTAACAAGGCTGAGTGGAGTTATTAGAGACAACCTGATTACAAATCTGTCTCATTCTGTGAGAAGAGGATCAGAAGCCCACCTTCTGCAGCGAATCAATGGATGAATGATATTAGGTTTCCTCTGTGTGTTGTTGCAGCAGGTTTTGTTTACCAGACAACATATTGGCACAGACAGGGCTGTAAATGTGGTTCACAAATTCTCACGCTCTCTTTCATTACCCCTCCCTCTTGTCTTGTTCGCTGTCATCTCACACTTCCTCTCTGTCTTATTTCTCATGCATTTAGGAAGTCTGATGTAGACGCTGAGCCAGAGGAGAGCCCAGGGAGCAGCAGCAGCAGCAGCAGCAGCATTGGGGCTGTAGATGCCCTCTCCACAGCGCCGGCCCCAGCCCCCCCTCAGGCCTCTGCGGGAGAGCCAGGACAGAGAGGAGACAGCTCCTGCTCTGACTCCGACAGTCCTGTAGACTCCAGCTCCAGCGAGGAGGAGGAGGAGGAGGACGAGGACGACGAGGAGGAGGAAGAGGAGGGGGAGGAGGAAGACCCCAATATGTTCTCCTCCAAATTCCTTAGCGGGGCCAACCCGCTCAATGCCGTGTCCTCTGCTGTGAATAAGTTTGGGTTATTTGGAGATGATGGAGAGGGGGATAAAAAACAGAAAGCACCTCCCCAGCAGGGGGGGAAGCCACCTGGAGAGCAGCCGCCAGGAGCAGGCCCTGGTAAAGGCCCTCAGCAGCAGCAGGGACCACAAAAATCAGGCCAGGGCCCCCCTATGCAAAAGAGCCAGCCTCCTCCCAAACAAGGACCACCACAGCTCCATGGGAATGGACAGGCTGGACCCCAGAACAAGCCTGGTGGGCAACAAGCGGCTCCAAAGGCAGGGACACAGCCTGAAGGCCAGCCACAAAAAAATCAACCCCATGGTTCACCTAAGCCTGGAGCTCAACAACAGATTCTGACTAAAAGTGGAGCGCAACCAGAATCTCCAAAGGCATCGTCACAGCAACAGGTTCCACCTAAGACAGGGATGCAAAAACAGGGACCTAATAAGACTGGTGCACAGCATCAAGAACCTGCAAAGACTGGAGTACAAGAGTCAGCAAAGGTTGGACCTCAAAAACCTGGCTCACAGCAAGGGTCACCTAAAGTAGGACAGCAACAGCAGGGGTCACCAAGAGTTGGACAGCAACAGCAAGGATCACCGAGAGTTGGACAGCAACAACAGGGCTCACCTAAACCTTCACAGCAACAACAGGGTTCCCCTAAAGTTGCACAGCAACAACAGGGCTCGTCTAAGTTGGGACAACAACAGCAAGGCTCCAGGACTACAACCCAGCAGCAGTCCTCTGTTAAGCCTCAGCAGCAAGGCTCCAAGGGACCTGGTACACCGGGAGCAACCAAAGCTGGATCTCAGTCAAATGCAGTAGCTAAATCCCTTTGCCCAGTGTGTAAGACAACAGAACTTAATATGCACACCAAGGATCCTCCTAACCATAAAACGTGCACACAGTGTAAAACTGAAGTGTGCAGCTTCTGTGGCTTCAGCCCTCCAGACTCCGATGTAAGTAGTGGCTGAGTATTTTGCTTGTATATTATTTCTTATATATTTTCATATGTGCATGCATTTATTTCATGAAATATATATTACTATACATACCTTTGCCTTGAATTTTATATGGTTTTATTTTATTGACAATGAAAGCTCTCCCCCCATTCAGTGTAATAGACCATATTCACAAGGTGGCCATTTTCCTCTGACATCAGACTCAGGGTAGGAAGCTCAAATGTCATACTGCTGGGTAGTGCAAGTCATATAATCGTAGGCAATCTGACAAATTGCTTCCTGATTGATAAGCAACTGTAAAGACAATTGGACCATATTTCAAAGTAAAACCACAGGTTTGATAACTGATTAGCTTCCATTAGAAAACAGCTAACATTAGCATTTAGCCACATTCTAGCTATCCTTACTGTTTGATACAATACTGTTTTCATATGATATGATTGGGATAGGCGTAAATAATTCAGAAATATACATCTGGGAGACATTTTTCTAAACCTGGAAGTGAAACACACAGGATGTAATCAAATGTTAATGTTAGCCAGGAAGTTGTTAAAAGCTAATATCAGCTAATGAGTTATCAAATATGTTGTTTTACCTTGAATAATGGCAGAATGTGCCTCCAAATCTTCACTATCCATCATCTTTTCAGTTTCTTTTCAGTTACTTTATCCCAGCATTCAAGTTTCCCACCCTTTGCTTGGCGTTTGCAGGCCACCCTGCGAATAAGGTCTATCATATTAGTGTGGTCTTAATCTATAAAAGGTCATTCAACACAAACCTTGACAGGATATACATACATTTGATTTTATTTTTACCATTGGATGATATCATATACAGTAATACTAACAAAGTATTTAACATCGTTCTCAGACTGTCTTTAATTCAGATAAAATTAACATGGGATGTGTCTTCATTAGCATGGCTGAATTTGTTGCAAGTTATAAAAGTAATTCATGACGCCACTTAACTCATTTTTTATGATACCTTTTTTATTGTACTTTGTGTTGTTAAGTATTTCATCATTGTCAAAATGTATGTGTGTGTTTATTTTTTTTTTTGTACAGGGGCGTGAGTGGCTTTGTCTTACCTGCCAGATACAGAGAGCTCAAGGAACTTCTGAACCACCGGGACCTTCGATGAAAAAGCCCACGGCCACTAAAGTTCCTGCTACTCAAAACCAGACACCATCTCCTGCTGCAACTGTCAAAAAAGAGATGTCAGCACCAGGCTTACCTCAGAAAATGCAGCCAGCCAAGGGTGAAGCTAAAGGACCACAAAGTCAAAAACAGGCCAGCCCAGCGTCTGTTCAGAAAACGACACCGGTGACCCAAAAAACATCAGGGTCTCAAAAACCAGACCAGACTAGTCAACCTGCACGTAAGCAAAGCAGTGCCACCGCAGCTCCCCCGCAGGAGTCAGGAGGTTTATTCGGCTTTGGTGGTGCTAAAACTGAAGCTGCTAAGCCTGAGGCGTCTGTGACTGGGAAGATGTTTGGTTTTGGTTCCTCCATTTTCAGTTCTGCATCTACTTTGATAGCCTCTGCTGTTCAGGATGAGCCTAAAACCACACCACCAGTCTCCCCTAAAATGCAGTCAACAAAGGAGAGCAAACCACCTGCTGTGCAAAAGTCAGTGCAAGACAAGAAACCAGAGCAACCCCAGCAGGCAAAGGGTCCTCCAGCAGGACAGGCCAAAGTGGACAAAGCTCCATCAGAGACTCCAAAGGCAGCAGCAGCCTCTCCCAATGTTCCTAAAGCAGGCAAGTCCGCTTGTCCAATCTGTAAGATGGTGCTCAACGTGGGCTCGAAGGATCCTCCCAACTACGACACCTGCACTGAATGCAAAAGCACTGTGTGCAACCAATGTGGATTTAACCCCATGCCAAATGTTAAAGAGGTAAGTCACATGTGATCTTGAATGAAACGTTGAGGAAAGAGTTTCCCGAGTGATCTGATTGGTTTCACAGAACATGTCTGCTGGTTCAGTCAAGGTTGTTACATTAGTGCTCAGTGTCACCAAAGTGTCCATTACTCAGGTACAATACTGTAGCATGCTCATGATACTTGTGAATTAAGCTCTTTGAAGCTAAGTTTCCTTTTGATGCTCAGAGTGGTTGCTTTCATGTAAGTGTTATTCCTAAATGGTACGACTCATTTACATGAGTAGATGACAAAGCAGCACTCATTTTCAAGTCAGAGTTAAATTTCAACTCATGTAAGAGGCATGATTTAGACATACTTTATGCTTATTTTTCTCCATTTTTTTCCTTTTCTGGAGATAATCGGGATTATTGCATGGTTACATACAGAATTTAGAGAAAATTGATCCATGATCAAACAAACAAAAAAAACCCCATTTCTTAACTTTTTGTCAAAAGTTCACACTGTGTTAATTAGTGTTGCTAGAATAAGGTTAACGTCACTTACTATAAGAGTTGGACACTCATACTAGGCACACACACACACACACCCACACACCTAACTGGGATTGTCTTGTCAGGAGTACCACATGCAAAGTAAATGGGCATGGCATCTTTTAGGCTATCTGAAGACACAAAGGACTTGACACTTGACTCTGTAATTCAATGCACAGGTAGTAGGCTACCTTGCCAAGGACAGTCCAAGGCTACTTGATCATGTGATACTGCTCAAACTAATGGCTACAACCAAACCTTTGGTGGTCAACCAAAGTCAAGATCGAGAAATCATTTTTGTGCTTTTTGCAAACGCTCTGAGAAAGTGGATGTTTTAACATGCATAGTTTAAACCACTAAAACACCTTCATTTAGCTCATGTTTTTAAAAGGTTACTTTTGCACCTTCATGATGATATAATTAGTTGATTAAATTAAACTTTAAACACATTTTAACTAGAATTTTGCACTCAGTAGCCTGGCAGGCAGGTCTAGGGGATGTGGATGGGTAGCAGCAGAGGTTTAGTGCTATTTGTTTAAGTACTAAAGCACACCGATGATGTGCATACATGCATGCATGCCCATTGTTAAGTTGTGTGTGTAGCCACTGTTTACATAAATTAGTTGTGACTGTAACGGACCACATGATCACATTTTAAGCTGACTTCATTCAATAGTTTCATCATGTTGAGAAATTATGCCTCAGTCAGCCAAACATCTAGCTAAGTAGCATTAGGCCATGTATGCAGTAGGTTGTAATCACAATGGTATCAAACAATATTGGTGAAAGAACACAAGTAGTTTGTGTTTTGACTGATTTTATTTATTACTGTGCAGAGAAAAAGAAGCCACATTATAAACATCCATTCTGAGGAAAAGTTGCAGTGCAGGTAGTCTGACTCACCTGATGTAGACTGTGGGGATAAGCCTCAGGCAGCATTCACCTCCCCCCTCCTCTATCTGTGTGATACCATTTTCAAAATTCCTGTCGCTCGGGGAAACAACAGAAATAGCTTCAGAGCAAGCAACGTATGTGCTGTCAATGCCAGGCTACACACAATGCTAACCTGGTCGCTATTGGTATGAACAAGAACAAGCTAGCAGTTGTTACCTTTTGTTTTGTGAGGATTTAGCGATTTTAGGGGGAAAAAATTGACAGGGCACCATTGCTGCATCCTGGGCCAAGACGCCCAAGACGATTGTGATTGGCTTAAAGAAAACCAAACAAGCCAGAGCATTGTTACCCACTGTACAAGAATGACAATGTGTGCAGCTGACACAGTGCTGTGCAGATAGGCCTGGCTATGCAAGACTACAGTGCAGGCAGAGGTCAAGCTCAAAGGCTATTTGCAGCTACCAGCAACTTTTAAGATGGAAAGTTTTCTTGCATGTCACTCAGTGCATGAGTTGACATTGTGATTATTACTGGCTTCCTTACAAACGCTTTGGTGATGATTGATTCTTCAAGTCCTTAAAAATATGTATATGAATTTCATCTGGGTTATCGAGCAGTGAGTATTCCATGAACTGACTTGGAGAGAAAAAAATGGCAGCACTACTCTTATAGGAAAGAGGGAGTGCAGGGCAGATTGGGTGTCCAGTTTGTATGCATGAGAGTAGAGGAATGAAGCGACAGTATGCAGATTCCAAATCAGCAGCTATGTAAAATGTCTACGAGGCTCCAGGCACCTGCCTGGCACAGTTAAATACAATAGTCTGATATACAGTTTTATAATGAGGTGACTGTTAACAAAAGTATAAATAAGGAAGGAGCTGGGTGGCGTGTTTCTTACATCATACCTCTTAAGATTATGTAAGAGGCATTGTGTGCCTCATCATTCCCAATTTTTGGATCAACCCAGTCCTGTCTTCAACTAAATTGCTGTAGCCATCTACAGAGTCTGCTCACAGTATTACATCAATCTTTGTATGTGTGTGAGAATGTGTTTTGTATTACTTTAGGAAAATACTAAACGTATTACTTTTGTTTTACTTTCATCGTGTTTTGTAACTATTAAACCAAGCACATGAATAATTTGTTTTTTTGTTCTGTTTTTTTTTTTTCTCAGGGAAATGAGTGGCTTTGTCTGAACTGCCAGGTGAAACGGGCTGCTGCTGGCATTGAACCTCAAAAAGACACATCTTCGGTCAGCTCTTCATTAAATAAAACTCCAACACAGCCTGCCCTACAAAAGACTTCTGCACCGGGCTCTCCCCAGAGAAAAGTATCTATGCCAGCAGCACAACCAGCCAAGGCTGAAGCTGCTAAAGGACCAGACAGTTCTAAACAGGCCAGTCCAGCTCCTGGTCAGAAAACACCTCAGGAGAGCCGGAAGACAGGTCCTCAGAAACAACCAGACCAGACAAGGCAAACTGAACGTAAGCAGAGTAATGCCACTGCAGCGATGCAGCAAGAGTCAGGAGGCTTCTTTGGTTTTGGGGGTGGTAAAACTCAACCCGATGTTGCGAAGCCTACAGAGTCAGTGACTGGGAAGATGTTTGGTTTTGGTTCCTCCATCTTCAGTTCTGCATCCACTTTGATTTCCTCATCCGTCCAAGATGAGGCCAAAACCACACCGCCAGTTTCTCCTAAAATGCCTGCTGCAAAGGACTCCAAATCCCCCACTGCCAAGAGACCAGAACAGGAGAAGAAACCAGAACAACCCCACCAGACCAAGGGCCCTCCATTAGCACAACCGAAAGTGGACAAACCTCCATCAGAGCCGCCAAAGCTCCCAGTCACTTCCAAAGCAGGCCAGTCTGCCTGTCCTCTCTGTAAACTGGAACTCAATGTGGGCTCTAAAGATCCTCCCAACTACAACACCTGCACAGTGTGCAAAAACACTGTCTGTAACCAATGTGGATTTAACCCCATGCCAAATGTTAAGGAGGTAAGATAATTGGAATACTACAGATCACAGAAAAGATACTTGAGCAATAATCCTTGCATGAGATCTCTCATTTTTGATGTAGTTCATGTCTTATTATAAAGTAGAATACATTCTGTTTATAACAGCACTGATCTATTTGACTAACTGTTTGCTCTAATATAGGTGAAGGAGTGGTTGTGTCTAAACTGCCAGATGCAGAGAGCACTGGGAGCATCTGAGCCTCCAGGAACTCCCATGATGAAACCTCAGGCCTCACCAAATAAAGTCCCTGCACCTGCCAATGCCCTAAATAAGGAAACTCCCCCTATCGATAAACCTCAAAAGAAAGACTTTCCAACAACAGCTGAATCTAAAGTAAAGGGGACCTCTGCTCCAGGCTCCCCTCAAAGGCAACCGTCAACACCAGCAGAGCAGCCAGCAAAGGCTGAAGTAGTGAAAGGACCAGAAAGTCAGAAACAGGCCAGCCCAGCTCCTGGTCAGAAAACACCTCAGGAGAGCCGGAAGACAGTTCCTCAGAAACCACCAGACCAGACAAGTCAAACTGGTCATAAGCAGAGTAATACTACCTCAACTACACAAGAGGAATCCGGAGGGTTCTTTGGATTTGGTGGTCCCAAACCTCAACCTGATTCTGCAAAGCCTGCTGAATCACTGGGTGGAAAAATGTTTGGCTTTGGTTCCTCTATCTTCAGTTCTGCATCCACTTTAATAAACTCAGCTGTTCCAGATGAGTCCAAAACTACACCACCAGTTTCTCCCAAGATGCCTGCTGCAAAGGCAACCAAATCACCTTTAATTCAGAAAAAAGAGTCAGAGAAGAAACTAGAGCAAGTCCAACAGCCCAAGACCTCTCCATCACTCCAAGCCAAAGTAGAAAAAGCTCCATCAGAGCCTTCTAAGATTGCAGCTGCTTCCCCAGCTGTTCCTAAAGCAGGCCAATCTACCTGTCCACTCTGTAAGGTGGAACTCAACATTGGCTCCAAGGAACCCCCCAACTACAACAAGTGCACTGAATGCAAGACCACTGTCTGTAACCAATGTGGATTTAACCCAATGCCAAACGTGTCAGAGGTAATAAAAGCAAATATTACAAAACTCCTAAATTACAAAAAAAAGCTTTGAAATTATGCAATACATAATAATGGAGATTAAATGTAACATATGAAAAACCATAATCCAATAGGGATGTTTTGACATAGTGAAGTGATTCCATGCTTGCATGTTTCCAAATGTTTTAATTTGACATATTTTCTTGTTGCAGGTAAAAGAGTGGTTATGCCTGAACTGTCAGATGCAGAGAGCGCTTAGTGCATCTGAACTCACAGCACCTCCCATGAAACCTCCCAATGCAGCTAACAAAATTTCTCCATCTGCTGTACTACAAAAACTAACAGCCCCATATCAAGTGGAAACTCTAAAGAAGGAATTACCAAAATCTGATGAACCTCTAAAGAAGGAGACTCCAGTGGCTGATACACTTCAAAAGAAGGGGAGCTCCACACCAGGCTCTCCTCAGAAGACACAGCAGCCCACAGCAGTGACACAGGCAACTAAGGGGGCTAAAGTACCACAAAGCAACACACAGGCAAGCCCAACTCCTGGTCAGAAAACTCCTCTAGATATCAAGGGGGCATCAGGTTCTCAGAAACCAGCTGACCAGGCAAGTAAACCCGAACTAAAAGATGTTAAGGTCATCCCAGATGGGTCGAGTAGTCCTAAAACAAGGCCTGATGCTTCAAAAACAACAGAGTCCGTGACTGGAAAGATGTTCGGCTTTGGTTCCTCCATTTTCAGCTCAGCATCCACCTTGATATCATCTGCTGTCCAGGAAGAATCACGGACTACCCCGCCAGGGTCTCGTAAGATGTCTGCACCTGCACAAGTCTCTCCCAAGATGTCTGCTGTTCCCAAGATTTCTCCAAAAACGACACCCTCAGTTTCTCCCAAAATGTCGCCAGCAAGAGAGCCCAAAATTCTTGCTCAGAAGCCAGAGCAGAAGAAACCAGAGGAGTCCCCCCAGCGCAAAGAGGAGAAAGCTCCAACACAGCCAACAAAGGCAGCAACAGTATCCCATAAGGCAGGCGAGGCCACCTGTCCACTGTGTAAAGTTGAGCTTAACATTGGCTCTAAGGACCCTCCGAACTACAGTACCTGCACTGAGTGCAAGACAACTGTCTGTACCCAATGTGGATTTAACCCAATGCCTATGGGAGAGGTAAGTGAAGAATACAAATACATCCTCTGTGGCATTTTTTTTTTGTCATACAGTATACTGCATGAATTTTCAGTATTTTCCCATTCTGCACATTTAAAATAACATTTGTTCTACAATTTGTGATCTGTAACCCTTTTATAATAACCTCATTGACCTGTAGTGCAGTTTTGAAGAGTTGATATGTTTCTTCTTATACCCAGGTTGTTGTGAATTACTTCAATTCCCAATTCCAAAGCAAAACATAACCAAGTGTCTACTGTATTTTAGGTGAAAGAGTGGCTATGTCTGAACTGTCAGGTGAAAAGAGCAGTTGGAGCATCTGATCCCCCAGGTCCTCCCACAATGAAGTCCCAAACATCACCCAGTAAAGTTCCTTCACCTGCTGCAGTTCAGTTGAAGGATTCTGCTAAACCAACTACACCTCAAAAGAAAGACAGTCAAGGTCCTGCTGTGCAAAAGAAGGAGACCGCAGAACCACCGTCACCACAGAGAAAACAGTCTACACCATCTGTGCAGTCAGGCAAACCTGAAGCTGCTACAGCACCATTGAAACAGGTCAGCCCAGCACCTGATCGTAAAACACCACAGGAAGGACAGAATACAGGTCTAAAGAAGCCACCAGATCAGGCAAGCCAACCTGGATCTAAGCAGAATGTTCCCACTGCTGCTCCACAGCAAGAGTCAGGAGGCTTCTTTGGCTTTGGTGGTCCTAAATCTCAACCTGATGCCGCAAAGCCTGCCGTGACTGGAAAGATGTTTGGCTTTGGTTCTTCCATCTTCAGTTCTGCATCTACTTTGATTACCTCAGCTGTTCAGGACCAGCCCAAAACAACTCCACCAGTTTCTCCCAAGATGTCTCCTGCAAGAGAGATCGAGTCCCCTGCTGCTCAGAAGGTGGAACAGCAGAAGAAAACAGAGCCATCCCAGCAGACCAAGACACCTCCAGTGGTACAGGCCAAAGTGGCCAAAGCTCCATCAGAGCCTCCAAAGGCTGCAACATCTTCCCAAGCCACTGTCAAACCAAACCAATCTGCTTGTCCACTCTGTAAGGTCGAACTAAACATGGGTTCCAAGGATTCCCCCAACTACAACACCTGCACTGAATGCAAAAACACTGTCTGTAACCAGTGTGGATTCAACCCTATGCCAAATGAAACAGCGGTAAGACTAGAGAAAATAAATAAATATTTGATAAAATTTGAATTCTACATTTTGCAGCTGGTATGCTTCAAAGAGTTTCACCACATTTACATTTTTAAAAGGGTCTCTTAGTAGCTCTTTATTGTGTTTAAATTATGCATGCCTTTGTTCATTATTTTCTGGAAATATTAAACATTGAAATATCCAATTAGTTTCTGTTACTAGATGAATAAAAGCTACTGAAATATAACAAAAAATCCTCACTGCCTCACATACATATACAAAATGTAGATCATATAAACATCTTACCTCACATTTTGTAATGGAACTTTTTTTTCTTCTCCTTTTTAGGTGAAGGAGTGGTTGTGTCTCACCTGCCAGATGCAGCGGGCTCTTGGAGCAACACAGCCCTCAGGAGTCACTTCTGTCAACTCTCAGACACCTGCAAAACCCCAAAAGAAAGACATCATCAGCACAGCTGAGCCTGAAAAGAAAGAGTTATCGGCACCACACTCACCTCAGAGGAAACTGTCTACAGCAGCACAGCCAGCTACAATCGAGGCTGCTAACAAGCCAGATGGTCAGAAACAGCCCAGCCCAGTTCCACAAAAAAAGCCACAGGAGCCTCAGAAAATGTCAAGTCCGAACAAAACACCTGACCAGACAAGGCAAGCTGAACGTAAGCAGAGCAATGCTACTGCAGCGACGCAGCAAGAGTCAGGAGGCTTATTTGGTTTTGGTGGTGGTAAAACTCAACCCAATGCTGCAAAGCCTGCAGAGTCAATGACTGGGAAAATGTTTGGCTTTGGTTCTTCAATGTTCAGCTCTGCATCCACTTTGATAACTACAGCTGTACAGGACCAGCCCAAGACCACTCCACCAGTTTCTCCGAAGATGTCTCCAGCAAAAGATGTCAAATCCCCTGCTGCTCAGAAGAAAGACCAAGAGAAAAAGCCAGAACAACCCCAGCGGACTAAGACACCTCCATTGGTACAGGCCAAAGTGGACAAACCTCCATCACAGCCTCCAAAGGTTGCAGCACCCTCCCAAGCCGATGTCAAATCAGGCCAGTCTACCTGTCCACTCTGTAAGGTTGAACTCAACATGGGAACGAAGGACCTTCCTAACTACAACACCTGCACCGAATGCAAGAACACCGTCTGTAACCAGTGTGGATTTAACCCCATGCCAAATGTCTCAGAGGTAAGTGAGATTCACTCAAGATGTGTGTATTAATGATGGGTTATTATGAACTCAAATAGTATATTGCCAATCTAAAAATTGACGATGTGGTGTATCTAAAACAAAATATTTTAATGTATAACAGACTTATTTGTGCTATATTATAATGCTACCATACAAATGCAATTAATGTTTTACAGGCAAACTTACTCAAAATAATATGGTTTCCCCACAGATGAAGGAGTGGTTGTGTCTGACTTGTCAGATGCAAAGAGCTCTCAAAGCATCTGAAACAGCAGAGCCTCCAATGATGAAACCCCAGGCATTACCCAACAAAGTGTCTACACCTGTCAGTCAAAAGAAAGACATTATCTCTACACAAAAAGCAGAAGTGCCAGACAAAAATCAGAAGGACAGCACAACAGCAGGTGCACCACAAAAGAAAGAAGAAACTAAACAACCACTTCAAATGCATATTACCCAAGCATCAATCCCAGGTGCTGTTTCAGCCCCGACAAAAGAGGAGAAAACCAGTCCAGCACTGACCAAGGAGGTCCCAGCCTCCACTGCACCTCCCGCTAAAGAGACAACAGCTGCAGTTAAAGACCTAAATAAACCACTGCCTGCTCAACTTCCTGAAACTGCTGTCCAGAAGAATAAGGATATCACTCCACCGAGTTCCCCTGCAACTAAAAAATTATTAGAAAAAGAGGGGAAAGATGTAAAAGTTCAGAAGCCAGGTGATCAACCAGTCACATCCACTGATGAAGTAAAGCCCCAGCAAGCCCTAAACAAAGAATCGAAACCTGTTGAAACATCAATGGCCAAATCTGTTCCTCCGGCACCAAAGCAAGAATCAGGAGGTTTCCCCATCTTTGGAAGTCCTAAATCTCAGCGTGCTGCCTCAATATCAACTGAAGCGGTGACCGGGAAGATGTTTGGATTTGGTTCATCCCTCTTCAGCTCGGCATCCACCTTAATAACATCCGCAGTTCAGGAGTCCCGCACAACACCGCCAAGTTCACGCAAAATGTCTGCCCCAGCACAAGTCTCCGACAAGATGTCAACATCTCCAAAGCCCAGTCCCCCAGCTTCCCCAAGGATGACATCAGAAAAGGAGGCCAGACCTCATGCTCAGAAACCTCATCAAGAAAATATACAAGACCAACCACAGCAGGCCAAGGCTCCTCCGTCAGGACAGGCCAAAGTTGCCATGGGTCCAGAGCCTGCCAAACCAGAAGCCTCCCAAGCTGCTCCCAAAGTGTCCCAGTCTACATGTCCACTCTGTAAGGCACAACTTAACATCGGATCCAAAGATCTTCCCAACTACAACACCTGCACTGAATGCAAAACCAGTGTCTGCAACAAATGTGGATTTAGTCCTATGCCAAATGTTACACAGGTAATTAAATACTTAACTTTTTGTAAAATTGATTTCCTTATTCAGCATTTTTGTTGATTAGTTTTCTCTAATCTCTGCCTTCAATTCCAATTACACAAAATCATTTATTTGGATCTATCAAAGCTGCTTTGAATGCTAATTTTTCCCAAATGAAAAGGATGTTACTCATGTTTTGTGTTTGTTTTTCAGGCGAAGGAATGGCTTTGTCTCAACTGCCAGATGCAGAGAGCACTTGGAGCTTCTGAACCCCCAGGCCTTCCCATGATAAAACCACAACCTTCTCCAAGTAAAGAGGTCTCTTCCACCCTAAAGAAGCAAGAGACCCCAGTGTCAACTTCTCAGGAAGACATCTCTAAAGTCCAATCCAAAAATGAGCTTGATAATGTTGCTACAACCAAAGAAAAAGTTTCACCGCCTTCACAAAAGCTTACTGAAGAGACACCCAAAGGACAACCAGGTACACCCCAGCAACAGCATCAGCCAATAGCTGTGACTTCTGTTGCTGAGTCTGCTCCTCCACCAGATCGAGAAGCTGGCAAGACACCCCTACAAGAGCCTGCAAAAGCTGTGACTTCAATTGCTAAGTCTGCTCCTCCACCAGACCGAGAAGCGGGCAAGACGCCACCACAAGAGCCTCCAAAAGTTGCAACTTCTACTGCTCAATCTGCTCCTCCACCGGGTCCAGAGACAGGAAAGCCACTCCAACAACAACCTCCAGAAGCAGTGACTCCTATTGCTAAATCTGCTCCTCCACCGGGTCCAGAGACAGGAAAGCCACTCCAACAACAACCTCCAGAAGCTGTGACTCCTATTGCTAAATCTGCTCCTCCACCGGGTCCAGAGACAGGAAAGCCACTCCAACAACAACCTCCAAAAGCTGTGACTCCTATTGCTCAATCTGCTCCTCCACAAGGTCCAGAGACAGGAAAGCCACTCCAACAACAACCTCCAAAAGCTGTGACTTCTAGCGCTAAGTCTGCTCCTCCACCAGGTCCAGAGGCTGGAAAGCCAGAGGCAGCAAAGCCAACCCCACAACAGCCTCCAAAAGCTGCAACTTCTATCGCTAAGTCTGCTCCTCCACCAGGTTCAGCGACAGCAAAGCCACCCCAACAACAACCTCCAAAAGCTGGTACCTCTCCAGCCAAATCTGTACCTCCACCAGCTCAGCCTGCAAAACAGGAGTCAGGTGGCTTCTTTGGTTTTGGTGGTCCCAAGACACAGCCTGCTGCAGCACAGTCTGCTGGGTCAGTGACTGGAAAGATGTTTGGCTTTGGGTCATCTTTCTTAAGCTCCGCATCTACTTTGATAACCTCAGCTGTTCAGGATGAACCTAAAACTACACCACCCACTCCACGTAAGATGTCTACTACAGCCCATGTCTCTCCTAAAATTACACCGCCAGCCTCCCCTAAAACATTACCTGCAAAGGACACCAAGCCACCTGCCGCCCCAAAAAGTGAGGAGAAGAAACCAGAGAAACCACAGCAGGAAAAGACTCCTTCAACAGTACAAGCCAAAGTGGACAAGGCTCCATCGGAGCCCCCCAAAGCAACAACAGACACCCAAGGGGCTCCAAAAGCAGATGTGTCCACCTGTCCACTCTGTAAAATTGACCTTAACATGGGCTCCAAAGATCCTCCCAACTACAGCACTTGCACCGAATGCAAGACAACTGTATGCAACCAGTGTGGATTTAATCCAATGCCAAATGAGGCAGAGGTAAATCACTGTACCCACATGTTTTGCCTGTGCTAGAACTTCCTTTCTTTAAATTATTTCAAACAAAGGATACTTGTATTGATTGATTAAGTTAACATTTTACAAATTTTGTTTATGGATCAAATTCATTATTTGACAAGACATGTAAATATTGTATCATGATCAATAAGTTGCAAGGTTTAAATATCAGTACTTCTGATGTTGAACATTTCAATTGCATTTTGACATACAGTACATTGGTTTACTACATTAGTACAGCAGGTTCATATTGTTCATTTTATCAGTAACTATAAATTCCAGACTCACATGCATTAGGAATGAACAGATTGTATCATTACAATAGGCCTGATTGTAAATTAATGATCCTTGAATGAATACAGTACATGCGAGACAAGGAATGCCTGAAGTGGCTAAATATCCTCTGCACTCAAAATTTGAATACAATTTGTCCTTGGGGTTTGTCTATAAAAACAGTGTTGATGTCTGTTTTTCAACAATGATCTTGACATTTGATTGTACTTTTTTTTCAGGTAAAGGAATGGCTTTGTCTGAACTGCCAGATGCAGAGAGCGCTAGGAGCATCTGAGCCAACTGCACGTCCTGTAGTGAAACCACAGCCCTCCCCAAGCAAGGTATTTACACCTCCCATCCCTGAACAAAAGGATGTACAAGTCCAGAAGGAGAAGTCTACAGAAGCTACAGCAGTCAAAAAGGAAGTCATTCAAGCACCTCTAGAGAAAAAAGAAACCCCCAAAGCTGAGGCTCTATTGCCAACTGCAGTCCAAAAGGCAGAAACACCTCGACGAGGTTCTGTGCAAAAGACACAGGTCCTTCCAGGCACTGAACAGGGAAAAGGCCAGGGTGTCACTGGCCAGCAACAACCTGTTGGAAAATCCCCGCAAGTACAGGTTTCTCAGACGACAAAGCCAGAAGTCAAGGCAGGTCCCGCAAAACAAGAAGCTGGGAAACCACCACAACAGCCCCCCAAATCTCCAACCCCTGCTGCCAAATCTGCACCACCACCAGCTCAGCCTGCTAAACAGGAGTCAGGAGGCTTCTTTGGCTTTGGTGGTCCTAAAACACAACCTGCTGCTGCAAAGCCTGCTGAGTCAGTAACTGGAAAGATGTTTGGCTTTGGGTCATCTTTCTTAAGCTCTGCATCCACTTTGATAACTTCAGCTGTTCAAGATGAACCTAAAACTACACCACCCACTCCACGTAAGATGTCTACTACAGCCAGTGTCTCTCCTAAAATTACACCTCCAGTTTCTCCTAAGATTACCCCTGCAAAAGACACTAAGCCACCTTCTGCGCCGAAATCAGAGCCACCTCAACAGGCCAAGCCTGCTTCACCAGCACAGGCCAAAGCAGAGAAAGCTCCATCAGCGCCTCCAAAATCCACAGAAGTGACCCAAGTTGCTCCTAAAGCAAGTCTGTCCACCTGTCCACTCTGTAAGGTCGAACTCAACGTGGGCTCCAAGGATCCTCCCAATTACAACACCTGCACTGAATGCAAGAACACCGTCTGCAATCTTTGTGGATTTAATCCAATGCCTCATACAGGAGTGGTAAGTGCAATAAATTTAATTTCATATGTCATTTTCACACAAATGTTAAGGAGTGTTATAGGTTTGACCCTGAAAATTGTCCCCTTATAATTTCCAACTCACACCCTGCAATCACAGAAGGATTATTATGGCTTAGCATTATGTGTTTTCCTAGACTGTAATGAAGTCAGCAGTTCTGATGTAGTTTTCACTTTTCAGTAACCATGTCTGATATGGAGCAGCAAAACACTAGTTAGGGCTCTGCAGAAGTGGTAGTACTCCCATTACAGTATGCAGATTTTTTGTGAGGACCATTCAGTGCTTATGGCAAAGTTTGCACTGTATTATACATCAATTATATTTGACAAACACATTCACTTGAGCTTGTAAACAAATATATAAGGAAGAAAGCATACGTGGTAAACGTTTTGATGCAAACATTCAGAGATATTCAAGAAGGGAGATCATTAGAAGTGAATGTTCATTGTGTGTTCAATGTTCATTCAAGTGAATGAAACTGTTCATTTGATAGTTTCTATTAAGTGAAGAGCACCTTCTTCTTGTACGATTAATTAATATGCTTCTTTGTTCTTCCTTGTTGTTTGCCTTCCAAGGTCAAGCACATCTTATTTTGAGCGAGAGTTTGCAAGCGATAAAATTGATTTTTTAGTACTTTTTAGTCTTTCTACTTTGTGTGCAAAGGATGAAAAAACACGGAGATTGGCTGTCATGCAGTCTTTTATTTCTTTTGAAAATGTTGAACAATAGGCTGAATTTATGATGTTGATTTGATTTTCTTGACAAAAAGCAGGCGTTACAAGCGTGGTGGAACAATAGATGAGGGTGCTGCAGCCGGGAAAATATATATGGAGAAGTTGGTTGAATTTGTTTTCAGACTGTGACTTTGAACGGTGGTCTGTGTGCTGTTAATTAAGGTACCCTATGTAAGTCATTGAGCTACTTTGAGAGGTCCTCAAACATCATTTCAAACATACTTAAACTCAAGATCCATGATGGCTGCTATCCCTCCACCAGAGTGGCCGGAGCTATTACATAACGACTCATGAGAAGAGTGCTTCAGCAGACCGGCGCACAGAAAATGTATTAAAGTGATTGAGGGTTGTGCAACAGCATTAGTGAGATGGGACCTGCTGCCATAGCAAACCAGGGAATCTCCATCCCCCGTGAGAGATCTGAGATGGCAAAGCCCTGTGATATGCCAATAAGCAGAGGTGAAACGGATTAAGTCCAACACAACACTGTGCAGTACATTAGGGCAGCAGACATTTCCTTTCAGGCCATCTGCTCTCTCACAGATCAGTGGCTCCATGTAATTCAACAATTTCCTCTTTATTTTATGTGGGTGGCAGTGGCACGTGTGTACTTGTTTTGCGACACACCCACGCATGCAGGTCATAGTTGAATGCATGGCTGTGGCTCCTATATGTAAGGTGCAGTAATACTACCTTTCTGAACAGCTCACATTTCCCTGTAGGGTCGGTCAGTTTCTGGCAGCAGTAGTAACAGTTAATGCCTGAAATAATTTGTAAATGATTTGGTGAGCCCATTGTTCTTCTCTTAGTTACTGTACTTCACTGTTCAGTTCATTCAAAGGACACAAGACTGCGCTGCAACTACTTAAAATGTGGGTGCAATTCAGTAATGTGCCCTGTCAGTCATGTTATTCAGTCTACTGGCGGCTTTTGAATAAGGTCATCTCTGATGCTGATACTTTCATAATGTGAGGTCCTATTAAACGGGAAAAAACGTTGGCTACGTTAAAGTGTGAAAAAAATACAGTATGTAAAAGATGGATTTATTGAAATATTGTGAAGCTTTATTCAATTTCTGGCCAAAGGAAATTCCTGCTTTCCATGAAAGACAAAGTATTACTGGCTGACAGTTATTTTTATGAGAATGAGGACAATGTTCTCGCATTCTGTTGTCTCTTAGTAAACAACAAAATCCCTCTCCGTCATTTTTGAGTAAATGTGCTTTATTTTTTTCTCTTTTCCATAATTCTGCCTTCAATTTGTTTTCCCAGCGTAAGATTACGACACACTCGGCCCAAATGGCACATTAATATGGGTAAATAATGCTGACAGAGATGTGCCTGTTATGTAATTGACACTTCTCACGTTTTTTACGGACACCAGAGAGGAGGAAGTGCCTTAGGGTGGATGTTGGATGGGGGAGGGGACAAGCATGGATGATTAATGCTGCGTGTACAACATAGATTTATTCCTCTTAATAGCAAAGGAAAACAGAAAGAGTTTGGCCTTAACGCAACTGAATAGGATGAGTTGCCATACTTATTGCTGTCCTATGACCTGCTTTATCTAAAGTGGCTGTGCCTGGCAGTTCCCTTACATGACTGTGCATGGCTCTTTAGTCGAAGGGCAGAAATGCCTCCTTTTAAAATATGAAAAGGACTTGTGAGGTACAAAAGGAGAGGAGGCCACTTTAGGCAAATGGAGTGCTAGCAGCAAGTCTGTCCATTTTTCCTTTTGCTTGCTCTGCCTCAGCTGATGCCATCAAAAGCCTGGGAGTGACTGTTGTCTGATAAGTAGGACACACGTGTGTCGTGCTTTGCCAGCTTAGGCTTTGTGTGTGACAGATGAGACGGTATGAATGATCGTTCCTCAGCATTTTTTCAAATGTTAACACATAGCTATATCTTTGGCTTTAAATAGATTTTCATGTTTATAGTCTTCCAGTAAAAAGCAGTCTTCACCTTATATTTTCTCTTTAAATATGAGTTTATTTGAACATCCATTGGATGAATTGTCCCTACTAATCAAAGCTAAAAGCAATTGACAGACATTGCACACCGATTCATAACAAAATGCATTATCTCTGACACAGGCCTGCAGAGAGTACTCTGAAACCTGCAATTTAACACTTTTGAAGTCTTGTCGTTTCCCCAAAGTTTTTTATATTCTTTACACACACCAGGTCTATGTGCAAGATGTTTTTTGCTGAAAGCCAGACAACCACAGACAGTTGGCCCCTTGATAAGGAGGCGCACCTAGTGACAGTGTTAAAAATAGTCCCTCTGAGGAGAGACCAAGCATACCAGCTGCATCCTTGTTCTTTTTTTTACAGCCTCTGTCAGAAGTTACAATGAGGCTAGCAGTGCTAAAATTGAGTAGGCACGTGCTTTGGACTCGATGTTGCGTCAGAACATTGTTAAAATTGTCTTATCGCGCTGATTTATTATTCACATTGATATATTTATTTATTGCCACTGCCGTTAGTTGTTTCTTTCCACACAGATTATTGTATTACACGTAGCTATGTTCCCTGTCCCAAAAGAAGGAGTAGGACCTCACCAAAGCTTTGTCAATGTACCTCCTAGTGTCTTTATGCCACGCCCTCTCACTACTTCTTCAACCCCAATCTTCATCCTATTGCACTTTGCCATCAAAGGGAAGTTTGCTGATGCACCATTCGACAGATTGCAAAAAGCAGTGGGTGTATTTCCTTGTCTTTAGAATGAAGCACTCTGCTTATTACAGATTAGTAGGTCAACAATCCCTATTATCAGAGGGCTTGATTTATGAGGAGTTCTGCTCTGTGGGGGCTGCTGAAAGCCAAGTATATTAGCCAGTTACAGCTTGTGCCAAAGGCATCTGCCAAGAAATCAATAAGAAACTTACCAGCTCCAGCATCAACAGCAGAAAAGCACTGATGAAAGGCTGAGGGAAACAGCAGTGTAGTCCACAGCCCAAAGGACATCCTTTCAGTCTAGCTATCATCAAATGTAAATTTCAGGACTACTTGGTGACTGGTCTCTTACTAGTACGAATGATACAAACTCAAATTAATTGATGAAATTATCACATTACATGATTGCAATTAGTACAAGGATCCATTAGTGTGGAAATGCAAGAGTGACAGGCCTTTCCTTGTAAGAGCAGTTTGATAGATGTTTGATTTACAGTGTATTTGTTGAACCATACACCTGCCGTACCTCAACGCTGATAGTGAACAAGATTAAATTCTCCTTGGCAGTTATCCATAATGCACGGTAGGCGGTGCCAAATGTGTATGTAGGATATGAATACCAATAAACACGTGTCAAATTCTAATGAAAGTATAAAATATTTAGATTTCTTAAAAAGTCAATGTTAAATGATAATTTGAGCCCAATGTGAATGGGACCTTTTCTTAAGGTGTTGCATAAATGCATAAATGCTGAATGTCTGGCTGTGAATAAAGTGAACGGGGCAATTCTTTATAAAGCTCTGCAGATCCGGCCTAATGCAGCACGCCTGTGTGTCAAGAGCA
The DNA here is from genome assembly GCF_965226575.1 of Pagrus pagrus. Taxonomy (NCBI): domain Eukaryota; kingdom Metazoa; phylum Chordata; class Actinopteri; order Spariformes; family Sparidae; genus Pagrus; species Pagrus pagrus. The sequence continues at coordinate 8,476,125 of NC_140194.1, read as the reverse complement.
TAATTTCCTGACTGCTGTCATTGTGAAGGTCTGGTAATCCAGCTCACAGGCTAATCGTGGGGAGCAGCCTCTCCCATGGCTCTCTGCTTGGGGCTCTTGCTCTTTAGTCATAAAACAGATTTAATTAGACAAAAGGATGATGGCGACTTTCCAAACCCTGTGGCTCTGATGTATGGCTCTGAGACTGTGGTGCTGTGAGGCAGTGACTGGTTCTGGAGGAGAATGTGATGAGATTAGGTTTTTTTGTTGAGTGAGATGTTTTTTTTTGTTTTACCCTGATTTTGAATTTGTAGGGTAAATGATTATCAGTTGCAAGGTTGGTGCAGTGGTGGTGTATAATGTTTAATCTTGCTGATTTGTTTGGCCTTAGTTTGGCATACAATACACAATGCTGAAGTTTAACCCCTCATTTGCATACTTTTGTAATTGCTTTGTCCATCTGTTCTTTACTTGGGTTGAAAAAGGTCATTTGTCATGTTGAGACTTGGATCTGTGGGATACCAGCACCTGGAGAGGTGTGAGATTGCAGGAGAGAGAGAGAGAATACAGTAGACCATCAGAAAGACTCAGGAATGCAAGGCCATGGCTCAGCCATCTGCGAACACTGCTGTTTGATCGTACTCTATCAGTCTTAGTTCACAGTCCCTTTCATGTGCGTACTGTTAAAGGGGAGCAGAAGCTGAATGGGGGAAAAGGCCACAATGTTTGATTTTAATGAGTTATGCAAATGTGTTTTTTGACAATCCTGCAGCTCTTTAACAACCTGTGAATTGTTAGGATGTGTTAATTTCAGAGTGCAGTTATCTTCAGTGGCTCAAAATGAGTGTAGTTTGCCCAACTTTGATGCTACTGATTGTTGGAATGGCAATTATAGATATGTAAAGTATGTCGAACCCCGATTGTAATTATGTTATTTCATCATGAATCAGTTTCTTTTTCGGAATTATGAAATTGATCTGTTTTTATATCCAAGTGCAGTTTATCTAAAATTGAAAAATTAGTTGTTGTTTTTGTTCATATTGTCTCAAAGCTCAGGACTTCATTTGTAAAGAAAGAATATATTTTTAAATACCCTTTCCTCCAAAATGGTAACTACATACAGGTGTAATTCAATTTATTGTCATTGCTATAAAGATAGCATCAGTGCATATGAGCTACCTCTGATAAGGCTAATTTGACGGGTCTATGAAATTATCCTTCCTATTAAAAGTAGGAAGAGCTGGTGTTTGCGATTACTCATTTCTCATTTGAATGGCTTCGGTAGTGACATATTATTGCTGATTAGCATATGTATGTGATAAGGAGCACGTTTCTTGTTAGCTGTGATTACATCCTGCAAGCATGACAGAGGAGACGAAGGTGAAGTCGAGGGGTGCGTGGGAATTTTATCATTGACAGATGTTTGAGGCAGTATACTGGGACACACAGGTTTGTCAGCCTAAATGAATAATATACTCAATTTACTCAAGAGCCACAGATGTATGAGCTGTTCTGTATTCCAGATACAATGAAAGGCAGTGTCGAAAGTTTGTACAAAGAAAAAAATATAACCCTGTGTAGGATTTATCTTTTATGTGGACTCTTGTGACGTACTGTTTGTCCAACTTCAAAGGTAAACATGAGTGAGACTGAGGTAGCATGAGATCACATAAAACTGGGGTTTAATGATTTATTGACTTACAAGATTATCAGCATCATGCACTATGCTGATGAGGCTTTGTTTGTCACTGTTGGGAACCAATAGGATTATGAAATTCCTGAGTGAAGCACAGCTGACTGGAAAAAAGCATCTCAGTAGCAATTAAATTAGATATGTCAGTGTCGGTTCTCATCAGCTGTAATTCTACTTGCCATGAATGTTTCTCAGCCAGTGGAAGTTACAGCAGTGCAGCTGATCTTTTCTTGAAGTGTTATTGCTGCCCAAAGTCTCAGGGTAGAAAATGAGCATTAACATTTTCAACCATGCTCTATCTGCAGTAGATGCTTGCTAACATTCTTTTATTGCCAAATATCTAACCTCTGTAAACAGCCTTGGACAATTGGAGGGTTGAAACAATACATTATTCCTAGTAGGGCAAAACAATAAAAAACTACTTGATGATGATGTTTTATCAGATCATTTTAAATGCCCCCTCTATCCTTGTCTTCCTGTTTAGACAAGTATTGACATGTTTCGAGTATGATTGCAACAGGTCTTAGCAGTGTGATATTTTAGGCTTGTTTGTGTGGAAAAAAAATTAAATGTCCTGCACAGCTGGATTGTAAAAGCAGGCCTAAGCCGGGGTATGACAGAGGGTAGATTACATCACTTACCAAAGCTCAACTCAGCACATGAGCACATCATTTACGTCATTACATCCTGAATCACTGCTAAACTCCAAGACAAAATGTGTGTGTTTAGAAACAGGTTGAGATTCTTCTCCTGTTTATGTAGTGCATCAAAATGCACTTACAGGTTACAAAACATGTACATTAGAGTGTACATGTGGCAACTGTCGTTCCATAATTAAGATGTATTGGGTGTGTATAGGTTCTAATAGTTTATCTTGTGGATAAGGCAGTTAAAACTTGGAAATGGTTTCATAAACAGGATATGTGTGCGGTATAATCTCCTCCTCTGTCCTGTATATCAGAACTGCTCTCCCCGGCTCTGCAGAGGCAGGCGCATTGCTGTGGTTTGGTCTGCTAGGTTGCTACAGACACACTGTTTTATCTATTGACAGCTTTTGCTTTCCTCTCCTCTTAACTGCCCGTTAATGGGGCTTAGATGTGATAAGAAGTGCGTCTTCATAGGATTCATTTTTTAAACTAATAACATTGCTTATAAAATGTGATTAGCTCTGTTGCAAGGTAAGCATTTTTTCTTGCTGTCTTACAAGTGTCGTAAGTTGTAGTGTTTTAGCAGCGAGCATGTTGATATTATAGACCACAAGCTTCGGTTGAAAATGTCATTTATGGTTGATATTCCTGTGTAATTGTTTTGGTTGTTTACATTTTTCAGCAATGGCAGTGCAGGATGATGATTGAATTATATTACTTTGAGTGCTATGGTATTACTCAGCATATGAGACAGTGCTGTATTGTACCATGTTCTAATCTATAGATAGTGTCAACGATGTCTATAGTAGTTGAAAATATGAAAACTATGAGTTATCTGCTGCAGCACACAGTGCAGCATTGCTTTGGGACGTATGACATTTGTTTTTTTTCCCACTAATATTTGACATCCATATCATTTTAACTTTAAAGTTGCAGTCTAAGCCCCCAAAACACATAATTGAAGCCTGGTATGACATACAAGTATTCTGAGTACTAGGTATAAGTTTGTTTTTTCCCCCCTTTTTTCATGTTTGATTGTGTCTGTAGTCTTTGGTTTAAAATGTTGATAAATGTTACAAACAAAAGAGTTAAGGCAGTCTTATTCCAGTAAATTAGGTTTGTTTTCAACAAATTCTAAGCCACAAAATATTGGAACAATTTAAACTACCATTTCAGTGTAATCCAGTTCCTGGTCTGGCTACTTTTCAGGGTGTGTTTTAATTCAGGTAGTAGGAACAACTATTCTGCAGGAAAGCTAATCCACGCCTAACAAATACATGCCAAGACGTTATGGCTAAAGCAATAGCAACAAAAGGAGTGGCTGTGACAGACACACCATTCACCCTATTACATGACACTGTACCATCAAAATTATTTTGAAGCTGTTATTTTAGGGTAAAAAAGTTACATAATGTTGGTTTAAGTCAACATGGAGCAGGAGGTTGTAGTGGATAAGTGAGCTGCATAAGGAAGCAGCACTGGCATGAAAAGCAGACTGTGCTTTTCACTAATATGAATATGATTGTATATTACAAGTTTGCTGGTAGCCAAGCAGTTTGTGAATGAGCCACTGATGATGGAGCAGCTGATCCTAATCAGCTAATGCAAGCATTACTTGAGTCCTCTGTCCGGAATAAACCAATGCTTCAGCTATCTTGTTGAAGAAATAAATAACTTTAATATATTCTGATAGCATTAGCTCTGAGTTAGCAATGTGAAATTGCTTTATCTTGGATTCATTATGTTTTAGGCTCACTCAGGCATTCCACAACAAGCCCCATTTTTCTTATCTTGAATTATGAAAAAGTCCTCTCAGCCTATTATCAAATGTATATATAACTGAAAGCCTTCAATTGTATATGCGATATAGCACAGGTCAGACAATGTGTTATTGGGCCTGTGAGGTTTTTATTTTAATCTTGGTAAATTGTGTTTCCTAATGGTATGCTGTTTGTTTGATTACAGAAGGAATGGCTGTGTCTGAACTGCCAGACTCAAAGGGCTTTGTCGGGACAGTTGGGAGACTCAGGAAAAATGCCCCAGCCTTTACCTGTATCTGCCAAGCCAGAGACTCAGACCACACTTACAACCAAAAAGGCAGAGCCCCAAGCTACTCCCACAAAGTCGCAGCCCTCACCTGCTGCCATCCAGGCAGTAACAACAGTTCCAACCTCAAAAGAAAAGATGGATCCTACATCTGTCAAGATGGAAACCACGGCCAAGGCAGCCTCTGCACAAATCGAGCCCACAACAGAAAAGGTTTCTCCTGTTACATCAGAAAAACAGCCTTTAGCAGGATCCACAGCAGAACACCCCATACCAGCTTTGGCCCCTGTGCAAGAGACAGTAGTAACACCAAAGGTTGAAGTTCCAAACACAGATATTCCCAAGACTGTAACAGTGGCAGAAGAAGATTTGGCAAAAATGGAGGACAGCACGAAAGAAAGTCACAAAACTGAAGAGTCTAAACCTGACATTTCTAAAGTCAAAGTTGAGGCAGGTGTAGCTGTGGCTTCCTCTTCCCCAGTGTCTGAGGCTACAGTTGTACCTACCTCCGCTATTGCTGCAGAGGTTGCTGTGAGTGGGATTGTTCCAGCTACTGAAACACAGCCAGAATCGTCTGCTCCAGAGAGGATTGTTAAGGAGGTACACCCAGATGATCATATCAAACTGACAGAGCCAACAAAATCTTCACAGCAAGTTGAAGTGAAATCAAAGTCACAAGAACCACAGCTGCCAGTCGAAGCAGAGCCAGCAATAGCAGCTGACCGGAAGGAGGTGGTTGATAAGCTGGCTGAAGGGAAAATGGACGTCACTTCAACTCAAGAGACACAGCCAGTTTCTACAAACATCATCATAAAAGTAAGAATGGGTCCTTTTGACTGACAAACAATGTACTATTTGCAAACCAATCATTTGTTAGTATTCTTCGTACCTCAGTTTCAACATATGATGGCAGTATGATTATTGTGATGACAGCTAAAATAACTGATGAAATTTAGATGACTGTTGTGGAAAGATGTGTCTTGCATCTCGTCTCAGAGTTCAATTTTGTTTAGTTTGTTGATGTGTCTTCTGCAATTTCCTAATTTATATTGACAAGACTCGATGAATTATGTATCTTTCCATTGAATTAGACCATTTTCAGAATTACTCTTGATAGCATCCTGCAGTTACAAGTAAGAACTTGTCAAATATTTGGCAGTATATGCTTCAGAAGTCTAGCCCCTTCACTGACCAAATCTGATGGTTGTTGTTTTTTTCTTCACATTTTTAGGACCAAGATGAAACCAAGAAAGAGCCACTGAAAGAAAGAAAGGTCTCCCTTCCTACAGGGCAGGTTGAACTGGAAAACATAGTTGTCCCTGCAGCAGCTGAAAAGCCTAAATCCAAAGGAGAAGAGCATGATGAAGACCAACCCCAGATTTTACCCATATCCCAGAAACTGGAAGAGGGGCAGGTGGTTAGTGATAAAAGTAAAGATAACATAGATACCTATCCATCCATTTCAGTAAAGGAGGTGGTTACAGTTGAGAGAAGGCGCCTAAGTTTCCAAGCAATGGATGAAAGCAGTGAAAGTGAGCTCACACCCTCACCTAAAGTCCAGAGGAGAAGGCTGACGGTGACCCAAGTTTCATCCAGCAGTGAGGACATCAAAACTGAGAGTGCTGACTCCAATGCAGAAGAAGATGAAGAGTTCATCCGCAGGCAGATTATGGGTATGGGTGATGAAGAAGAAATGTCTCTTTCAGAGGATGAAAAAGATAAGGATTTGGCAAATGAAGAAGCTCTCAAGGAGACTGAACTTGATAATGCTTCAGTGATACCAAAAAGTAGCACAGATAAAGATGATTGCCCAGCCAGGATAAAAGTCCTCCTTAAAACTGACACTGCAACTACTCAAGAAGTGGCTGAAACAATACCCAGCACTACTCTAAAGAAAGCTATTCCAGTCGTGAGACAGAGACAAAGCACTGATGAAGAAGTAGAGAGCATCACAGAATCACTGTCAAAGGGATCATCTAGTGTTCAGGCATCTAGCTTTACTCCAGGATCTTCACCTACGTCAGCCTCATCTCTGGAGGAGGACAGTGACAGTAGTCCCAGTCACAGGAAAATCAGTGGGGACAAACGGCACCGTAAAGGTAAGCACAGGCAGCCAACTCAGCCTCTCCCTACCATTGAAGACTCCTCTGAAGATGAAAAGATGAGGGAAGAGGAGAAGTCTAGGAAGGACAGAGGGGAATTCAGGGCAGATGACCACCCAGTGTCTCCAACTGAAAATGCTTCCTCCTCAGAGGATCTGAGACAGGTCACAGTAATCGATGAAACCAGCAGAACGTCTGGCTCTGAGTACTCTGCCAGTATAGAATCGGAACCAGAGGCTAGGCGAGCTGTACAGAGAGGAAGTAAACCTTCACCAACAGTGATGCCGTACTTTCCCTCGGATCCATTTAAAGAAAAGGATACTGCAACAAAATCATTGAAGAGCGCTGAAGAAACATATGAGGAAATTATTCAGAAGACCATAGCTATTCCAGGGGAGAGTCCTCCTGATATTGAGCCCCTCTATGGAGGAATGGCAATAGAGGACTATCTTTATGAGTCCTTAGTTGAGGAGCCTGAGTTTAAGATTATTGTCTCTCAAGAGGAAGAACTCAAACATGATACTTCCACTGAATCTCTCAAAAAACTCAGGTCTCCAGAGGAAGTTTATGAGGAGATGATGCAGAAAAAGAGAGAACTGATGATGATAGAGCAAGAGTTTCAACAGGCCCAGACAGCCATGGAATCTTCCTCATCAGGTGCTTCAGTCACTGGGCCTTCATCAGTTGCTGAGACCTGTGTGGTGACCATACCCACAGAAGAGACATCTATCACCGGGCAAACTGACATGCCCCTTAAAGGCACTGAAACTCTAGGCGAAGTGCCAGAGAAGAAAAAGAAACGACCAGCTCCTCCACGCCCCTCTGAACCTCCTAAGCGCTCTGAGGTCCCTGTTGTTCCCAGTATGCCTAGTGGATCTATAGGTTTTGTTAGGCCTATGGTTCCTCAAGATCCTGCACTCAGAAAGGCATTGTTCCCTATACCAGACCTCAAGATCACCCAGTGTTCATCTGGGGAGGAAGAGGATGACAGTCTTGCAGATGAGTACGGTGTTGGCATTTCCTCGGACATTACACCCAGTGATGATTCTGAGACTAAAGAAGATCCGTCCACAAGTCCACCTTTGTCTGAAATTGTTGAGATGGAACCTATCTGTGTGGTCTGTGAAATTCCTGAGCCAAAACCTATTCCAACTCCAATATCAGCCCCAGAACTAACCACTACACCTTCCCCTGTATCACCAGTGTCACCTCCAACTTCACCAGCCACTCCAGATTCCAGTTTGGCTTCTAATGCTACATCTTCATCCTCATTCCAGGCTCAAACACCTCTGTCACCAGATTCAACTCCACTGTCTACACCAACACCGCCAACTTCATCTGTAACCCAATCACCTCCAGAGATCTCACCACCATCACCTGCCACAGCTGCAGTCTCTCGCCCCACTCCAAGCACAGTTATAGTTACAATACCAGATGTGGTGTCAGATCCCTCCAAAGCTAAAACAACTGCTGTCGGTCAAGCTTCTACAACTGATGTTGCAACTCCAATACTAGTGGGGATGTCTACTCATGTACCTGTTGTGGTTCAAATGCCCGACTTGGTTTCATCTCCATCTCAGGAGCCTATTGAGGCTCCAGCTGTTATACAGGTCTCAGCACCATCTCCGACACCTGTTGTTGTCTCAGCTCGACCTACAGTCGTAGTTGCAGCTACACCTGTTGCAGTCTCTACTCCAGCTTCAGCCCAAGTTGTTCCTGCTTCTGTCACTCTGGCCTCATGCCCTGGGCCAGTCATAGTTCAGATGCCTGACCTGGTTTCAACTACATCTCCAATCTGTGCACAATCCCCACTACCAGTCTCAGCACTCGTATCTACCCCAGCTCAAGTACAAGCCAAAGTGGTGCACTCAGTCCCTGTACAACCAGGTGTCTCCTCTGTGAGCCCAGTAGTAGTCCCAACTTTGACTCAAACAGCCCAGGTTCCTGCACCAGCCCCAGCATCAACTACTATTGTTAAAAAGAAGGTCCCACCCCCTCCACCCCCTCGGTCTACTTCAGTGTCATTACCTGAGCCTAATACAGAGCTGCCACACGTAAGGACTGTTCAGCAAGTCACCCCTACTGTGACCACCACTGTAGCTACAGGAACCACTGTGGCTGGTCAACCAATGCAGTCTGTAGCTGTGGATATACAGCCAAGAATGGAAGAAATGCAACCAGATAATGTGGCTGTACCTCAAATAGTGACCCCAACCAGACAAGGGCATGTAGTCATCATAGTGCCCAGTATGGAAAACAGATCTCTGCATGGACAAATCCCACAAGACAGAGCTAGTACAGGGCCAATTGCTTCCACTCTTTCTGGGCCATTAACTAGTCAAATAGCCACACGCCCTGTTTCGGATATACCCAGCACAGACACAGCTTCACTATCCATGAAAGTGTCAGCAGTGCCAGTGGCTTCAGCTCCACCACTTCCACCTAAACCAATGGTAGGGGCAAAGGTTACAGACACAGTAGAAATACCTGTAGCAGATACACCTCCACCACATCCTGCTACTTTACCGAAGCCAACTGTTCATTCAAAGCCCCCAGTACCCACTGTGCTGACGATTGCTACAGCAACAGTAGTAGATGTTGTTGTTTCAACAACTGGCCCCAGTCAAACCGCCAAGCCTCCACCACCCATACCACCCAAGCCTATATCAATTCCAGCAGGACTGGTTTTCAGCCACAAGCCAGGAGAGAGTGTCAAGCCACCTCCTTATGTGGTCCCCAAAGCTGCAACACTGCCCAGGACCAAAGAACCTCCAAATGCTCTGTCACTTACCCTGACACGACCTGTGGAGTCTAAGTCGGGTGCAGCATCTCCTAAGTCACCTTTGTCTCCCAGACATGCCAAATGTTTGCAAACCTATGTTGTGATAACCCTTCCATCGGAGCTTAGCTCACCACCAGAAGGAATAACAGTCCAGGCACCTGTAAGACGAGGCTCCATCCCATCTACAAAAGTGGCAGAGGTACGGGCCACACCTTCAGAGCAGAAGACACCCACTGAGGCATTCTCAGCACAGGCAACAATTAGGAGAGCCTCTGTCCCCACTGTAAGGCATCCGCCTCCTATACAAATAGTTCCAACTGTGGCGGTACAGCAAGTGACACCCCCTGAAATAGTAACTGCTAAAGTGCAAGCCTCTGTGCCTTCTGTAGTGCAACCATCATCATCTGTGGATGACACCATAGTGTCATCAGGTCAGGACTTTATTCAGGCACATAGTGTGCCTCCTCCAATTAAGAAACCGTATGTGCAACAGCAGCAACAACAACAACAACCAATTACTCAGCCACTGCCACCACCTACAACAATATCTGAGGTCATCGCAATGCCCACAGAACCAAAGATACTTATTCAACCACTAACAGTCCAAGCCACAGCAAGAGCACAGGCTATACCATCTGTTGCTCAGCATCCAGACATAGCCTCAGAAGTCATAACAATTCCACCAGAGGTTTCAGCTGAAGCACTAATTCCTCATGCCCTGATACCAACAGTACCTGTACTGCCACAGCCTCGGACAGATGTTGTCACTGTACCATTACAGCCTGAGGTACCTGTAAGTGGGTTAGTTCCCCAAGATAGACCAGCTGGAGTCCCCTCAACTGTTATTTATCCACAAGTTGGAACTCAAATAGAAATGCTACAAAAGGAACAGGATATGCCTACTGATGTCATTGCCACTGATGCAGTTATAATAAGATCACCAATACCAGAAGTGAGTCAGCAAATTCCTGTTCAACAGCAACATGTGGTAGTTGAAGGTTTTGACAATACTCACATCATTGCTGAAGTCACATCAGTACCACAAACTGTTCAGCCTTTAGAAGTTTTGCCTTTATTTACAGATCAACTATCCACACAGCAACCACTTATTGTACAAACTACAACATTTGAATTACCTACAGAGGTTATTACAACAGACTCAACTGCTAGGATACCAGGAGTAGCAACAGTATTTCCAGTACCTCATCCTCTACCTGTAGTAGCCCAAGACACACCTGAAAGAGTTAAGTTAATGCCAGTCACTACAGATGGGAAGATGACATATTCTACAATTGGTGAAGTATCACCTGTTGTGATGGAAGTCCAACAAATGACAAGGCAGCCAGAAGTACCACATGTAACTTATATCCCACAAGTCTATGGAGCACCGACATCCTCAGTCACGCCACATTCAACACCCCCAGTGGAGGTCATAGCATTACATCCTGAATGCGAAACACCCAGAGAAATTCTAACAAACATTGATGTAAGAAGACCTTCAATAACATCATCAGTTATGCAGCCCCAGACAGTGGCTGGGATGCCAGTTGGAGTTATTACCACTGAGGAAACCACCAGTAGGAGAAGGACATCTATATCATCTATAGTACAGCCACCATACACTACAAGTGAGATATTTACCTATCCCACAGAGTATGAAATGCCAGCACAGGTGGTTACAACTGAAGCCTTTGCTGCCACCAGGAGAGCATCCATAACCATGCAGCACCCACTACCGTCACAGATAATAAACATGCCAGCTGAAAGAGATGTTCCATTTGATGGCCATGCTTCTCAGGTGCCCTACGGGAGAGAGTCTATTCCTTCAACAGAGCAAAGACCACAGGTATTAACTTATTCATCGGAATATGATCGTCCTCTGGAGATAATAACCACTGAGGCATACACCAGGAGAACCTCAGTACCCACTGCACATGACATTCCTCAGGGTGTATCTGTGGCTCCAGTCACCATCACTAAAATTCAGCAAGAGTCTATTGAGAGCCAAGAGATTAGAGGACCAGAAAAGGTGGTCTCCAGCATGAGTCACATGTATTCTTCTTCAATTTCCACCTCAGGCCAGCCTCCTGAAAGCCTGCCTAGCCTGGTCACTCAGGTGGTCACCACTGAGGTCCAGAGGACCACTGTTTCTGTTGTCCATGAAAGACTTCCACAGGTCCCTCCACCCAGTGTAGCAATCACTATACAGCCAGATGTAGCTAAAGTCCAACCTCTGCCAAAACAGAATGGGAAGATAATCTACCCTGGTGACGTTATCGATTTACGTACCATGAAGGTTGGCGTAAAGATGACTGAACAAGGCATGGACCTGACACCACCTGAGTCATGTCGACAGTCTTTTTCAAGTGATTCTAGTGGCCGTCAAATCACAGCAGTGCAACCTGAGATTGTAAATCTTAGTGCAGAGATCACCCCTGCAACCACACTGTCAGTTGTCTCTGACAGCATCACAATAGTCACATGTACCGCCACCATTGCCTCATATAAAAACACTCCAGCAGAGAAACCACTTGATTTACAGGGACCTGTTACATCCTTGCCTCTGCCTCTCACCACATACAAACCATTTGAACCGCTGGCACAGATTGTATACAGACCTGTGAACTCCCAGGCTGTAGTCAGTGCTGTAGTACCCACAGCTCAAGACATACCCATTAATCTTTCCTATGGAGTGTCCCCAGGGGGCAAACAGCCCACTACATTAGTCCCAGCAGCTATCAGCAATGGAGGTCCTATCCTTTCTCTAGAGGCTACAGGAGCCATGGATCTATCAAACTATAGACCAGTGAGAGCTATGGTAGCTTTGTCTGGCACAAGCCCAGGAGTGGTGACCACTGTTGTAGAAGATGATGGGACTCCAGTAGACCTTACAGCTGGAAGGAGGAACGTGTGCTGTGATGTCATTTACAAACTACCATTTACTGGAAGCTGCAGAACACAGCCTCCAGTCACAGCCCAGCCGGACAACCGTTTTGGCTATAGAGATGACCACTACCAATATGATAATGCTGGAATGTATGGTATCAAAGGCATGAATGGTATAAAAGCCTCAATGTCTGAGACCAACCTGACAGAGGCAGGACTGTTCTCCTACGATCCCAAGAATGACCAAGATTATCTTCGTGGACCTACAGATGACGCTATAGACCTTACTGCTGCCAAACTTTCTGCTGGTAAGTATCTACTTGTTTGCAGGTTTTTTATTACCATCCTCTACGCTTGCTTTATGGGCTTGAATTTGATTGGTTTAATAGATTTGAAATGTTTATTTACAAAGTACTTCTTGTCTTTAACTTTTATTAAGTTAAATAATTTGCTTACTGAAGACATGTTTGTTTGTTTTTCTTTTAAGTTAATTATTAATTTATGCTTTCCTGTAATTGTTTGATTTGCGTTGCTCTTTAATATGCATGTTTTCTTGTACTCTAAGTATTAACGCCTGTTTTGGTTTGGTTTTTTTTTTTCCTTTTGTCTTCATACAGATGCATGTGTGTGCCTGCGTGTGCTTCCTCAATATTTTGGTTTTGCATCTTGCTAACCAAAATGACTACAGATGTGCATGTGCAATGGGAGACTGTAAATCCAAAATTGCATGACTCTCAATTCATATACATACAGCATGTTTTTACCCGAAATTATAATGTATCTGATTAAGTAAAATCTATATCCTTGATTGTGGCAGGTAAAGCTCTAGACTACACTAGCAAATCTCCTGGAGGCTACACTGGGATGACTACAGCTCCATACTCCCAGGTCCCTGCAGCTGGGTTTGGTGTAAATAGTGTTCTAAGAACCTCAGATGGAATAGTTTACTCCTCAGTTGCTGCACCAGTTCCATCCACCTATGCAATTACAACTCAACCAGGCTCGATCTTTAGCACTACCTTAACACCTACATCTACAGTCCAGAACCAGTCGTTGCCGCACCCATATGGTTTCATCCCCAGTACAGACCCAGGGCAGATAATTCCTTATGACACAGGGATACCTAAGGAGCTTCTACCCACTGCGTTGGCTGACATCATAACAGGCTATCCAGACATGTATTCAGACACCACACTTGAGGCAATTGCTGCCTCTCTGGATGCCTTAGCTTCCTCCCCAATATTCCCTGGCTTAGACAACACCAAGATGGCCCAGTATCAGATGGAGAGGGAGTTTCTCGAGCTGGAGAAGCTTAAGCAGCTTTGTCTTGCTGAGGAGCTGGAGTGGGAGAGACAGGAGATCCAACGTTACCGTGAACAGGAGCAGCTTATGGTCCAAAGGGAGCTTGAGGAGCTCCAGGCCTTGAAACAGCAGCTCCTTCTGCAGCAAGAGGAAGAGCATCATGCCCACATGGTGGCCCAGCAGGAGACGTATGCCCAGCAGAAAGAACAGTTGCAGCAAATTCAACAACTCCAACTGCAACTCCAGCGCCAGTTAGATGAGCACTATGGTAGCACTGGTACCACAGGGAACCTACTAGATGCTAAATATGCAGGGGTAGGGGACAGTGGCCAATACTGGCCTGTCAAAGACGAGTCTACAATTCCATCTATTGGGACACAGTTTGATGAAAGTCAGGACCAGCTTAATCTAGTAAGGAAGCTTCAAGCTGATCAGGACACAGGGAAAAAAATAATTGATAGTGGAGTGCAGACAGATGATGAAGACTCAGCAGAGAAGCAGCATGTAGGAAGGAGAAAGAAGAATAAGAGAAATGTTGAAAGCTCAGCTCAAACTGATGATGAGGACCAAGATGAATGGGACGCTCCCACAAAAGCTCGACGACGCTCTCGAAAACATAGCAGCGAGGGAAAACAAGGCTCCAAGGTTTCTAGCATTGCTATCCAGACAGTGGCCGAGATATCTGTCCAGACTGACCACTCTGGAACTATCAAACGACCCACTGTCCAGATGGACACTAAGGTAGAAATCATCAAGCATATCTCAGCTCCAGAGAACTCTCAGAGAGGTGGCAGTCTGAGCTGTCAGACAGACTCAGACAGAAGGCAAACACCCATTGAGGTGGGCTACAGCACACACCTAACAGCAGATGTCCCCTCTAAGTCTAAAGTCTTCTACAACCAAGTCTCCCCTCTGTCACCGGAAAAATCACTTGGAGGGCAGAGGATGCTGACTGCTGATCCAACGAGATTTTCCTCTGGCCCTCGCACATTGAAGGCTGGTCAGAAGTCTCTGTCTGATCCTAAATCCCTTAGTCCTTCCACAGAAGACCGGATGGGTGGATACTATGCAGACAGCTATTCAGTAAGTCATAGCAGAATATAATTGGGACAAATTTGAACTCTCTTATCATTATTGATAATTCTGTGTTTTTAATTTTCCTTTTTTTTATTCAGTGATTGACAGATTTATCATTTGTTTTCGTGTTCTAGGGCCGAGGTTCTCCCTCTGGTACAGGTAAGAAGGTAAAGCGGACTCTGCCAGACCCCCCTCCCGAAGATGACTCTTTGACAGGACGGTCAGGCTACAGCACCAACTCTGCTCGTCGGCGTCTTGCCCGTAGTACAACAATGGCCCGGGCTAAGATCCTGCAGGACATTGACAAGGAGCTTGATCTGGTGGAGAGAGAATCTTCTAAACTTCGCAAGAAACAGGCTGAGCTAGATGAAGAGGAAAAGGAGATTGATGCTAAGCTACGGTGAGATTCTAAAGATTAACTCAATTTGGCTTGAGCTTTTGTTCAAACCCTTTGACATCAATTCAAACAAATAATGTTAGTAACCAATCAATGTCATGAATTGATTACATCCGATATTCTTGCATCCGTCCCTCTCATGCAATCATTATTCCTAATTCATCTGCATAATTCCCCTCTTACCTTGATAGCTTATGGGCTAAAAGGCTGCCTTGACATCACTCAGTGAGACCTCTCCACACTCACACATAGTAAAAGGTACCAATGTGTGGGAACCCAAAACATTAATTGCCTCTTTGGTTGTAATTTTATTCGAATTGTTAGTGCTAAAATTGTAAAACAGTATGTACCCTTTATTTCTTATAATTGTAGGTACCTGGAGATGGGTATCAACCGACGTAAGGAAGCCTTGCTGAAGGAAAGAGAGAAGAGAGAGAGAGCCTATCTCCAGGGGGTGGCAGAGGAAAGAGACTACATGTCAGACAGTGAGGTTAGCAACATCCGAGAAGCCAGGGGTGATGGCCTGGAGAGACCACGGACAGCTCCCCAGTCAGAGTTTGAAGAATTCATCCCCCCACAGACAGAAGCTGATTCCCAGTACAACACACTAACTAGTCCCTACTCTCATTATGCCCAATATGTTCCCCAGACCCAAACCACCAGTCACTATACCCAACAGAACTTATATCAACAGCAGTCCCTTTACCACCAACAGGTGTCTCCTTATCCAACCCTATCCCTCTCCCATGCCCAGGCTCAGCCTGGCAGCTATCAACACGCTCTGCTCTTGCAGCAGGGAAAGCAGCGTCAAACCACCCTCTCTGATTTGGAGCCTAAGATCACCACTAGCTATGAATCGATGCGCAACCAGCCTCTGCTAATTGTGCCAGCCTCCTCAGAAAGTGGCTATGGGGTTGCTCACTTGGGGGGCAAGTATGGCAGTTTGGACTTGAGGCTAGGGCTAGAGGAGAGGAGTATGGCTTCTAGTCCCATGTCTAGCATTTCTGCTGACTCCTTTTATGCTGATATTGACCACCACAATGCCAGGAACTATGTGCTGATAGAGGACATAGGGGAGCTCACCAAGACCTCGACTGGGCTGAGCAACACCGGCTTGAGTTCTGGATTCAACCTGCCTGATAAGGAGTTGTCCAAGGCAGACAGACTACTCAGGGCAGCAGAAGTCAGGCGCACAGCAGAGGTAAATAATACATTGTTACATCATTTGCCCTGCTAATCTCCTCATGTATAACCCTGATCCCCAAAAAGTTTTGACGCTGTGTGATGAGTAAATAAAACCAAATGTGAAAATTTGCTAACCTGTTTTTCATATTAACTTTCTCTTTTAGGTGGCAGATTTTTTAGGCTCATCTCGACTTCAGGGTTATAGTAAAGGAGAAGATGACACTATGGAGGAGCCCTATGAGCTGAAGCTACTGAAGCAGCAGATCAAGCAGGAGTTCAGGCGAGGAACTGAGGGACTAGAACACTTAACAGGCCTGGGCCTGCCCCAGTATCTCCCCAGTGATAGCAGTTTTCGCCACTTTCCTAAAGGAGAAAAGTATAGCATTGGCAGGCTCACCCTTGAAAAACAAGCTGCAAAGCAACTCCCAGCCGCTGTGCTTTACCAGAAACAGATGAAGAACAAAAAAGCCCTGATAGACCCCAAGGCCATCACTAAATTTTCACCAATTCAGGAGAGTAGGGACCTGGAGCCTGACTTTGCAAGCTACATGGGATCTGGGGCCTCCTCTGTGACCAATCTGGCTGCCACAGCTAGGCTGCTTCAGGATGAGATTACATTTGGGCTAAGAAAGAACTTGTCGGAGCAGCAAAAATATCTAGGCTCCTCCCTGGGGGCCAATTTAGCTGGTTCTCTTAACCTTGGGCAGTCCCTTGGACTGGGAGCCTCAATCAGGGCCACTGCCCAGGATGATGGAACTCACCCAAGTGGCACCCGTTCTCGACCCTCATCACGGCCTTCCTCCCGCCCCTCTTCTGTCTATGGCTTGGATCTATCTATAAAACGGGACCTATCCAGCTCCTCACTTAGACTTAAGACAGAGGGAGAGGTTCTAGATGCAGCATTTGCCCCTGGGGTGGCCAGAGCAAAGCCCACCAGTTTACCTATCAGCCAAAGCCGGGGCCGCATCCCCATTGTGGCTCAGAACTCTGAGGAGGAGAGCCCTCTGAGCCCAGTGGGGCAGCCTATGGGTATGGCTAGAGCATCAGCTGGACCTTTACCTCCCATCTCTGCTGACTCCAGGGATCAATTTGGGTCTAGCCATTCCCTGCCAGAGGTACAGCAGCACATGAGGGAAGAATCTCGGACGCGTGGCTATGATCGAGACATCGCATTCATCATGGATGACTTGCAAGGCGCCATGTCTGACAGCGAAGGTAAATGGAGTCTGAGACTGTTACAGCAACTTGACTGTGTGGACCTGCTTGTCTCGCATGCTAATGCTGAGTGGTCTTACTGACTTTGTGCATTAACTGGTTCTTTCTCAACCATCAGTTCTCCAGATAATTGTTGTTGGTTGTTGGTTACTATATTTCCCTCTGTCACGGTAAATGTCACATTAGATGTTTGCATGCTATTTCCTTTCTTTTGAATGTCTTACTCACCGATACATAATACTCTAATGGCCTGAGTTTATGTATGTCACTAATCAGTTCTATCCATGTTTGTTCTGTGATTTCAACAGCATGCTTTGTCTTTTGATTTTTCAATGGCTTTACTTTATCATAGTTAAATGGTCATCCATACAATTGATATGAATAAAGTATATGGGCTTGAACTTGATTCACATATGTTAAAATTAAGGCAGCTGTATTCTTAGTGAGAGCCCAATATTTTTTTAAAATCCAAGCAATACATATTTTACAATCACCCTAAACAAAATATCTACATTGGGAGCTTTCAGTGAATACATGGTCGACCTAACACAGTCATCAATATTCATAAATACTGAGAGATTGTTGCATATAATTGCACACCTGCGTGGTTCAGAAATGTACAGGTGTAGAATATCTGAATATTTTTTGATACTTAAAAGTGAGATACCAAAAAATGACCTTTTAGTACAAGTTAACATACAAAATATAAGCTTCGTAATGTGCAAGAAATTCTTAAATGACAAAAATGATGTTAAAGTAGAACAATATAACATTTAATCATGTTCTAAAATGTTAAGTGCCTCATAAACATAACTTATAAATCATGTACAATTATGCCTGTGCATAGAGGAATATAGTTGTGTTTGGTTGATGGCATTTACAGATGCTGTATAGACTGTAGAAACCTGTAGTAAAGGATTTTTACATGAGGGTATGACGAGGAGTGTCTAGGGATTCTCTTATTCTTTTTTCCAGCCCCTCCTCCACCAATCTCCAGAGCAAAACACTGTTTTTGTGAGAAGTAGGCCATCGCCTCAGAAAAAAGTGTATTTCCTTTCTCAGGCACCCTTTCAGCTAACAACTAGCAGCAGGAGGTTTAAAGGAATACTGCTGAATCATGGGTGTCTGGATGCACTTCAGTGTTGTGCAGTCTAGGCATTCACTTTGTGTAGTTGCTTCTCTATAACTCATGGCAAGTCAGTGACACACACCCATCAATTTAAGTGAAATCTAATTTGCAGGAGATTTTATTTTAACCCGAATTGCAATGCAACGTCTTTCTCTCAAGGACAACCATGCAGTAACGTGTAATGTTTAAAATTACATTTAGCATCGTATTATTGTGTCTCATCTGTGTTATGTTAACTGTATGTCTTTGTTTTTGTATATCTTTAATTTTCTATCTGTATCTGATTTTGCATCCTTGCATGTTGTGCAATACATACGTTTTCCATTTCCATCTTAATAAAGTGAATGTTTTCTGCTTGTTGGGTGTTGCTGTGGATGTCTCATTAATATGTGAGATGTCTATGTCCCCTCGGGATTGACAGCCACTATTGACATGTACTATCTCCATCTCTATAAATGTGGGATTGGTAGTGTTTCATTAGGTTAGGTAAATCCATTTCTGTAGATATCAATATGCCATATGAAAAGTCATTATTCTTAAGATTTAATTAGATTTAGCATATTCAGCAGAAACATGTACATTTGGACAGTGAAATACAAAGCTATAAAATGTCAGTGGCTGTTGCAAAACACTGAGTAGAACAAAGTCTAAGAGGGTTTTTTTGCCATCCACATTGATTTTCAGATACCTATCAAAATGCCTAATACTAACAAATATGTTTAGCAATTTTTAGCTTTGTTTCTGGACCATTTACAAAGGATTGGTATAGTTAAATTCTTGATAAGAAGGTGATATGTCTCCTGACCCCATGTAAGTGTCCGTCTGCCTTGATTACAGCACTAAGTGAATCCATGCTGGCTTTGAACAGAGATGAGGCCAGAATCTTTCATGAAAGTATCAGACACGGTAGAGTATTTTACAGTACTAGTTTAAAAAGACCTTACTTCAATGGTACTACTATGGCTCAAGCTTACATTAATTGATAGATGGCTTTTTTCCCTAAAATGTATTTTATATGTTTTTCACAATGCTTTTGCTTAAATCTGTAAACTGTCTGACAGGCTCCTAGTGTCAGACTTTCAGTAGTTTCAAGCATGTATCTTACATTGACTACCGCTTTCAGTGCATGTGCTGAAGTATTCTCACAATACAAATCTAGTCTTGAGTAGTTCCTGTAGTTTGTTAGAGTAATGAAAATATGTTGAACGCCTTTCTGAAAAAAACATATAACTTTGTACCCCAGCTGGAGGCCCAAACTGGAATATAGAAGGTGAGACAGCATCTCAATTTCCATGTAGTTACAGTAGAGACTGTTTGCCTCCATGTCGCATATCATGGTCCTGAATCATCCACTTTCTCTGGTTGATTTTGTAAACATACCAGACTCATTCTGGAATGACCCACATCTCAACAGTATATACATGTCATTTAGCGGATCTCTAGTAGTCGACATGTCAAATCCATTCTGTAAAGAACCCCATCTCAATGACACCAGGTCTTTTTTATGTGTCATATTACTGTAGTGGCTTCAGTTATACATCATTCTGGAATGAATGCACATCACAGTGGCTCTGTGAGCATATCAGTCCCATTCGCAGTATTCATGTTCATGCACTTTTGCAAAAAAAATCACGTGTATATGTGTGATCATGCATAAGTGTTAAAATATGTTTGAATTGCTATTCAGCGCAAATATGTACAGGCAATTTTGAGAGAACTCTGAAGGTCGATGTTGCCACTTTTTACTGATTCTTGATCAGACAACTCAAATACTGATCAGAACTGATAAGTGCTCTTTAATCTAAGAAATGTAGATAGGCAACATTTACCTTCAGTAATAAATGGTCATAAGGCAGTTTCTCTTCATCATTACTGGTGCATCTCCTTGGTGGAATTAGATCATTGATAATACAAAGAGACGTTTGGCAGATCTGCGCACATTCTATCCTTAGTGACAATTTATTGAACACCAAAGTGATGACTCACATTTCTAATGGAGCACATTCCCCACCAACCTGCTTTGTTACCATGGCTTTAGATCATTTTTTACTTTTTAGATGCTTAAATTTTTGTGAGCTTTGCAATAATTATGCTAAATGTGTGCCGCCAGAAGACATCTAATATCAGTCAGACGTTGCATATCATGCTTAAAACGTGTTCATGTCTGGTGAGCTTTTTTTTTTTTTTTTTGGGAAGGGAGGGGGATAGTACAGTATCTCACAAATACATTAAATAGTTCATTACCACTTGACAGTTATTAAGCTTTTAATCATAAACCAAAAGGTACAGTGGAAGTGATACTTATTATTATTATTAGAAGAAGAATAAAAACACACAATGGGACAACTCCAACCCACAGTGTTGTGGCTAAAATTATTAGATATCACAATATATATTTATATATATTTCCGGGCTTCTTTTAAGAACTATGATTCATAAAAAGTATCTATGAAAATGTGGAGCCCTTACACTCAGACGGGGAGCATTGCATGGTATCAAAAGCATGCCAAACCTAAAATGCTCTTTGAAATTTTACTCATCCTTCATTCAGTGTTTGCAGTAATCATTTGATCCCACAGACGGGTCGGATAGAGTGGAACAGAGTTTATACTTCTCTGCTTTCACCTATCCAATCAGGACAGATCGAAGATCTTCCTGCTTTTGAGCAAAGGGGGATGGATGTGAGACACACTTTATGATGCACACTAGAGACTTTAGTCAAAGCTTCGTTGAAAGATTGATCTCTGCCTAAATTACACAATTTACCTTGTGTAAAGCAGAGATTTATCAAGTTGTCAGGGATACAGCAGGTGTGTGCTTGTGTGTGCATGGCTTTTAAACCACTTACTCTCCCTGCCTAGCCTATCATCTGAGGAGAGAGGACACAGATTGGTTTGATAAGCCAAGGGAAGGGCATCCGCAGAGCGGAAGCATGTCAGACAGGAGACAGGTGAGATCCAAGCTGACAACATTCACCTGCACACTGTGATGTTTTCTTACTTGGATTTTCGACATGTAAACCTGAGATGTTTCCTGAAGGGAAACCTCTTTCCTTCATGCTCTAAATTCCTTCAAATCTCCCTCAGATGAAACTGGTCCCTTATAACTTCCCTCACACTCGCATCAAGCTTAAGAGAGACCTGAAGGACACCAGTGTGTCAGGTAAGGCAAACACAAACATATCATACAGTGATTGTGCACACAATTATTTCCTATCACGGCTTTACTAATTAGGATTTGTATGTTTACTTTCCCCTCAGGGAATGGACTTGGGATCCGTGTGGTGGGTGGTAAGGAGATTCCAGGGAGTCGAGGAGAGATTGGAGCGTACATTGCCAAGGTTACCCCTGGCGGCGCGGCCGAGCAAACAGGAAAAGTTGTTGAGGGTAAGAGGAGAATGAGAAAAGGAAATGGTATAAATTAGTTTTTATCTTTTGAAAGGAAAAAGCCCCGGAAAAATAATGTATAAGTGTAAAAAGAATATCATTTCGAAGGCCTGGAAGATAAACAGTGTTAAGGCATCTTTAAGCTATCAGAGCCATGTGAGCCTCCAGTAAAAATCTCTGCCTAAATCACTGAATTCCAGATGGAGATGTGAGCGGCTGCTGTAGCCTTCTGTGTTGTGGTCTGTCACGTCTCATTCCCTGACACATCGCATCCAAACACAGAAAAAAGCCTGTCAACTCAACCCTCCACAGCACTGGGCTATGTTAGTCATTAGGCTATATTTAGCTTCAGAGACACAAACCCACAATGGCAGGCATTGGAGAACACACACACACACACACACACACACACACACACACACACACACACACACACACACACACACACACACACACACACACACACACACACACACACACACACACACACACACACACACACTCATAATCAGCTTCTGAACATTAAAAAAAATCCCCCCACAATTTGTACTTTATTAGAATTTTCAAAGGATTGATCTCCTCATGTTTATTATTTGGACAGAGAAGTGTAATGTTATAATTCCCGCTGTTTGAGGATATTTTTAGGAAGGAATTGGTTCTAGTTTCTCTCTTCAATGGGAGCTCCACCATGGGGACCGCCATGACTTTGCTACTGCACGAGGGAGGGAGCGAAGGACAGATCATCTCATGTATTTCTTCTTCCGTATCTGGTCTGATGTATTTCATCCTTTTTTATTTTTTGTTTTGAAATAATACAATAGGACGTGTTGGACTGGGCTTCGTTTTCATGACATTAATACTAAGCAGTGAAGAAATAGAAATAGCGGTCAGCTTGGCAATGTTTACTTTTCAGCGTATGCTGAATTGTTACTATGCAAATGTGATGTTTGTTTTACTGAAAGAGGATGGCAGCGGAACATGCCTTCAGGTTCAGAGAGAAATAAAGTGGGGGAGGATACGGTGAATTATATCCGGAGCAGAGGGAATAATGGCTTGTGCAGAAGGATATGGAGATATTAATTCAAGCTTCTATTGTCGCAGCAGCTGCTGAGTTGCTTCGTAAGCAGAAGTCCCATCTGAAGACCAGTTTTCAGTTGTGTAAGTGAGGCCTCATGCTGGCCTTGGGTTGGAAGTTTGAGTTTGCTGTGCACTGATTTTTATATAACATTAATAAGATACACATGTTAAAGCAACATTATGTGCCTTTTTACCTTAAAATAACAGGTAATGTAATCTGGTGAATGGTGTTTCTGTCTCAGCCACTCTGCCCCCCCATCACTTGTTTCTGCCCTTGTATGTAACTTCAGTGAGAGGGTAGGAGCTCAGTGTCACATACATGTTTACCTCGAGATACATGACGCTGTTATGATGTAAATAGTTTTGTCTGTAATTAGCACCTGTATTACATCTGACAAGATGTTGAAGACCAGGGATTTGTGTTTACCAAATCATCCAAAATGCCAATTTCTACATAATTTTGCTTTAATATTAGGTTTTGGAGTGTGTTGTTTTGTTTCACTTCTTGTCCTTCTGACCATTCTTTGTTTGAGCAAAAGCAGGACTGTGTGCAAAACCCTGCCTTTATGTTGCTGTGCTGTGTGTGTAATGCTACAATGATGCAATGTCAAAGTGGACACAAAAGCCTAATTGAAAATGAGATTATTAAAATTTTCCACTCTGTGTTTTACAAATTGAACTATTACTTCTGCTATGTGAGCATGTAGACTGCACCATCCAGACTGAGTCGTGTTCTGTATGTAGGGATCTGGTGGAATGAATTAGCCACAGGTTATAACATATTGTCTGAGAAATGTTTTATCTCTGAATCTGCATGCTTGCTTTTATCACAACACAGGAATGCAGGTGTTGGAGTGGAACGGAGTTCCTCTGACAGCAAAGACCTATGAAGAAGTGCAGTGCATTATGGGCCAGCCATGTGCCGAGGCGGAGCTCTGTGTGAGACTGTGAGTTACATCTGTCATCATTTACCCCTCTGTCCCACTGAAACTCCTACATGTTTAGTTGCAATATGGTAACTACACACCCATGTACACCTTCTCTCCTCCCTCCTCTCCCTTCTCTTCATTCCACACCCTTTCATCTGACAAATATCACTCTGTGACTGATTACTGCTAAGATACACTGGTTGATATTCCATCATAAATTTCCTGTATGGATCCAAACAGTGACCTTAATATGCTGTCTGACCCTGAGCACCCACAAGTCCTGGAGCACCATGTCCAGCTTAAGGCTGGTATGTACGAGGTTTCGTTGATATGTCTGCATGCATGCATGTTATATGTGTACCGTTATCCACATAAATACAATATATATTGTTATGCACGTTTGTCTCAGTAGGTGGACAGCGTTCCCCTGGTGTGGACCCTAATCAGTTGGCTGCAGAATTGCAGAAGGTGTCCCTGCAGCAGGGACCTGGTGTGGCTGGAACGGGGGTTGGGCCTGGAGGTTTGGGTGTACTCTCCGCACTGGAGCGCTCTGCCCTCCTCCACTCGGGTACTGGATCAGCTGCCTCCAGTGGTGTACCGAGTCCTGGCCAGCCTGCTTCCCCTGCCATAAACAAGAAACAACGGCCCAAGGTTAGTACACTTCAGACATGCTCTTCTAGGTCTCCAATTTTCCAGCATTGCTAGGAGCAGCTATGCTAGACTCCATCGACTCTTTACAAGATTTGCTCCTGGCTTTGACATTCAAACATGACTGAACCACTTCTTTGTTTTGTTCATAGTGAAACTCTTTTGTTTTTTTATTCTCCAATGGATAAGTCAGAATACACAAGCTCTGGTTTTTAAAAATGGCGGTCACAAGCGATTTTAGTTGATCTTCAGTCACGATAACCACGCACCCCCACTGGCTCCGAACCAGCATCTGAACCACCTTAGTTAAAAAGGGGTATCCGTGAAACCCTGTGTGATCTATCATGCGCCTCTGTTAGTGTTGCATCATACGGCAGTACAAAGAGGAGGTCTCATGTGAAGGTCAAACGGTGTGATTGTGTTCTTCGGAGAATGACAGGTCAATTATAGTGGGACCAGAAAACTGTCTGGTACGCTGCATGACCCTGGGTCTGGGTTCCTTCCCACATGAAATGGGCAGTAAGTGCTTCATTACAAACAAATGTGTAAATGTTTGATTCGCGGCAGGCCTGTCACACTGATAGAAAAGCAGAGGATACATTGTGTAACACAAATCAGCATAAAATGTGAAACAGCCAGTAGAATATTTGTACATTGTAAATTGTGAGCAATAAGCACCTCACATGATTGATTAACCTTCTCAAACTTCACTCGGGGACTTTTCCAGTCAATTACATGGCTCAGATAGTCAAATCTCTCTTGAGGCTCATAGATCCGGTGAGAAATCTTTACTCGGCATCTTCTCCGCAAGGACACTCCATTCATCTGCACACTGACAATATCTCAAGAGTGAAGTCAGAGCACCATTTACTGAAACCTAATCTTAAGGTAATGGCTGAAGTCTGATATTAACTTGTCTTTTTCTTCCACACCTTTTTTTCACAGCAATCAGAGATAATGAGGATACCTCATCCCATCACTGGAGAAATTCAGGTAGAGAAGTACTAAAAGTATGAGAGATTTCTTTCTTTCAGATGTAGTAGATGTAAATCTTTCTCACACACATCTTTCTCCGCTCCACTCGTTCCCTCTCAGCTCCAGATCAACTATGACAGGAACCTCGGAAATCTGATCGTCCACGTCCTGCAGGCTAGAAACCTGGCCCCGAGGGACAACGACGGCTACTCTGACCCTTTTGTCAAGGTCTACCTCTTGCCAGGGAGAGGGTGAGCTCCGAGCTTGTTTTGAGTCTTTCACGAAATGTCTGGTCTTTGTCTCCCTTTCTGCTTCTGTGTCTGTCTTGTTTTCTCTCCCCCTATTTCTTTCTGACTTTGTATCGACTGTGCTATACGGAACTGACTAACTACTTGAGTTTGTACGAGAGAATGAGACCGGACATGATGACATGAGGCAGTCAGTTGTGGTGTAATTTGATGCGATCTCTATCAATCAATGGACGGGTGTTTTAGACTTTATACGAAGCTGTGAGAGGGGATCCTTTTGAAAGATCCCAGCCTACATGTGTGAAAACATAGTTCACAAGCTCTTCCTCTTCATGCCCACTTTTGACCAAAGTTTTCCTATTGTCGCCTAGTTTCATGTCCTTCCCTACTCCTCCTTCCTCCTCTTATCCTGTCGGCTCCGGTATCTTCCCAAGAGTCAGTGAATATCAAGCGAGCGGATCGATACAGCCTTTATCTGCTCTGTAACAGTATCTGCTCTTAGATAATGACCCCATCAGACCTGTTTATGAGATTATAAGCCCTCTCTACCTACACGCTGTGTAGGTTAGAACTGAAAGATCCGTAGGAGAGCACTTTTGTTCTCATGCTGTTTCATTTGAAGAGTATTTTGTCTCACATTAGCCGCAGAGTGCACAGCCACGCTATCTCAAAAACAGCTCTGATATAGTGAATCAGGCCCTCACCCATGCACCAGTCGTAATCATTGTGAAGTTTTCACATTGCTTAGGCACAAAAACAGCGATGCACCCTGCAGAGAATATTGATTGCCTCAGGTCTCTATCCTTTACTGCCTTTTCTTTGAGCTCTCTGGGCTTCTCTGACTGTTTTTTGTGTTTTTGCTTTTCTTGTTTGTGATATCTGCCCTCCTCTTCCTCTTCTGGACTCCCTCAGCCAAGTCATGGTTGTCCAGAACGCAAGGTAGCGTGGTGCTGATCTTTGCTTTTAGTTTGGTGTCACCTTTTTTAGTTCTCCAAATTATGTCTCCAAAGTGGTTCTCCATCCTTTTGTTGTGGCCTTTGTTGTCCGTCCAATTATCTGCTGTACTTCATGGTGTTTAAGAACACTCCTATCATTGCTTTATTCTCTCTATATGCTTCTCCCTTTTAACACTCCTCAGCTGCTATCTCTGGAGTAATTTGTGATTTTTTGTAAAAGCATCTCAGTCAAAACAAGACAATTGAGAAAAAAAAAACAAAAAAACATCTTACATCTGAATTTGTTTTCTGACGCCTCCACAGATTGTTTTACAAGCATCTATTCAGCCATTTGAAATTTTTTGAGCATATCAGTTTGGTGATTGTGTTGCCTTTGGGGTCAAGAAGGGAAGAGAATGTTTAATTTCTTACTGACAACCAATCATTCTGAATATCATGACTTATCAGTGCTGATAACAAGAGAAGGACCAGGTATGCCCAGAAGACCATGAACCCAGAATGGAACCAGACCGTCATCTACAAGAACATTCACTTAGAGCAGGTACAACACACACACACAAACGCACAAGCACACACACACACACACACAACTTTCATTCTGTCTCGCCTGTGCAGTTTCTGTACTTGCTGTGGGCCCACTTTTGGTATAAGTGTCTTATACTCTTATTAGGATTCTGTCCTCATGTCTTGTCCCCAGGGCTGTTCTCACTATCCCTGTGAAACCTCTTATCAGCACTCCCAAGACTCAAGTTAACAACCATCAATCATCCGCTCTCACACAGTCTCAACACAGACTGCCTAACTGCGTGTCATTTAACGAAAAAGAGTTATAGAAACTTGGTAATCAGGCGCTACCGTGTACATGTGCGCGTGTGCCCTGAGGTGAGCACGGTCGTTTTGTGACAGAGCTCTGCCCAGACGGTAATTGCAGCTGTTAGGGATGAGTTCAGATGAGGTAGCTCTAGCGGTCAGAGAATAGAGGCCTTCTGCGGAGGCAGAGCTGGCTCCTCTGGGGCTGCCCTCTGTTAATCACGTCTCATTGCTGGCAGGAGCTGCTTTTAAAAATGCTGCAGCATCACTCATTTTGCCCACTCCCCCCTCCCTCTGAGATATTTTGCCATCTCCTCCCATGTGTTCTTATACACACATCCACAGATACATGCACAGATGCATGGACATATATTGGAATATAACAAATCTAATGTAACTTCTTTGCTGATCACAGTAAATTACCCTTGTATAATAGTTTTGCATTCATTCCAGCAGTGCACATACTGTGTGCACGAGCTGTTTTCTTTCATGCTTCATCCACCCACATGCAAACAAACAGACACACTCACACATACAAAATTGTCTCCCGGACACATGCATAAGCACACAAGATCTGTCATTATAATCTGCGCCGCTCTCTCCTCTTCTTCACTCTTTCTATCCAGTTAAAGAAAAAGACGCTGGAGGTGACAGTGTGGGACTATGACAGATCCTCCTCCAATGACTTCCTCGGAGAAGTGAGTGCTTTTCGGAATCCCACGTCTGAAAATGTCAAATGCATTTAGGATTTAACTCAGACAAAAGGTTTCTGCTGTTTTCTGGACCAACTTTTCTTTAAACAACCTAATAATATTAGACTTATCTCTCTCCTCCTATAAACTCTGAAGTCAGCCATTGCTTCATGCCCCTCTGAACAGCGCTACATATCTTGTGCTAAATCCAGGATGCCTGACAATTCTTTAGTAAATTCTTATTCTTATTCTATAGCAAATTCTTGTCTACCTTCCTACAAATAACTTTACTTGTTCCTTTGTATCAGTGAGTCTTTTTCTACACGTTATACCTGACTGAGCTTGGTATTAGATTATTTTTCCCCTCTAAATGTCACTGTGTGCGTCTCTATGTTATTTGTGTCTCAGGTGTTGATCGACTTGTCGAACACAACCCAGCTAGACAACACTCCCCGCTGGCTGCCTCTGAAAGAGCAGAGTGAGAGCATTGAGCACAGCAGAGCCCACCATGCGGCTCAAGGCCCATCAGGGTCTGGGTCAGGTCAGGGTCATGGTCAGGGACATGGCCAAGGCTATATGTCAGTGCCTGGGATGGGGCCTGGGCAAGGTATGGGACAGGGCCATGTACCAGGACAGGGAGACGGGGGTCATGATTCACCTAAAAACTCTGTAATTAAGAGCCGAAGCCATGGAATCTTCCCTGATCCAGCCAAAGGTAAAAGAATGCACACATCCTCAATTAACACAATTTCCATGAATGAGTTAATCCTATATGATTGGTTATTCTGAATCATGACTCCGATATTATTATTCTTAGAAGGTTTCCACTTTGCGGCAAAAAAGTGTTATTTATATGGTTGCCGGTTAGTTGTCATAGAGATAGAGTCTGTTGCCATAGATACAAAATGCTGATCATTATTTGACAGCTATAATTACACTCAATGTGCTTGTCAACTGCTACATGGCACAATCAGGCACACTGTGGAGCAGAAAATATTAAATACTGTGAGCAGTTTGGAATATTTTCATCTTTTTTTTTTTTCTCCGGCCCATTAGCAGTCTGAACTCTTCATTTCATCTTCCTCCAGACATGCAGATGCTGCCCTTGGAAAAGTCCCACAGCAGCCCAGGCAGCTCCAAATCTTCCTCTGATGGCCAACTGCGCTCCCACGGCCCCTCCCGAAGCCAAAGCAAGAGCAGCGTCACTCAGGCCCACCTCGAGGACGCTGGGATAGCCATTGCTGCTGCCGAGGCTGCTGTGCAACAGTCCCGTCTGCAACCAAGTAAATCCCTCCCCTACCCATGATACACTTCCTGTGACATGCTTCCTTTTTCCTGCGCATGCAAAGCTTTTGTTGAGATTGTTTGATGAAAAACCTGAACCGCTGTGTGTTCACCTCCTTAACATTTTACCTTTGCCTTCTGCTCTCCTCAACTAACTTTTTTATCTGAGAGCAAAGTCATTTGTTTTAGATTAATAACCCTAGTTTTAAACTGCCTCCTCCAAGTTAGATCGATCTTGTCGCTAAACAAAATCCATGGCAGCTGAAAGACTAAAAAGCTGAGATATGAGAAAAACGAAACTTTCTGTAAAATTCTTATTTTATTCAGTCTTTAAATCAAAAATTAAATATGTATGAATCTGGCACATTCACAGCACTAAATACATAATAATATTATAATATGATATAATATTTCACATTCCCCATCTGTTTAATATTTTTGCCACCTATTTGGGTATATTAAATAGGACAAAAGGTGTCATAAAGTATGTTCCTGTAAGTTCTTAACACAACATAACTTAAAAATATATATACATTTCATAACTTCCAAAATAAGAGCCCCAGACCCCCCTGTTTCTACATGAATTGTGCATGTGCCAATCCCAAGCATATGGTTTCTACAGAATCCCAGTGTGGAGCTCTCCAACCCTTATACAGAAACCAAACTGGGATGGCAATCCCTTACAAGCCTTGCACCGTGTTAACATGATTAAACCAATATTTGTTCATGTTTTATGCATAATCTTTAGTGTGATGTCCTCAAAAGGAAGAACTGTGTTGTCATCCCTTCCTGAGATAAGTTAGCCCAGTGTCAGAGCTATTTGAGCATGCAGTTGAAGCTCCCCCGCCTACTGTTCCCTGGCCACTGAGGACTTTGTGATGCTGGAGTCTCTTTCTGTGTGTGCATGCGTGTGCCATAAGAATGAACCCTTAGAAAAGTCAGAAAACACACAAACACACACACACAGACACACACACAGTTATGGCACACAGGCTCCCCGCTCCTACCCAATCCCCTGCCCCTACCCACCGCCTAAAACAAAGGGGACACAAATGTGAGGCTGAACCAGTCAAACCAGGAAACACAGACACACCGAGATGTTCAAAAGTCAAGAGGGGGCTCACTCTGCACTCACCGGCCAATGAGAGTAAAGCGGTCAGCTAACCAGGAAGAGAGGTGTCGAGGGAAGGTGAGGCAACGTAGGAAAAATGTTATTAATAATTAAAATCAAACTAAAAACTAACAAAAAAAAAAATAGTTAAGAAACAAAATAAAGTCTAACATATGACCAAATGTGTAAATAATTAAAGCAAAAAATAAATATATTTTAATGATTTTCATGTGTGTACTGAAAGTGTCGTGCATGTGTGTCTTTCATTTGTAACTTTTGTTGTAACTTATGTTTTCGTGGCTATAGAAGTGGGATTCCCAACTATTGCCTTTGAGTCACAGATTGTGTTTCAAATATAATCTAATTACTATTAGTCATTGTTTTGAAGCCAATATAGACAGTGGACACTGTGACCATGAAGGCAAAGCATATATCCATCCTCGGTCTAGACAGAAACACTTCACATATTCCCTGAGCTAATCACACTTTTTCATACTGTATGAGCATAACTCAACAGCAGCCAGGAGCCAAGAGGAAATTATGAAACCTATGGAAACATCCATAATGTCTCACACTGAATTAATCTTCCTGTGTGATTTAAACTTAGCGACCATCATTTATTTTGATTGAAGGGACTGGCAGTGGCCTTGTATGAGTTAACCAAGGTTACCCACTGCACTGCTAAATGCAAGGACGGGGTGTCATCTGCATTAATCTGTCCCTCCCCTGATATGCTGTTATGTGATGCTCAGTCAAAGTTATGTGTGACAGACAGCATCACTGTCAGTGATTGATAGCTGGGGGTGTGAAGTGTTTCAACTTATCTGTTGGACGTGCATGCATGTGTGGCAAATGCTGAGTCAGTGAAGACGCTCTGTGTTTGCTGCTGTGTAAGAATAACTCCCTGCAAAGTCAGATACTTTGGATAGATAGATAGATAGATAGATAGATAGATAGATAGATAGATAGATAGATAGATAGATAGATAGATAGATATTTCCTCACCATCACACTCACTCTTGCCACCCACAGGACCAGGACACCGACTGGGTGATGTCTCAGGGTCAGTGGTGCTGTCTGCCCCGAGTCTTGTGGGAGACGCCTATGGAGGTCTGGATGGGGACGAGGGGGCAGACACTGGAGTGGACAGTGCCATTTTTCAAGTGCCACGGATGTAAGACCACAGCAATGCCTAGTATTGCCTTGTCATTCTGTATGTTTGGTGGTGTTTCTTGTGAATAAAGCAGTGCTCGTTTGGTTGTTTTTTCTCGCAGCGGTAAGACTATTCCCAACGGCACCGACAAGAACCAACTAGGCACTCCAGAAAATGAAGGCAAGTTCTGGAAATGACCTCTGTTTATTGTAAAACCTGCTTTGAAAGTAAAACATATGATTTCTGATGTTTTCTTATTTGATCGTAGGTCTCCATCTGCTGGATACATTGTGTAAAGCCTATTTGTTTATTTATTTATTTGTATTTCCCAGCCATTCATTTAACCACCTCTACAGTGTGTTTTCATAATGACTATAGTCAATTGTGGAGTCAAATGATCAGTCAAGTGCTTATTGTCAATTAGCGATATTTACCCAGCCTAATGACTAAATGCATGGCTCGGGATGGTGGAAGACAAGTGGATGTCACACTATCCTACCCGCTGTCATAACTATATCTACGGTTCATGAAGCTCAGGTGTCATGATGCCTCTCTTCCATCTCTAGTTTCAATTTGTAACAATGAGTCCAAGGTCAACTTAGGCTGTAAGCCTGGCAGCTGTTACACAGATACAGTATGAGGGCCAGGGGGTCATTTTCATGGTGCCTGATGACTCACTTAACACATTTAAGTCAGCCTGTCTTAGTAAAACCCTTAGACTTCAATGAGAGACACACGGCAGCCGATAAGACCCATATGAAAGTGAAGAGATGTTCCCTGACCTGGTTTGATTCTGCTGAGCCCAGGTTTAGTGATGCGGTATTTTTAAATAATTTAAATGATCTTCAGTGACACGAGGAGAACACACTTTTCTGTGCAACTGCAGGAATATGCAGGTACAAGTTCAAGGTGATTTTCATAACGCAGTGAGAGTTTGTAACTCCTTCATGCTACTCAAACATAGAACATATATACTGCTATTTATATACAGTACATATATACAGAAACACACATTTTTTGAATTTGCGTCAGAGTGAATGTAAAGAGCGTTATACAGTAGATGTTCGACATCAGAGAAACACCAACTCTGACTGTATGTGAGTACCAAGCATCAATAATGTAAACACATAGTCCACCTCTCCTTGTCCCGATGTAGCCCTAGGCTCTGTCAAATCTGTCCGCCCATCGAGTGCAATCTTTTTGTGAAGAAGACAGGTCTCTGTAAAGATGTGGACACAACAACAATTTTTAGTTGTCCCATTAGGTCCATTTCATGTTCCTGGGACTGGACATTAGCAGGGGCAGCCTTAAATTCAAAAGGGATTAGCATGACTGCTTACCTCTCCTCCCTGGGGCAATCAGCCTGGTCAGGTTGGATGGTCAAACGATGCCGTGGGCAGTGATCATCTCAAAGTCGGTTGCTAAGTCCAACCCATTTTCTTCTGCAATGCTGATGAATGTATTTCTGCCGTAGGCAATATGTGTTCCAGCAACAAAGATGAAAATATAACAGTTAAAAAAACCCACAGATGTAGGAATGACTGTCCACTATGTATTTATGCGCTGCACATTCTGTAGCGTAGGGTTCAGTCAGGGCTATCCAAATAAAGAAATACTGAAATCTAAAACTTAATTTTAAAAACTGATCCTCCACATCTCTCTGTCGTTGTTGTTTTTAGCTGGTAAAACACAAGTGATGGGGGAGATCAAGGTCGCTCTCAAGAAGGAGGTGAAGACAGAAGGGGACCAGCTGGTCTTGGAGATTCTTCAATGCAGAAACATCACTTACAAGTTCAAGAGCCCGGACCACCTACCAGGTCTGGAAGTAGCATGTATTTGTGCACATGCATGGGTGCAAGTATATAAACTTGTGCTCTTAGTATTTTTGAATAGGTTGCAGGTTCACTAATCCATATTCATCATTTATCTAACTTGCCTTCAGACCTGTATGTGAAGCTGTATGTGGTAAACGTAGCCACTCAGAAGAGGATCATTAAGAAGAAGACCAGAGTTTGTCGACATGACAGGGAGCCCTCTTTCAACGAGACCTTCAGATTCCCCCTCAACCCAACTGGACACTCCATACAGGTATAACAAATACCCAAATGAGACAGTTACAGACTAAGGGCGCATTCACACGAAGCAAGATTGTCCTTCCTCTGCAGTCACCAGCGGGTGACTGGAGGAAGGTTGCTCCAGCCGCAACCGGGCCTGAGCAAGGTTACCTCTTGTACATACGTCGTCACTTTTTTGTGGCTTATTCTGTGTCGTTTTGGTCATAGATGGCCCTCTCACAATCCTGAAATTCTTGATTATGCAAGGTGGCGTCAAACGCATGATTATGCTTCATGACCTCGTTGCACACCCGTGCTTGTGCTCGTGCATGAGCAACCGTACCATGCCAAAGCACACCTCTTCCAACAACACTAGCTGACCTAGCGCTGCAGTGTGCTGCATCGTAGGCAACTAGCCGTGTTTCAGTTCCTTGAAGACGTTTCACCTCTCATCCAAGAGGCTCCTTCAGTTCTAACTAACTGGAGGCGAGTTGCAGGCTTTTAAACTCTGTGTGGGAGTGTCCTTTCAGAGTCGTTAGGGCCACTTGTGGGTCGTTGATTTCAAGAAACTGAAACATGTCCAGTTGCCTACGATACAGCACACGATACAATTACCATGGCCTGGATGACTGAGAACCTTCATCAACAAAGACCCAAAAAGCAACATTAAAAAAATGTTAATGGCATCCAACCTACTCCTCGTTATTTAGTTGAGCTTCAAATGATGCTTAAAGTTCGCACAGTTTCTCTTGGCAGTCCCTTAATATTACAATACTAGACTGGGAGTAGCCACATAAGCTGAGCAACATGCTAACACCCAGTTCAACGAACAAAACAGTACCAACATAAAACATGGCAAAATTTACAGCTTTCAAAGTCAGGTCACGAACGTGGTATCAATGTATTCTCTAGCTCGTTGCTGGAGCTGTCCATGACAAAACTACACAATACAGTTTAATAGTTTTTGTCATTGTACGGAAATCTCCCCCAAAACAAAGGTAACCCACCGGGTCTCTACATCTTCAGATAGGAGTAGATGACTTTTGTGTTGGTTCTTTTGGCCAATACCAGAGAAATTGGCTAATTTGTTTGTACCTTCCACGTCTTCACAACAATAGCAGATGGCGAGGCTGTGTTACGCAGTGACAAGTTACAGAAGTAAGGCCGGACTTCTGACATGGTGTTTCAGGCGGTTCAGGAGTTCAGAATAAGCAATGACGAAGTTGTTTCTTTCTCCAATGTACTTTTTTAGCTGTTCTTGGTGTCCAACGGAGGCAAGTTCATGAAGAAGACCCTGATAGGAGAAGCCTACATCTGGCTGGATAAGGTGGACATGAGGAAGAGAGTGGTCAGCTGGCACAAGTTGTTCGTCAGCTCCACTCTGACCAACCCCTGAGCACCACACCAAAAAAGACAAAGACGCGTCAGATCAACGAAAGGTGAAGCCAGAATGTTCTAGTTCAGAGATCCGGTTTGACAAAAAGATGAATGAGAGAAAAAAAAATAATCAAGACGAGGAAAATAAAAGATCCATTTAATTCCTCCATTCTTCCTTTAACTTCCTCAGTTCATGGGTTATAAGAAGGAGGGAATCATGTGCTAATATCATGACAACTGTATCAGTCCAAAACTGCCAGCACACATGTCCACCTCCTCCCATGTCGAGTCTCCGCTGGCTGTAGACTTTGCTCGTAGGATGCAAAACATGCAGGCACTTAAACAGACTTAGCAGCAATATGGCTTTGAGAGCAGTGATGTCTTTCTCACCATAGTTCCTATTCCATCATCACACATAAGACTTTTTTTGGTGCTGTGCAACTGAGCTAACATATCCGTCAGAGGGAAAGATGACAAAAACAATGAATTTGACTTTGATCACAGAATCATCTCCCGAATTAGCATTGTGTTTTTCTTCATATGGGAGTCTTTGTTGTAATGCCCAAATGATGGTTGTGACGTGTGTGGACATAAGTGGTCTTGAAATATGTAATGATGAAGGAATGCATAATGTTTTTGTATGATAGTCTTTCAGTTTCATGTAAAAACGGAGAAAAAAAATAAAAATAACAAAAGCCTATTTAGAACAGAGTCAGCCGGTTGACTTTTGCTATGAGATGAAGATAACATGTACAGCACTTCAGATTGTAGATATCACACATGCAGATAATAGAGCATATCAGAGAATCACATTGTACAGTGTGATGTTTATATAATATACAAAGATATCAGATGCAGAATATATCTAAATATACAGTATAAGAGTTCTCTTGTCACAATATGTAATAAGATATAGACATATGATCTCTAGATTGAGGCTGTGGGTGGCGCACTGACAATCCAGTAGGCTACTTTAGTCTATGGTGTAGGCTGTTATGTGAATGTGGACCTATGTGAGCTCACGAGAAGCAGCTCCTTCGGTCCTCTGATCACACTGACGCACCACTAGATATTCAACAGGGCTGTGATAGATTACAATTTGGTCGAGGTCATCATCCAGTGGCATGCCATTGCGTAGGGTAGGTTAGATTTACAATAAAAACGAACAGCATTTCATGTTTTGGAAGTCCAGCACACATGCTGTATTTGAATGTTACAAGCCAACAGTGGAGGATGACAAGAGTTCATATCTGTGTCATGTGTACAACATTTTACTACAAGGCTGTTGTAGTTGGTCAGAGTATGCTAATATTTATTTCTGTGTAGTCCATCACGTTGGAATGGACGTGTAATTCACACAAGTTGTGTCAAAACCATACGTAGATCTGCAACTGTCAACAGATTAGTATGGCAGCTCTGCTTTCTGTGTATTAGTAAAAGCCCCCCGGTCGGCGTTTTACCCAAAAAATCATTTCAAAATGAAGAAGAAAAAAAAAAAATTCTTACCAGTCAACTGTCGAGGTTCCCTGTGTGTGTCTGGCTGTGCTGTAAAACTCACTATGCTGTTTTGTGTCAGTGACTCCCGTTGCAACACAGTGAACCAGCCTCTTTCACTGCCTGTGACCAAAACTCTCACTCAGGCCCACCGGGGTTCAGTCATATTTACAGTAAGTCAGAAGAACTAATGTGGAGGAGGTGACCCGTGTATTCATCCTGTCATGTTTTGCCACAGCATCTACAGAATAATAATAATTAAAAAAAACACTATCACGTGACCCTCAGACTTACTGTCAGTGTATTTAGGCATATCACAGGGCTGATGCAATTTTTGTAAGAATTAAATAGAACTGAGGAGAGACAACCAACACACTTAGAACAAGATGTCACTTAAATCTTCTAGCAAAGGATAACAAAAGAGAGAATATAATAAGAAAGGGAACATGGTTGATTTTTCAGATAATTATTTTGCTGTGCCAATCTTGATTTTTATTTTTATTTTTTAAATTCCAGACCCATCAGTTCTTAATTCTATGCAACATAGATGTGTTTGATAAATGTTATATCTGTGAACACACTGTCTAAAAAAGATATGTCTTATAGAAAAATAACTTTAATTTGTACATCATTGAAAGGAACTATTAACTATATTGATTTTTTTACTGATTTTAATATAAATTGATGTTAACAGCTGTTGGCATCCACATAGAGCTTGTGCACTTTATTATTACATTGTTGATTTCCTTGTCCCATTTTAACTGTCATGACTTGCAAGATTACGTGTTTTGTGTTTCTGCACTGAAATGAATTGACTCATGGTGTATGTGGTGGCAGAAAAATATTGTGGTGTGCATTTTGTATCTATGTGGCAAAAGAAAAACACGCAGACACGATGGGGTTCCTGAACACAATGCACAATCTGGGGAGAAATTTCCTTACTTCGTCCTGCTCATAGTCTACTTAACAAGTCTGTGTACAAAGTACAGTAAATAAGACATATTCCCCCCATTGCTCAGTCATGACTGTTTAACCCCTCGTGTTTCATTAGACTTTCCCTCAAGCTACTGTTTGTTCAGATCAGCTGTTGCCTGTAATTGTGAAACCATCCATTTGTTGTTGTTCTGAGGGGTGTGAATGTGAATCAAGTCCTTTGACATGTGTACATAAAGTGTTTATTTTCTACAAAGACTGAATGTTTTTATTGTCTGAAGTTTGAGCATGTGAGTGTTGAAAAAAATCACAAAAGACTTATTGTACAGCAATGCGTGTCTATAGTTGTATAAGGGGAGTTGACTGTGTAATCAAAACATGTGCTGTCAACCAATGACTATCTGTGCAACCACGTCCCGTATACGGCAGAAACAACACAAAGGGAAAAAAATCTATTCAACTTCAATAGTTGTCTGAGACTTTATGTTTTGGATGTTGCATGTTTTGTTGATGGTTTGTCAGTATATTTTGCCTACAGATTATGTTTAAAAAACAGAATATGTATAGATTTATCTGTATGCTGACTGTAAAGAAATATGCTTGTAAAATTGTCTTGTTTTTCACTCAGTGTAAAAACAACAAATCTAATGTTATGGTTTTGTGGTTGTACACAGGATGTGTTGAGATATTATGCAAATTGTGCTGTAAAAAAATCAGCTGTTTCCCCCGAGTCTAAAGAATAAATATTAAGAAGAGCTATATTACACATGCAGAGCTTGGTGTGGTTTTCTTTTGGATTGTAGAATAGAAATTTGAGGAACATCTTATTTTTACATCAGGATTAAACTGTAATTTTTTCCAGTCATAGGCAAACAGACATTTTGACTTTCCAATGTACAAAAAGCAAGCAGTCTGGTACAGTGTCATACTTGATACAACCACCAGGTGGTGCCAAAGTGATACACATCTTGGCTTTAATTATTAAGGATACATCTACAGTAAACAAGTAACCCCTCTGCAACACTTCAGTCCTTATTTTTTGAGTAGTTTTATCATAATTTATTAATAAAGCTTGTCAAGGGCAAGTGCAATTCATATTTAGGACTAAAAAAGGACTAAACATTCTGTGTCTAGCATTGCACTTCATCACGGACGTCATTCCTCCTACAACAACTCCATGCTCAGTCATGCCTTTGATGCTTTATTTAGCTGTGATGTGAAGTCATGGTCAGACTGAGACTGGGCTGTTTGACTGCTGTAGAAAAAAAATATTTCTGGTTCTCGATGAAGCGGGTTGATAAGAGCAGAAGAATAACACTTTTAATAATGATGATAAATCTTTGTTTTTTTATTTGGAAATACCAACACAGCCCATTGACTTCTTTGTCATTTGCGTAAAACATGACAAAGTACTTTGATGGTTTAATCATCATTGTCATCTTTTTAAAAAAAAATGAGCTTGATATGACAAATAAAGAATGGATCAATATAAATTACGGATCAGCCAAAGACCAACAAATGTGTGTGAGTCCCTGAAACCTTGGTTGGAGCTGGCTCAGTTAGAGCTCGATCAATTTAAATATGATCAAAAAAATCTAAGTGTTGAAATACAATTGCTTGCTGGAAGGATGCCAAAGGGAATAGCAACTTAATACATAATGCATGCACAACAGCGCTCTTAAAAGCATCATAAATTGCAATTGCAGACATGTAAATGAGAGGCAGGACATGATCCCCTGATTTCGAATCTAGATGCTGCTGGTGGTAAAAATATTGCAAATTCATGCACAATACTCATTCACAATGATAATAACAGAATCTCAATATTAGGTTAATGTTATCATCCACACTGGTTCTTGGATGCGAAGTGACTCACAGGCAATGCATACAATAATTCAATTCATTCATTCATTCTGATATGTTTATGTATACATTATGTGTAGTCACATGGTTATGTACTATTGTGTATTACTACCACATAATGTGACATATGAATTATAACACTGTTATTGTACCTGCGCACGACCTTTTGTAAAAGACAAACAAATAAATCTAGTTTAAAAAAAAAGAAGTACAACTGTGTGCACCTGGTTTAAGGCAGCAGTCTGTCACAGCAACTGATTCTTGTGATTTTCATGAATTACCTCCAGATGGCAGTATCCTCTCTCACATAAACTCAACCGTCACTGTACAGTATGACTGATTTGTAACTGGCAGTGCTTTCACATTACCGTCAGTGCAAGAGACCCATGTCTACAGGTGGTTCGTTTCTTCTGAGGTCAGGATTAGACTGTTTAAAAACAGTTATGTTTGTATTTTTACATTTTACTGTTGGTAAAACTAATGCAGAACTACAGGACAAACCATGTTATTAGTCTTATGCAGTATAAGCAAAACTGTTTTCTTTTGTCTGAGTGAAATGAATAATAAAATAGATGGTAACTTAAGTCATGTAACCATACGGACTATGAATAATATTTGTGTTGTCTGGTGTCTCGGGCTTTAGATGGAGATACACTGTTTGCGCGGGTCTGTCTGACAGATGCCATTAGTTTTTATTCAGGTCTTTCACTAATATCCATCTCTTACACTGTGTGTGAGCAGAGATACAGCAGTCTGGGCATTAGTCTGATACCCCCTCCTATTTGAAATGTAGTGTGAGATGTTCCTGATTTATAAAAAAAAAAGTACTGAATGGGGATCCTCTCTGCTCTGCTCTTGGCTGTCCTGCTATTATGTTCCTCCACCCCAAATAACACCTCCAGCTCTCACCATTCACTTACTTCCCTCCATCCCTTTCGCAGGTGCATCTGTGTGAGATGCCAGCTGTGTGAGTGTGAGAGAGGTGTAGCGGGGGGACAGTGTGTGGAGGGCGATTGGACGGTGGGAGTGAAGGGATGAGGGCAGCGGAGGAACCGAGGGGGGAGAGGAGCAACAGTGCAGCAGAGTGAGAGCAGGGGGAGAGTTGTGGATGGGAGAGACAAAGAGGGAAGGGTGAGGGGATGGAGGAGGGGAGGGTGAGAGGACACGAGAGATGGTGTGTGGTTGCCAGGCAACGATTGATAACCAAATCCCCAAGCATCCTGCTTGTGCTGCCCTGCCCTCCCTGCAGGCCTGAATTACACACACAAACGCACACACACACACACACACACACACACACACACAAACACACATGCACAGACAGAGTAGGTTTATGCTCTGGCTGTGTTATTCAATTATTCAATAAATTAAAAGTGTTGATGCTCGTTAAATTCAAACTGATGACAAAAACTGATTTTAGTTACCGCAGCGGTGCAGCAGCTTGTATATATTCTCTGTATTATATCATTCATACATTCCTGTTAGGATGCGCAGCACATAGCCACGAATTCAATCTTATAAAACAGGTATGTGATTGATGG
This sequence comes from Pagrus pagrus, assembly GCF_965226575.1. NCBI lineage: Eukaryota > Metazoa > Chordata > Actinopteri > Spariformes > Sparidae > Pagrus > Pagrus pagrus. Next base: position 8,435,154 of record NC_140194.1, on the reverse strand, counting down.
CGGTGAGATTTATTGGGCTTTTACCCTACTTTGCTCATAAGATTTTACACCATATGTGTGGAATCAATACATCTGTCACACTGATTCCCATGTGGGACAGCTCCCCTGCTCGCTGCCACTCAATGCTACCAGTATGACTGATAGCGAGTGGCAAAGATTGTGCTATCAAAGCTTGTAAATTCTCCCATCCATCCCTCCAGGTTGTAGAGATTGAGGGGTTGCGGGGCATTTTAAAGAGGCAACCCTGCATCTGTATTCAGTGTGCGTGCGCTCGTGTGTGTGTGTGGTACCTGTGGTCAGACCCTCCTTTGAGCAGGTGTTTCTTTATAGAGAGGTTAAGAGAATAAAAAAAAAAACAATTTGCTACCAATATGGAGAGCTGTATACCTAAAGGGAAGGGGATGAATGTGCGCTTTGGACCCCACATATGACAGCTTCTGTTGAAATATCTCGTTTTTTTTAATGTTCCCGGAGAATTTAAAACAATAAAACTGTCACATCTTCAAGAAAATGGGGATAAATTGTAAACTGCCTCAGATGAAGTCACACAGAGTCTCTGATTACAAGATGAAACTGAGCATATGTGATTTTTCTTTCCCTAGATTGAAAAGGTGGGGGGACATCTGGGAGAGAGAGAGGGAGAGAGAGACACAGAGAGAGAGAGAGAGAGAGAGAGAGAGAGAGGAAGAGAGAGAGACTGAAATCTCCAGCTCCAGTACCTGTTACAGAGCTGGATGGCCGGGTGATCAGATTAGAGGCGTCAGGGTTCGTTAATCTGCGGGGGAGCGACAGACTGCCACTCACGCTTCTCCCGCACACCGCTCCCATTCATCGGCGGCGAAGGGGAAGCAGGAGCACATTTGGTGTTGACGCGCGTCGGGGAGTTTCCCCCCTTGTGTGTGTGTTTTTTTTCTTTCTTTTTTTTTTTTTTTTTTTTACAATGGATACCTGCAGGGTACGAGCCTGGGTGTTTCTGCTCCTGGCGTGGCAGGACTGGTCTTTGGCATCGCAGTTCCCGACACAGCTCATGTAAGTATAATAACCCCCTCTAATCCAATCTCGGCCACTAAATGTCCACGCGCCCCCCTTCGTTCAGAAACAATTAAGGTGTACAGTAGTAGTGTACGTGCGCGTCAAGGGGTGTGAGAGAGCGGGGCGGGCAGGTTGGTTCATTCATGCACCAGTGGTCATCTAGAGGAAGACGCGCTCGGGGGGGTAGACTGTATAGTTGAGCCTTTCCTCCGGCTGCTCGCCTCCGGGCGGTGATTAATGTTGCTTCCCATAATCATCAGTTTGTCGCCGGTGGATGTCTGCGTCCGCGGAGCGCCGTGACAGCTCCTTTATGAAGTTGTGGAGGAGTTACAGTGGCTTCGCCCCGGTCCTCTTCCTTTATGTGAGATGACAAAAAGTTGCACCTCGTCTGTGGCTCGTACGAGTTTGGGAGTTTAGTCACCCCCCTGTAATAACAGATAATGTGGCGAAGCAGCCCTGTTATTCTGCACGATGACAGCGATTACCATTTGCTGTGTGAGCATTTGCATTGCATGCACTCAAGAGCCACCCTGCAGCATTAAATGCCCAGCCAGTCATGTTGTGACTACATAAATGTGAAGTCGCAGATGTGAAACAGCATGTGTTCACAACAATAAACAAAACATGAACAGCATTAGAGGAGACTTATCTACTCATCCATCATCCCTCTGTGATCAATGACAGGTTATTAATAGGTTTAGACTATTTGTGGTTTGCACCTTATAAACATTGTGATCAGAGATTAATGCATTTATAATTTAGAAAAGGACGTCTCTCAAACAAGAGAGACCTGCCTGGAAGTTAGGTCACCTCACCAGAACATTAGTACCTGTCAGACATTTCAAGTTTTTTGTCGTTTATACTCAGAAAATATACAGCAGAAATATTACAAACGCCTCTCAGTGTAGTGTAAAACAATTCTTCAGTACAGTTACAGAGACGCTCTTGCTGGTTTTCATATTCAAAAGGTAAAGACACCAGTTTTTCTGTTTCTGCTACACTGGACCGCTGTAGCAGACAATCTACATTTTTTCCGGCTACCCTTCAGCGTACACACAATTAGTGACAGAGCAAATACCTGTACCTTTGCAGCCTTGAGGTGAAAGCAAAGAAAAACCACTCATCAGCTAACATCCCTTTGTGCTGAATCTATCGCAGCGGTTTTCAAACTTTTTTTGCCCAAGGCACACCAAAGGGCAAGGCAAAATCTCAAGTCACACCTGTCTCTATACCATGTATTATGTAATCACTCTGAAGCCTGAACGTTCATTTTTATCTGTTAAAGCCGAATAAGATTTGACAAACGCCGATATAACTCGTGAAATATGATTCAATAATTCATTTGGAGCTTTGTAAAATAACACAAAAGCAGCATCACACGCATTGAAAGCAGACAGGAGACAAAATTAAAAACGAGGTGAACTGCTCCGCGCAAGAGAGCGATCCATTTTTCCCCTTGTTATCCTCCTTCACACCGGCTGTCAATCACGGCCTTTGATGTGTCACACTCTAATAATTCCCACCATCTGACAGTTGTGTGAACGGTGAAATACTGGGGTTCCCTGGAAGGTTTTCAAAGGTGTTTTTATTGGATATAGAATTTGCCTCCGTGTTAGGAAATGACTGCGTACAAAGTAGTAAACTGAAATCTCACTCACTCTTATTGTATAGCTGTGTATCGCAATAATAACGTATGGCTGTAACAAAATCCCAGGGCACGCCCGTGCGCCTCTGCACACGATTTGGGAAGCACAGATCTGTTGGATTCTCAGTGTGAATCTGTGAATGAGTGAGAGATTAAGTGTACGAATAGTCATTCTCTTTATTTACAAAATCATCGTGCAGGAGAATACTTGACAAATATGCCTTTTACCCACATTGCTGGTTTGCAGTGTAGGTAATGAGGAATTCAGATCCCGATAGATCTTTAGGGCGTCCACCGTCTACTTCCCGGGTATACTTGCAGAGATCGCAGTCCTTAATGTCCTCTTACTTCTGTTTCCAAACTTCACATGACCTCATTGACTTGCAGATCCGTGCTACATGAACATACCTATAGAGCGAAGTATCCAACTACATGGCTATGACTGTTTGAACAAACGACTTTCCATGGCTCTTCCAGAAACATGGCGGACGAGCAGCTTGTGCAAAAAAAGAACCGTCTTTAATGCAATGTTGTGTTTCAATGGTGCAAATGGAAAAATTCATAGGTTATTCCAAGTCTTTTGACCAGATCGCCCATCTCTAGGACAGTGTCATATTTTCTTTAGGCTGTAGCATGAAGACCTCAAATGCTTCTTTTGGATTTGATTGCTAAAAAAGAAAAACGCTTGCAGGCCCCGGCGTTCAATCTAATTTCAGATTGCACCTGAAGCTGACTGACAGTCAGCCTTAGGTTTGCTATATTAATGGTCACCATTCAGTATCACCGTCTTCATATTTGCATGGCCTCTCTTCTTTTTAGGATGGTTTCTGAATTCAGTTTCCATTAGAAGTACAAGGGGTGGCGGAGGGCTCTGCTTTTGAATTCTCTCCCGGAAAAAAATGTGCAGCCTGGATCGCCAGAGAGTCCACTGTGTACATCTCTGTTGCAGCTCGAGCAGACAAATATACCTGATCTTACTAATGTGAAATAGCAAGCACTAAATATAAATGTTGTCTAGATTCATTGCCACATGTCTATCTGCATGAGTTGGACCCGCTATAGGGATATGAGAGTAATACATCTCATCATGGCTCTAATACGTCTGCAAAGAAAAGGTGTTTTTTAAGAGTGTGCAGGATGATGAGATGCAATTGATTGTTTGAACACAGACATAAACCAAATAAAATTCAATTAACTCCATTCATCAAGTGCTTTCTCCTGGGTAACACTAATCAAATGGGTAGAGAGAAAAATACTGATTATCTAAAGGCACTGTTGCAAACTGTAATCAGCTGCTTTCATGAGGGTTTTTTCTTCCTAAATAGCTCCGTTGTTCACGTAAATATCCTGTAGATGAAACATTTTGTACCACGTTGAAGAACAATTTTAAATAACAAGGAACTCGTGTGCCAATTCCCAGAGTGACGTCTTCGAATTGTCTTTTTTTTCCCTACAATAGTCCAAAACCCAAAGACTCTTGCTTAAAGCTTGAACCAGCAACTGTTTGCCACTTTTGCTTTAAAAATGACTCATCCGATGAGTCATCTATCCAAATAATTGGCAATTCCTTTTTATCGGTTCAATTAAATGATTGATCAACTAATCATTGCAGCTCTAGCTGGTAGCTGTTTTGATCAAGACTGAGGGTGCTGGGATGGTCAGTGCTTGATCCAAAAAAACCCTCAGCTTTATATAAAAGGACTTTTTGGTATCTGGGCCAGGCTGAAGAAGGCAGAATTGGCCACTTGGGTGTTAGTGTATAGGCTACAGAGCATGAGCGCAGCACCGCGGGTTGTTTTGGTCCACTACAGTTGGTGTTCCCATGCCTCATTCGGCTTTTGCTGTCTGGACTGGACCGCTTCTGTCTTTGCCTCTGTAATGATGTGTAATTAGACTGTAGTTTAACACAGTCGCCAACTGAGATACACACTACGGGCCAGCTCATTACTCTCTCTAGTTCCAAAGTGATGGTACCACAACATCTGTCTCTCTCTTTCTTGTATTGTCTCTCCGCCTCTCTTTCTGTTTTGCTCTCATTTGCTCTTCCTGTGTCTGAAAAAACAATGTAGGGCAGTGTCTGACCCAGTTGCCATTTGTATGTGCGTTTGTGTGTGTGTGTTTAATTATCCAGCGTTGTACCAGAGGCTGCAGTAATCAAAGCCTAGCAACCAGAGCAGAAACATTTTGCTACCTCAGCTCCACAACAATGACTCTATTACTGTTTAACCATCTCTGAATTGGCATGTTACTTCAGCCACTGGAAAGAGCTTACATTAAACTCTACTTGTGATGACAGTGTGATGGTGATAAGATTATAAGCATCGCTGGCATTACCTACTTTGTATCCGTATGGACAGAGCTAACTCCAGATACATTACTTACAATTGCAGGAGGAAACCCGACATCACATATCAACCATGATGGGTTGAGTGCAGGCTTCACCTAATGGCATTCAAGAAGCGCTGCCATTAAACTAGGTTGGGACCTCAAGGGATGGTTGGAAATGCATGATTTAAGGTTGAGGAATTAATGTGCGGAGATTTTCCAGGCCTATGGATAATACAACTGGCCGTTAAAAGCCAATTTAACAGAAGGATTTGACTGCAAATATTCATATAAAGCAACAGGCATACGACTTTAGGGACTGGTAGCATAACTTTGTGTTTTATGGCCCTTTACTGTGTATAATGAGCCGAGTGAGCACTTTGCAGTCACGACTTCTTTGTGTGCACATTGCAGTGTTTATACACACACACACACACACACACACACACACACACAAAGCAAATACGAAATCAAGGGGTTCAGTTTTGTGATAATTAGGCTGAGTTATTCTGCAGATGAGACGATTTTATGAAGCCTTCCAGAACGACAAAATATTCTAAATAGACTGAAAAAAAAAAAAAAAGTCCAAGTCATCCATATTGGACTCGCAGACGAACAAATACCCACATACTGCACCACAGCCTGGGTTGTGTCATCCATTTGTCAGCACCTGGGAGTTTTTCTTATATAGATTTACACTGGTAGCAGTAGATTGCACAGAAGTTAAACGCAGCAGAGACGGCCCTCTGCTTCTCTGAATGTCAAGGCGCTAGATGTACAAACACACACGCACACACACACACACACACGCAGACACACACTCACACATATAAACTCTAACTCACAATTGACTTGTCAGTGCTTCAGGCTTTGAGAGCTTAGGGGTCCAAGGTCCACTAAAATACCTCACAATCAGTTTGCCGTTAGTAGATTTGGGGACAAAGGAAGGGTGGAGGGTGGAAGGAGAGACGAGGATCAAGAGAAGAGAATTTAAGTGGAGGGAAGAGAGTGAAAATGAGGCGAGGAGAGGAGAGGAGAGGATCATAGAGAATTTGAGGCTTGTATGCTCACATAAAAGGTATCTGACTGGCTGTGTTGCATCAGATGCAAACATACAGTATCGGTATTTCCAGCAGAATAAGAGAAAGCAGTAAGGTAACACACAAAGCATTAGTGTAATATATCGTATACAATGACGAGATAAGAAAAGTATCGCAAAATAAATGCATGTGTAAGTACGGGCAGTATTAGAGCGTACAAAGAAGAAATGACACGAGGCCCAATTAGTCACAAGCCGAACATAACTGCAATTAAAATTTCACCACAAGGCCTTTTTAATAGCTATTCTGAAGCTTTTGATCATATCACATAATCTTTAAGTCAACATACATGAGAAGTCCTCAGAGGAAGTGGGGACTTGAACATCAGAAGTCCATGGCAACTGAGCACGATCCACCTGCTGACGAAGGTAGTGTGATATGTTCAAGAGCTCCAGAACTGCTACTGAATGGAGCTCGGCGGTGATGCTGTTTGATCAAAGGCTGTTTCAAGCTTTCAATCAATTGTGTAAACCTGTGTATCAGTCTTTTCTGTTTTCATTTAATAGTAATTGATTTGTATGCTGGTTTTATAGCAGCTATATAGTAAACAGTCGCCTCCATCAGGATTTCTGCCAATGTATGGGAAGACAAGTTGATTACCTGCTGGGACTCAGCATCAGGACATTATTTTAAATGGCATTTCGGATTTTTTTAGCTAAATTGTTTCATGCAAGTTGTGAACTCCTCATCATGAATGCCACAGCCTGCTGATTAAAGTGAAGGGGGTCAGCTCTGGAGTTAGCGACAACTTCAACGCAACCTCTCTTAGAGCAGATGGACCTTTAAAGTGGACTAGCTATGCTCATTTGAGTGACAAACTCTCTCCAACTCCCCCAAAAAAGGCCCTTAGCTGCCAGGCCTGAGAACTTTCACGGTTGAATCCCAGTGCCACCATATTAAAAGTGCATGCCAGTGATTTCGTATTACATTTCCATAAAGTGGGGGAGTTGTCCTGACTTTTAGTTGCTAGTTTGGGTCAGGCTCCAGAAACACTCAATCCAACACTTCTCATTATCCAACTCATTAGTCCCTCCCCATTTGGTTAACACCCACATCTTCCAAACTCCGTGCTTCAGTTTGAAACACATGGTGTCTATGTCCGAGCCATCACAGCTAGTCTAGGCTGATATTAAGTTTATCACTGGTCTGTCATTATTGCCGTATATGCTGCCAACAAGTAAATAACCGAAATACAGAAACATCAAAGATACATTTGAGTTAATTAATTTGTTTGCCAGAGATATATGACACGTTTGTTTTTAAAATTACAGTCAGTCCCTCTCAAAAAATGTATGTTATGTATTAATGTGAAGGTATGTTACATTTTTTTAAATAGTCATATAATAAATATTAGTGTCAGCCTCAGAAATATAGTATTGTCAGACAATTCTGCACTCTTGCTGGATTAACAGAATGAAAAACAGCCATCATGCTGCTTTTATGGCTGTGGATCACCTGTTTGCCAGCACCTGGTCATCCAGCAGCTCCACTGGTTCTTTTGCATCTGCCGCCAGCTGAAAGATGAGTAGCGAAACAACACCATTTGGTGGGTCCAAATCACTGTAACATACAGCAGTAGACATCTATGTTAGCTTTCATCCTCATAGTCATGAAGCTCTGCCAAGCCTCCGTCTGCAGTGTTGTCCACAACCCCTAAACCATCTGGCTTTGGGAATTAAGAGGTAGCAGTTGAATCATGGCTGACCCTGCTCTAATATCTCCACCTACCCTCTCTTTTCCTAAAAAAAGTCACACTGTGCTAGCCCCTCTGGTATTCCTGCTCTTGCAAAGCATATCATCTTCCTCCACAGCAGTACTTTCTCAGAATTTTCCTCGTCACTTTTGAGTTTTTGCTTCTCTGACGCATCTTTCCCACTTCTTTTTTGGCTTCTTGATCGTCTGTACCTTTCTTTCTTCCTCCCTCAGTTCTAGATGTTTTGCACATATACTGTAGCTTGCATCACACTGCTGTAATGACAGTCTTTTAGGAATATTTTCTGGGTGTTGCATATCGGTTTGCCTTTGTTTATTCCAGTTTAGTAGATGTGAGTATAATACGTCTCTTTGCCATTGGGGAGGATCGCAGCCGAGTCTGTGTGAGTGTGAATGCATGTCAATGAGAGCGTCTGTATCCCATGCCAATCTGTTATCATTCTCATGCAGTATTAATGGCTCTGTCTCAGTGTGCGTGTGTATGCGTGTGCACGTATGGCGGCATATATGGGGAATTAATGCACATGCACGCACCAGGTACCAGGTACGCCTCAAGACAAAGTCGGATATTTCAAGTCACCGTGTAACTTAATGCATAATGTCCTGGCTCTTTGTCATGCGTCTCTCGTCTGTCTCTATCCGTGGTGTTCAGGAGGCACACAGTGAAATACTACGTCAGTATATTATAATGCATGTAGGCTTATTGTGGCCTGACAAGATGATTGGAGGAGGATGAGAGGAAGGTATAATCCAGTGTGTGGCACCAGCAGGCTGGACCTGATGTCCCCGGAGACCCTTTGATACCCAGAGAATCACGTCGGTCCTGGACACCTCCCACCTCTCGCCTGTCCACTCACATCACCGTCACCGGTATTCACAACACCGGCTGACACTTATCTGATTGGTTGACTTGATGTTTGAACCCGCAGAAACTAATCGCATTGGTTGGCACCCGATGACACGTGTTTGATTGGACGACATTGTGTTGGTCCGCAGTGATTCCGCCGATGATTGGTTGACATTTTGCCTGAACCGTCGGAGTGATTCTCTTTCTGCTTTCTTTGTGTTTACGCTGTGTGTCAGGACGGTCTTGTTAGATGATAGGTGAAAGATAACTTCATTGACAGTTTAATTGCACTGTGAAATGCCTGTGATGTGTCTTCTAAAATGGCTGCGTCTGAGTTACAAGATTGGTTGTGTGCATTGCTTTTTTGTCCTGTAGGATTAAAGACTGGGTTGATCAAATGCAGAAAGAGCTCGTCACCCTGGCAGACACGGCCACAGCTGGAAAGGGGCTCACTCAGGTACAAGCAACCAAGCACCACACACACATAAACAAAGGAAGAAAAAGAAAGTCTAACTCTGCTACAGACCACCCATGTATAATTGTGTTAAAGAAATGGTTGTATGGATCTGAAACTATGTAGTTTTCATTTTTGGCAAAACTTCTTTAAAATTGAATAAAACAAATGCATTTCTGACATAATGTATGTGATCACTACTCTCTCTTTTCTAGATTTTTGAGAGAAACCGACACCTTTACACTGTGGAGCAAAACGACGCAGAGGAGCTGGTGGACAGAGCAGCCACAAAAATTGAACAGCTGCTGCTGAAGAGGTCTGCTGCCTTAGAGGTAAGACTCAGCCCACTTAGAGGAACGTAATGTTTGAAAGCTGTACAAGATGGTTATTAACCACAGAAAAGAACATTTCCATCCCTGTCTTGTTAAGACAATGCAGACTTGAATTTATATTTATATATATATATATATTCAATAACCAAAGTGTCTGTGGTGAACCATGTGTTAAATCCACTTTTTGGTTCAACTGTTGGCGATTGTATTTATCAGCATGTCTCAGTGTGTATTGAAGAGCATGAGTTTAAAGGGAAAAGACATATCAGTTATGATGTGGTGTCGTTTTTAATGTTTGTGACATTTAATGAGACATGTTTTAGAAATAAAACAAGTTAAGTAAGAGTTTTCCATGGAAAACTTTTTGAACCGAACAAGCCAAGAACATTGAGCTTGCATGTTAATTTTAATGGACCGGCTTTACGACTGCTAGACTCCTGGAGAGAGAAAGGACAGGGCGAACTAAGAAGAGAAGAGTTTTAAATGTTGAAACTTTCGACTGAAAAATGTGCCTATTGTTCTTCACAGTGTGACTTCAACAGAGTTGGATTGAACCCACAACACTGAGCCCGAGGGCTTTAGCTGCTAGAGTAGAGTAGTAGTGTCGGTGTGCCTGAAACCCAGTCAAAGCATTGAGTTTGAATGCATCTTTTAAATCTTATACCTCTATTTTTTATTTTGTCTTTTCATATTTTGCACTGAGTTCCTTTGGACTAATCATTGCTATATTTACATAAAAAATTAAGTGGAGTCAAGTACCTGTTAGACCTCTAATGATCTTTGAAGCACCTGTATTGACAAATTTGATAAAAATTAGCTAAATTATAATAAAGCTAAAACATATAATATATGTCAACAATCAGTTTTGATTATATATCAGCTGACTCACAAGTTATTGCCCAAAACATAAAGCATGACGTTGCCGGCACACCAACCATCTGTCTGTTTTTTAATGATTCATCTGACCGAGGTTTCACACCAACTCTCCAAGTGTGATTGCTGTGAGATTGGTTGAAATGAGCCTTCAAATGCAGAAAGTCACATTAAAAACATTTTAATGATCTTTTGGCAGCAAGACGCATGGACCTCCACCAAAACCAAAAGGCTTCCTCTGAGGAAACAAATGTTCGAAAATTAGTTGAAATCAGTCAACAACCTCCACAATCCTGGAGGCTTTCACACTGTCGAAATGCTCACTGATGATTCAGTGGCGAGGCTATAGGGATCTAACGGATCACTTAATTGTGTGACAGTAACAACAGGCTCCCAAACGAGTTGAAAGCGAGGACAGAGATCTTTCTTCTGCAGGATCCGATGTGATAATAAGTGCTTTGACCCTGGGGATGTTCTCTCTTTCTTCCCCTCTCTTCTTCTATTCCTTTTTTTTTTTTTTTAACCAGAAGTGGGTCAGAGAAGCTCATCTATATCAGGAGTTTGAACTGTTTTTATACATTCAGAGGGAGTTCACAGAACCCCCTTACTCTGCCTTTATAAGGCATCGCCATTGTTTTCTTATTAGTAATGGAGAGGGAGTATTTATGAACGTTCATAAACACATACCCTGCCAAGTGTCTGTCTTGTGTATGTTAAGTAAACATCCTGGTGTTTATCGTTTTTTTTCCGACCACTGGTGCCATAAGAAGCGTAAGCAGCAAGGAGAACATTGGCTTCAGTGTATTATCCAAATGATAAAAGAGAGAGATGGTTGCGGGGGTCGGGCGTGTTCGTCTGTATGTGTGTTCATGTCTTATGTGGGAGGGGGGGTCCAGCTACCTTGATGCTGACAGTCCATCCAACCTCCGGACATCGATCACTTCTCACTCTTTATTGCATCTTTTTGTCTCATCCTCTTCTACGAGTAACCTCAAGGCACACCGATATTGAGTTCCCTGTCCAGAGATGCATGGTTGGGGAGATAAATGGATGAATAGATGACGTGAAAGAGGGGCAAATGCATGAGCATGATTGAGTGATAGAAAAATGAGCAAGGAGGATAGGTGCAATGAAAAGTCAGAGAGCATTAACGATAGAGAGAGAGAGAGTACGACGGTGAGCTCAGCTTTTCGTTATTCGGGAGTCTTTCTTCTAAACTTCTAAAGAACACCACACAGCGGTGCCAATAAACACCAGCAAACTTAAATCAGAGCTTATACATACAGCGTCCCAGTAGAGTCTAAAGTTGTGCTTTGAGTGGATTTTTTGCTGACCAATCTCCTCAGGTAAATTCGGCTATAAAGTTTATCAGACAGTGTACAGGAGGAGAATCTTCATTGCAGCTGGGAGATCCTCTCTTGTTCGGTGCCTTTGATATAAGGACGGGAGTGACGCTCAATGTCAACATAATTGGAGATAGCCCAAGGCACTTGAGCCACTTCCACTTAGTTGTCAACTACTTTCGAACTTTCATCCTTCCCTTTCCTCTCCGTCTTTCGCTCTCTCTCTTTCGTCCTGGCTGTCTTTCCGTCTCTGATCTCTAACTCTGCATGATGGATGACCTTTGAAAGGCCACCGTTTACCCAGCCACAGGTGTGCGGAGCAAGCGTGTGTCTATGCGTGCTTCCATAAATAAGTGTGTGGCAGAGTGTAACATGCATTATTAATGAGTACTTGGCTGCGCACTGTTGGGAGAGATCACTTTATCAAAGGTTTTACAATGTATTCTGGGGTTTGATCTCAACAGGAAAGACACAATTAACACACATTGGTGCAGGAATGGGGGGTCCTGTGGGGGCTGCAGCCGCGCCTTCTGGCCAGAATGAAACACATTGGAAGTATTGCTTGAGCGTTTTAAGTAACCTTTGATAAAAATAGATGAAACAATTTCTATTTTTGATAAACAGGTCCAGTGTCTGGTTTTCTTAATTAAGTATCCTGACGTGACCTCCTAGCATATGTTTTTACTTTTAATTTTCTAAGTAGTGACAGTGGAGCAACATGTTATCTTTACAGACACATTCATGCAGAATTTATGCTGCTTTTATCCTGTAAATTATGTTTTTATTTTGTTTAGTGTTGGTGTCCTCTTGTATGTACAGAGCGGAACGTAGCCCACTGTCAACCTGTGGAGGTGAGGACATTTATATGAGCAATGCGTGCAGAGAAAGTGCTGACAGCTGTTGTTGGACGTTTACAATATTTTAATCATGATGCATTATTGATGTTGAATAATACGGCACACGGTCAACATTAAACAGCCCGCACCAGTTAAGCCATTAAGTTTAGGTTTAACAGTGGCAGCTGACTTTGTTGCAGGTTTAGATATTCTTAATCATACGCAGTAGGCGATTCGAGGCAGGATGAGGAGGGTGGGGGGGTCATGCCCCTTGTTAACCTGCTATCCCCCGTCCAAACGTTATACTGTAAATACTCATACTGTATTGTAGCCTGTAGAGTAGCGGCGTCATCTTCATGAATTGAAGTGACAAGTAGCAGTGTGTAGTCGCAGGACAGAGAGGATCGTAGAGACACACTGCTGCCTATAATATTTGCACCTGTGCTGCTGGAAATGCACGCCCTGACCAAACTAGAGGACATACTACTGATATAGTTTTTATGGCCATCCCCTGCTGTTAAAAACAAACAAATCAGGTACAACTTAGCTGTACCCCCCCCCTACTGAAAAGACTTGCATGCTTACACATTGGGCTCTATCTTATGCCTGGCAAATGTTCTTGCGCACCCTTGGGCGTGTTGGTCCTAAAATGAGGTTTGGTCAGGTGCATTGATGGCACATTGCTATCTTAAGGCAGCAGAAAGCCACTGCGCCGCAGACCAAGATAAAGCTGGTCTAAAGTCAATGTCATATTTTTCCTGCAAATTATTCAGATAGTAAAAAACTAAAAGCCGTAGCTATAGTTCTCCATAGAGAACAGAATTAAAATGTTATCTTCATGAAATAAATATTTTTAGACAAGATCTGAGGATTTGTCAGGTGGACGACTGTTTCACTCAAAACTATGATACCATATGAATCTGGACTCTGTGACCTTTTGTTATGTAGAAGAATACAGAACATAAGTTTACATGAAATACGAAACAATCCTGTCAGCAAGTCAGGAGTTTTAAATAATAAATTAAGTTTATCTGACGGGTGCTCTTAAAGAGAATGTGAGATGAATCCGGGATTGGTTTAATTTATGCACAAACCAAGCCAGTGACTAATGGATAGTCTAAATATCGCCCCTGTGTACCCTGCGCCTTACTTTGCGCTTTCGACCAAGCGCCACAGATCACTTAGATATGGCCCATAGTGGCAAGTGAGCTTGCTGACTAATTGATAAAGTTCTCAGGCTTAGAGCAGTTTTACATTCATAAAACATTTAATTTGATACATTACAAACATTTTCTCCTGAGCAAGGCTCAAACTGTTCAGGCTCACAGTTTTAACTTGCTTTAGTCCTTGTGCTGTATAATCACTTAACTGTTGCCTGTGGTAAGCTAAGGTTAAATAAGGCTTTAATGCGTAGGAGATGTTATTAATAAATAAAGTGGCCCAAAAATGGTATAATGGTTAGCTCTATTGCTCCACCCATCAGCTTGATTTACATATTCATACTACTTTACATTCCTGTTATGGAGTCCATTGACCCGAATGTCCTCTTTGGTTACATTTATATCCGTCAACTCAGAGCACTTACTGTGACTTTCCTGATGCCCTCATATTTCTTATTAGACAAATTAAGTTGCCATCGTTATTGACAGTGTTGTTTTTGAGTCGAAGCTCACTTCTACTGCTCAGAGAGAGAGAGAGAGAGAGAGAGAGAGAGAAAGAGACTGAAAACGCTTGTCAAATGTAGTTGACCACATAATGAAAGTGTGTGATGTGCTCGAGGCTAGATCCAATTACTTCAGTCCACCTCTCCTTCCCCCATCCACAGCCTGTTCTCTCTTTGTGTTGCTGTCTGTGTGCGCTGTAATTAAAAACGTATTTATTGATGGTGCAGAACTGGTAAGGCAAAAGGCTAACTGATAAAACACTGAAGAGAGACATCCTCGTACACTCGCACATAAAGGCCTTGTTCACAGTCCACCTCTCTCTCTCTCTCTCTCTCTAACAACCAGCAGCCATGTGTCTGCGGCGGTTGTTTGCTTTTGTTTGAGCAATCTGCATGAGGCGAGTGTGTGTGTATGTGCGTGCATGTGCGTGCGCAATTACTCTCTCTTTTCCTGGGGTGAAGGGCTCTATTCAGTGACTAATGAGCGAGCCTGCAACATTACTTAGTGTCGTACCTCGACCGGCACTTCTAAAAAACTCTCCACTGTCTGTGGGTACCTACAGTGTACGCATGTGTGTAGGTTAAAGTGTGTGTTTTCAAAAAGACACATCTCCCTTTACCGATGCTGGCATCTTGTCTGCATGCAAATTATGTTCATTATTGAAATGGAATGAAGGGCTTATGAACTAGGAACGTCTTACTAGATGCAATAATCTGTTATAAAAAATGGATGTGAGGTAATTACTATTATTTAATAATGCCAGACTTTACCAGTAGGTACTTGGGCAATTGTTTCTGTTTGATTTGTACACTATCAGCTTGCATTGTGGTTAGCTTGAATTCAGTCTGTTAAAGTCGCCTCGAATTACGATCCGTTTTCACAGTAGGATAGATAAACATCAGAATGTCCACTGAAACTCTCAAACCTGACCTGCAGCAGGATCCGCCCCCCTGCTTGTGATGAAATCGGTATATTCGAAACACTCCTAGTCACCAGAGAGAGATGTCATACTTCTGACCCCTTTCTAAAATTAATTTGAACTATTACTTTGAAATCCTGACAAGCATATCTACCCTCATTGTCCTCTCATGTATTTAAATGAAGCAGGGAGCATATTTTAACTGCGCACTGGTACATTTTTAAGGCCAAGCATGGCCCCATGCCTCGCTGGTCCAGTCTCAAGTCACCAAAAGCTTTCGCTGCAGTGTCGAGTTCAGTCACATCTTTAATATTATATACATTTAGATTCTACATTTACTGTATAAAAGGCTTTAGTCGCCACTGTAGGATAATTCACAAAAATGTCAAGGAAACAATATAGTTCCATTGTATGATGTACAATCTTTACAATTTATATCTCTATACTCACTATACATCTCTTGGGATTCTTGTATTAGATAGATAGATTAGACATATACAGTAATAAGTCTATTATTATGTACAGGCACCATTTTATTGGATAAGCTAAGATCATGAGCTAATATCATGATCGCTTTAAAATAGCTTGAATGTCTTGCAAAAACACTTGTCTGCAATATCTACATTGAAATCTCCCATTGCCAGATAGTCAATGTTGCTTTGTGCCGTGCTGTCTAGCCTCTGAACCCTGCTACCTGTATCTTGTCTCCTGCTTGCTGGGACTTGAAACCTGGACCCTGTACCTGCTCCATTCCTATTAACCCTAAACTGCCAGTTCCTTCTGTTCAGACTTTTTACCCATGCCAGTTAGCATGTACCTTGATTTTATCAATGAATCAGAAGCAATCCAATCTGCCAGATTTCCTCCATTTGGGTCTTATTCCTTGCTGCCTTGTGCTCACATGCCTGACTGAACAATCTGGCCAAAAATGGAAGCACAAGATTTAGTGGATGAACTAAATAAAGTGAGTCATGCCATTGAGTGCTTTCTAATATACTGCCAAAATGCCAGTATAGAACAGAAGGACGCTTCTTTGTCACTGGCAATATGGCTCTTTTCTTTCAAACCTTGGCTTGTTAAGTCGCTACCTGGGTCGGAAGAGTGTTTAACCATCAATCCAGTTTCCCCTGCATCCCTGCCAGCTAGTACCAAATATGATTCCCCGCCTGCAAGCCCCCAGGCCTGTTTCCCAGCTGGCTAGCCTTGAGATCATTAGCCTCCAGCCTGGATGCCCTGACCTGGCATTTGTGGATAAAGCCTCTGTCATTCTTTACATCCCGCAGCCACCCTTGTATCTCTCTTCATGATCCCACCGTTCATTCTCATAAACTAAGTTTTAATGAGAACTATGAACACTGTGATCAGAGTTTTGGCTTTCTCTCTTTGCACTGTCCTTTCCTTTCATGCATCCGCTCAAAAATGTATGTTTTTTCCTCTTCCCAGACTCCACTCTTTTCAGCCTTTCATATTGACCCTTCACATCACCCATATTTTTACTTTGAGCCATCCCTTTGAGTTTGGACTCATTAAGGTGAATTAACCAGCATATGAATGTGGACACATTGTTAGAAACAAGTAAGGGAAAGATACAACTGGATTTGGGTGTTAGAAATCTAACAGTTACAACTCCTGAGAGTATTGCTTTGTTGTTTGCCTGCATATCGTGAACACTATGACCCTTCGATTGACCGGTTTAGGAGCCACCCTGATGTCCGGAGGCAATCCTTCATTGTGGACTCCCCCTGAAAAATGCATGGTCCCCATGGCTCTCCTTTGATGTTTCTTTGCTGCCCAGCTTCTTGCCCTCTCAGCTCCTGGGCCTCACAAGAGCCAAGCGCTCCACGGCAAACCACCATCCAGATCTCCCTTAACTCAAGACGGCTGTCTCCACCGACGCACGGCCAGATCTCCTTGATCGCCAGTCTTCTAACTCCACTGATGCCAAGCCAGATCTCCTTGATAGCCAATCTGCTTCCTCTGCCGATGCCCAGCCAAATCTCCGGTCGGCTGTTACCACAGGCGCCTGAAAACTTACATAATGGCATATGGAAACTCTTCCATCTCAATAGAGTGGAATAATTATCAGACACATAAATAGCCATTCAGTGTTGCCTCTCAGAACCTCTCTCTATATTGTAACAAGACACAGCAATACTTTCTTCTCAAATCTTATTTATGTTTACATCTATATATTTGATGTTGCATTTATAAGGTTATAATCTTCAAGATTCAGCTCAATTAACCAGTTCCCCTCATTCAGAAGTGTGTGCTGTTTGGTGTGATAGTTGTGCATGTGTTAATTAGAGTCTCCGTGCCCCAGGTGCTGGTCCATATTTTTATTCATCTGTTGCCTGCTGTCACAATGTTATAATAATGAGCACACGATTTGACATTATGATTTTTTTCGGCATGTGTGTGTTTATGCGTGTGTGTGTGTGTGCCAACGTAACGCAGTAATGAACAGAGGCTATGATATGATCAGAGACATGCCAGTCTCTGGAGCAGATGTTACTCAACCTCCCATCTCTGCTCTGCACTGATCATATTAAGCAGACAAGAGGTGTCTGCATGTGTCTCTGTCTGTGTGCTTGCAATCGTGTGTGTGTGTGTGTGTGTGTGTGTGTGTGTGTGTTAGTCTATGTAAGGGTATGAGCTAGACAGAAAGAGAGATGGGAGCAGTGCAGATGGGGATTTCTAACTAGACTTATGGTAGGCCGGGGACAAGTGTCTAACACATTCATCGAGGAGAAATCCACACTGGTGGATCAAAACATGGCTGTGGTTATATTTTGATTCTTCATTTGGAGACAGACGAACTGTGAGAGTCAGCAGAGGCAGTTTTTCAGATCTTTTAATAATAAGTGTTGATTAAATGTGACAGGTAGTATTTTTCTCGAATCAATATCGTGAAACTTTGGTATAATTACAGTAATCGAGTTGTGACAAGATAATTAGCAGCCTCTCTTTTACAACAGTGGTCGTGTTTCTCACCCACAATTCACATAAACCTTGCTGCGTTCTGACACTGTTGCTTTTATGTTTCCATCAGGCCTTTCCACGTGTGTTTGATTTGAACTCATGGCACTTGTGTGGGGAATGATTTCTCCACTTCCATTTTATTTGTTTCACTTTTGTCTTGATGCCACGGTCTGAAAGGGAAGGAGTTATTCATTGCAACTAAGGGCTTGAATACAATTTATTAATAATTTACTAATTCTTTACAGGTCAGTTGAATACATTAGCTACCACAACTTTGGGAAGGCCAGGTTCAGACACTCAGGATATGGATACAACTGCATTTGTTAAAGGATAAGTACCGTTTTTTACAACCTGGACCTTATTTCTGGCAAAAGATATGGTCATTTACTCACCCAGATAACTTTGGTGTCATTCGGCGTCGTTCGGACGAAATTAGATCCAGTGTAGCGGCGATATATCCATATAATGGGAGAGACAGGGCAGCGACACACAGCCTCTATATAACACATTATCTGCCACGAAACTAGTTAATTTCATCAATATTTTGTTACGATATGCTAGCGCTATTAGCCTCTGAGTCCGGGCTCGTCCGTTATCAACATCCGGGGTCAAACTAGCAGCAGCAGCTACAGGTAAACAAGGCGCGCTGTCGCGGGTGCGCGCGCAGCTCAGAGACGACATCTTCCAGGTCAGAGGTAGTAGATCAGCCTACAGACCCCGGATGTTGACAATAGACGAGCCCGGACTCAGAGGCTAATAGCGCTAGCATATCGTAACAAAATATTGATGAAATTAACTAGTTTCGTGGCAGATAATGTGTTATATAGAGGCTGTGTGTCGATGCCCCGTTACTCCCATTATATGGATATATCGCCGCTACACTGGATCTAATTTCGTCCGAACGACGCCGAATGACACCAAAGTTATCTGGGTGAGTAAATGACCATATCTTTTGCCAGAAATAAGGTCCAGGTTGTAAAAAACGGTACTTATCCTTTAAGATTTTAACATTTGCTAAGAATTAACTAACGCTTATGGCTGCAGACAAGATAATTAAAACCATTCATTAAATAGGCTACAATCTATATTTAATCTACCAAGACAAATGTAAAAACAATATGAAATGGGTTGCCCATAGCAATGAACCTACAGAGAATGATCTCATGAATCAGCAGCTCCACTCAGCTTTATAGTAAGTTTCAGGTCATCGTTAAGCCAACCGGTCTTCAACTTTACTATTTGTGTTCACTCTGACAGCTTTCATAGTCTTTTCAGACACAGCAGCAGGGCACTGGGTACTGAACTTCCATACTTTCATGGCACAGACTAAACTGCCTCGATCTAGTATTGAAAATGTCTTGTCATTAGATACCAAACTGCAATACCGAAGGAGTTAATCTCTTCAGAGTCAGTGAGCCAATAAGCATGTGGCTTGCTTGTTGTGCCAAGATCTAATAGTGTTGGTGACTGGCTGTCTTTAGGCATGCAGGAAAAAGACTAGTTAATGCCCAGAGATGGGGCTCACCATGTGTGTGGTTACTGTGATCTTATGTTAAAACAGATTTCATAAAATTGGTGTTGAAAAAAAAGTATCATTTAAGGTACCAGTATCAAAGTCAAAACACTACCTGTACACTACCTGCTCAGCACCAAATGGTGGACAGATAAAGTTAGCAGGTGATTATAGTGAAGCATTCAGCAACCAAAGAGCCAGATGCTTCCCCGTAGAAGGTAGAGACCAAAAACAGAGCTAAAAGGGTGAGTAACAATCGCCATGTGACCAGAAACGTGTCTCCAAATGAATGATATTGTTGTCCTGTAACTGCTGGATAAGTACATACATCATGTTATTGACGTATCAACTCAAAAGTTGATGATATGTCAAAGTTGTATTCACATCTTGTTACACTGAAAAGTGGCCAAAAAAGATCTGTTATTGCAGGTTTAAAGATTCATTAACATTATAAATGCATTATTACCAATTAGCAAGGATGATACATGCAAGCCAACAGGATTTTTCACAACCTGGCAACGTCTTTTAATTGATCGACAAAGGATTAGTCAGTTACTTACTAAGAATTTGTAAATCCATCAGTTACAACTTATAAACCCTTTATATCGAATGCCTTTTAGTAACTTGTCCCTTTACCATTTAACCTTTCGAAGTAGAAGATCGTGACTGTTGCCTGTGTTGTGTTGCAATCCAGCAGATTCCCTGTGAAATCTGATCAGGTGACAAACATTATAAATTCTCTGCGGTCGACAGTGGAGATACACATCTTTGAGCTGCACGCATGAGAGCAAAAGATCCAAAGAGAGCGAATGAGACAAGGAGCAGCTGTAGATTTACTGTTCCCATCGGAGGGTTTGGCCTCTGAGAGGAGCCATGTGGAGCAGCACGGCTCTCCCCTGGGCTCTCACAGCTGCACACACCTCTGCTCTTTCCCTCTGTCTCATGCTCTCTTTTCTGCCTTTGCTCCGCTCCATCTCCATCTCCTTCGATCGTTGCGTTCCTCGCTATTCGGTCGCCTTCCTTCGCCACGCTACAGTCCGTATCTCTCCTCTCTCTCCTCTGTGTCCAGCTCCTGACCTTTTGCCACAGTTTTCTGTCCAACTGGAATTTGAAATAAACCCAATATCGTCTGACCTCTCGACTTGTCTCACTCTTATCATGCTCCCTCCTCTCTCCTGCTGCAAATCTGTTCCCACCACCTCCAAATCTTCTCTTTGCTTTTTTGTATTACCTCTCTCTTGCACTCCCTTCTGTCACCTCTTGCTCCGTTTTACCCTGTCTGTCCATCTCCCCTATTCATCTCTTCCTTTCACTCAAGCCTCTTCTTGTTTCTCGCTCATCTTTTTTTTTCAATCTCCCTCTCATTACACCTTACACACTCACACACATACACATTAACGCAATGTATTCATTAGACATTTACACAAGAGGTTGCATTTGTTTGTCCTTTTCCCAGGATCTAATGCATTTCTGGAAAAAGCCTCCATCATTCTTTATTGAAAAACCCCCACCCACCCTTGTATCCGTCTCTTTATCATGCCGCTGTTCATTCTCATGAGCTAAGTTTTAATGAGTACTGTGAACACTGTGATCATGCTGAGTCAGAGTGTTGTTACTTGTCTTTGCACTGTCCTTTCCGTTAATGCATCTGCTCATAATTATTGTCTTTCCCCATTACCCTTTCAGACTCCTCTCTTTTCTGCTTCTCACACTGACCCTTCACCCCCCCCCCCATTTTAACTTTCTCTCCATCCCTTTGAGCTGGGACTCATTATGGTGAGGAGGTAGCCGGCGTTCATGAATGTAGACACGTTGTCAAAAACGAATACGGGAAAGATAAGACTGGATGTGGGTGTTAATGATCTTTTAGACCGTTACTACTCTTGTGTGTATTGCTTTGTTGTCTGGGGGAGAAGGCAATGTGCTCTGAATGGCCCATTGATTTTGGGCGTGTGGAGCCTTTAGAAACGCACGCGCGCACTTGCACGCACACACACATAGACAGACGCACACACGCGCGCGCCCAGGGAGTCTGGGAGGCTCTGTGAGGTTTAGCAGAGCCTGTCTCATCTTCCCTGTCTATCCTTTAAGCTGTGCTCTGCTTTCTCACTAAATGCATGGTGGGCTGCTAGGCTGCCCTGGCAGAATGACAACTAAGACTGGTGAGAGCAGGGCAGAAATATCTCTCAGTGGGGCTAGCAGGTGAGATTCCACTGCCATCCAACACTCGGGCCAAACACTCCTGTGCTCTCTATGGCTGCAGTGTAATGATCTCATACATCAGCGTGCATGAACAGTGGAGAGTGCACGAAACGAGAAATAATATAGTATTTGCCCTATTTGGCTGCCGCATTATTGATAGGCACAACAGTTGTTGTGGTCATCATTAGGCCGTTTTTCTGCTCATAGGGGATTAAGATATAGCTAGCCTACATGCATCAGCAATGCTGCCTGCAGACAGTATCGGTCATTTTTTTCCCCCTCGTATTAGATTTTATGAATTGCTTCTCCTCTTCTCTCCCTTCTCTCACTGAAGCACTTCATTCCTTAAAACACTCCACTTCGCTACATTCATAGATCCAATTCCCAGCCTCCTCTCACCACGCATTCCTCTTCCCCCATTAGGGCTGCAGGGGAACGGTGGCTCTCCTCGGGTCTCCAGTGGTCACCTAGTGACAGAGTGAACTCATTATGGCGTGGAGGTGGGGTATCCATACTGCAATAAGTGAGAGGGAGACTAATGAGCAGTTTGGTCTACGGGGAGTGTGTTATGCACTCCCATGTAGCGCTAAATTTGTGTGTTTCAACAGAGTAACGCCGGCTTCTAATCAATTGTCAGAAACAGCAACTTGCAGCAGCCCCGTAATGAACTGTTATGCCAGTTTAGAGAGGTTAGCTGTCACTCAGAGAGCGGTCTCATCAAACCGGGGCTCTGTAGTGTTTGATTGTGGCATTGCTTTATTTGGGTAGCCTGATAACCCCAGTGCGTGTACGTGTTTGACAAAGAGAGATACGGCGGAAAAGGAGAGAAAAAAAGGGGAAGGGTAATTAGGTATCTTTCCTCACACCAACCCTCCGCACCCTCCCCCCACACCTCCCAGAGGGGAGAGGAGCCTCGTCAAAGCGCTGTCATGAATTTTTAACAACCCTGTCGTCTGCTCTCTTTGGAGGTGTGCGTGTGTTTGCATGTGCGTGTTCATATACAGGAAGTGTGTGAGGCAAAAGGGGTATATTGACGCTAAATACTGCAGCAGAATATTCTCCATTAATGTCACCCAAATTGCCAGAGTATGATGCATGATGCGACAAGTATTGAACAGCTGTTGCTTATTTGAATGTACCATAACACATACAACATCATACCACAGGAGAAATCCTGGACCAAAGGGGAGTTCTGCAATCCATATCCATATGTTCATGCACCGCCGTACTATCATACTATACATATGCATTTAAGCAAATTGAACATGTTTTTAGAGACGGTCTGGAATTATGCATAAGTGATAAACTCAGTTAGCTCAGCGGTGCGACATTAACATGATGTGATGTTCCAGTGACATTAGCTGACATTAACCTAATGATGAGACCTTCTGCACTTGGCCTTTTCAGCACTGATATGAACTGCGGCTCCCGCTTTCCCTCAGGTGGCACATTATTGCATGTCTTATATCTTTTCTTTTTTCCCCCCAGTGAAACACTTAAGGAACGAAATATGAAGTATCATGATTTTTTGTTTAGAACGCAGCAAACTTTTTTCTAAAAACCCTTCAATGCAAATCGATAATTTTTGTGCTGATACTTGTTTTTGCAGGGTTAGATTGGTGGTGCAAAAGGTACCAGTGGCACAGGGTTAGGGTTAGAGCTATGGACTGCATGCATCAGCGTTGAGCTTTTGATGGAAATGATTTATAAATTGGACCACATGATTCAGTTCTTGACGTAGTGACTGAGCTTGTTATTTTTATACATGGTGCACAATATGATCATGATCACTGTTTTGTGTTGGTGTGTGTGTATGTTCAGTTTATGGCTCAGATGGCGTGTATATTTAGCTGCTGACAGCCAGTGCAGAGGAGGTGGGGACAGGTCTGGAACAGAGCCCAGGACTGGAGGCCAAAGGGATGGGGCTGCTGATCAAGAATGGAACCATTGCCGACAGCAGACACATGGTCACCCGAATACACATTCAGACCCATACCAATAAAAGCACGGGATGACATATATTATCAACATCTCATCCAGCTATTGCTCATGCACAGATCCGACATGTCTGATGCTATATTTTTCAACAGATGGATATCAGAGAGCGATTCGGCTATAAATACACTCGACCATCAATTCTAATTGCATCAATTAATTTCAAATACCTCCTTGAGTAGAGTTTCTCTGAGGCTATGGTAACCTTCGCTGTTGTGAAGGAAGTTGGTGTGCCAGACAGGCAAGTTTATTTAAGGGCAGTCCTTTCCTCCATGGGGTTGTCATTAGCCAGTACAGTCAAAGAAAGGAAGGCCAGGGCCAGGCTGAGGTTTGATCTCCTGGGTGAACATACACACAGTCTTGTGGAATAATGTCAGTATCTGTTTGTTTATTCTACCTCCTGTCTGCCTTGGGATCGTACTGTTCTTTTTATTCTAACCTCCTACCTTTTCTACACAGCAGAAAACAATTTCAAATAAGCGAGATAATCATAATAGTTAAGTGATAATTAAGTGTCCGTTGTTAATGAAATAGTGTACAGCCATACAAGTGGACTGATGAGGCTGTAAGTGCAGTCTCATTAGTCAGTCAGTATGTAACAAATGTCAGCATGCTTAACTGGTAATAAGCACTAAACACAAATTACAAACAAACACTGGTGGGAATTTCTTTAATTGCAGGTATTTGGTCGTGAAGTATTGGACAAATTGAACATTTGACTTGATGATAGTGAGGATCACCAAAGTCTTTGGAATTCATCTTTTGAGAACTAAGGATTGCTTTGCTTTGATCTGTGGGCATCACTAGGGGAAAAGTCAGGGGATAACTAGTCATGGGATACAGTAAGTCTTTGGGATTCATCCTCTGGGGAAAATGAATGTCTGTACCATACTGTGTACCAATCCATATAGTTGATGTTGAGATATATTTCAATGGATAAGTTAAACCTTTGACCTGATGGTGACACTAGAAGAAAAATCAGGGTCCCCGAAGTCATTGAGTTTCATCCTCTGGGGACCGTGAATTTCTGTACTAAATTTGTCTCAGTCCATCTCGAGTGATTTCACTAGATTAGTGACAGCTGGTAACACTAGAGGAAAAGTGAGGGGATCACTAAAATCTTTGTGGTTCATCCACATGGGACCACGAATGTCTGTACCAGGTTGTGTCCCAATCCATACAGTAGATGTTGAGAGAAATCTCAATGGATATGTGAAACCTTTGACCGAATGATGGGGCTAGAACAAAAGCCAGAGGGTCAACAAAGTCACTCCGATTCATCCTCTTGGGACCATCAATTTTGTTGCCAAATTTCATTGCAATCCATCCAATAGTCTGTAAAACATTTCAGTCAAAAACCAAGATGGTCATCCTCATGGCGGTGCTAGTGGAATCACTTATGTCAATGCCAGAGACATCATCTGGGGAATATGAATGTCCATACAAAAGGGCAGATCAGCCCCACTGATCTGCCAGTGGTCAGTTGACATGATGGCTCAATCACACACATTTAAAGGTTGTAGAATCAAAACCCTGTTATCAAGTGATGAAAACCACTTGCAGCTGCACTGGCAGGTAGTTATGCCAGTTTCCAGCAAAAGAAAGCTCATATAAAGCAAAAATGCCTAACTGAAAAAAATGAGAGAAGTCTTTATAAATGCATGAATCAGTTTAATAAGTTCACATGTGAAATGTAGAATTCAGATCTCTGCCTGTGTCCCTGTTCTTTATGTGTCACAGGGACCTTGTTAGTGTTCTCAGCATGACCTCATTTCACTAAAAAAAGAAAGAATAAAGATGAAATCAAAGTGAAGGATTATCAAGAAGGCCTGTCAAGGCATTGAAAGCATTGGTTGCCATAGTGATAAATATGTGCTGTTTAGTTTGTGCTTGCACTTTTTGTTGCTCATAAGAAATGTTCTAGTCCAAAAAAATGAACTGCTGTTACAAATATCCTCGTTTCCTCTGTGGCTTAGCAGTGTGAGTGTGCATGTTAGTGCGATGTGTAGAGCAAAGGCAAGGTTAATTACATTTATATCCCCCCTCTAATTTAGTAGTATCCGACTTGATTGGCAGCCTCTCAGTTTGTAATCCATTTGCACTTGACTTTATTCAGTGATCTGCTATTTCTTACACCGACGACCCCCTTTTTTTCTCTTTTCTCTCACTCTCTCTCTCTCTCTCTCTCTCACACACACACACACACACAGACACACTACTCTCCAACCAATAGTACAACCTTTTCATTCTGGCAGTATGACACTCTGTCGTGTGGCCTTTAGTGGACACTGCTGTAAGACAGCGATAACCCTGTGGTTTGAGCTCTGCGAGTGAGATCACGATCATTTCTCCATCCCCGGGATGGTCTCCATCGTGCTTTTAAACCGTCCTCTCTTTTGCTGTGAATATCTATAATTAGACTGACGCTGTGAAAGAGGCATACCTTGTACAGTTTCCAATCTAAATCCCTGTCATATTTCACTCCCCAGAAACTGGCCACAGCTGCTGAGGACTTCCAGATGGCGTATCAGTGGAAAGACGAGTTTGAGGTAACAGAGCGACACAAAAATTCAGACGCTCTTACTTAGAGGAGAACCTGCATCAGCACAGATATTGTAAATCTGCACTTTATATGTGTTTATTATAATAAGGGTAAATGACTGGGAGATACACTGACACACAAACATTAATGCTCATGCACGTAGTCTGAGTTTACTGCCCATAAATTCATTTCATTGTTTGAATAGGTTTAATCTGTTTGTGCCTGTGTGTCGTTAGCAGTGATTACAGCTCCATTAGTAAATAGGTTTATTGCACATTATACACTATTATGACACATTATGCAGCTCATTTCAGATGACAGATACTCTGCTTTCTAAGAACCACAGTGGCAGACAATTATAACGCGGAGTAAAGTGGTGGTCAGGAAAAATATGTGCCACAGACACAGTTATATATGTGTGGAAGCGGTGAATTACAATATTGCTTTCTCAACGGTGTGGCGATGCTACCCCGGGGCATTGCACAGGCACACAGACACAGATGTAAAAAGAGGAACACACTGCACACTCAGCTTAACTCATACAGTATTCATTCGATTGGTAGCAAGGGCCAGTGTCTTCATTAGCATAAAACTAGAGAATTCACTAATGGAGTTGTCTGCCAACGAAATAAAGAAGTGTTTAGAAATGAAGTAAGCATTTCATGCCTGCATAAATGTTATGCTTCTTTGTGCAACACCCTAAAGCAGCGCCAAAATGATATTTGTGCTCCGTGTGACTTGTTTACAGGATGATGAAATCGCCTACTACAACGCGAAGGACAATGTGAGTGTGCTTTTATTCCCCGACCGCCTATTTGCTCTCCTTCCATTTAAGCCCCCACGCACACACGGGTCACACTCAGACACGGGCCGCTAATGTGCTTTTGCTACACAGCACCTTCTCTCTCTTGTCCTCCCGTTCACCTCCCCGTCTTCTTCGCCTCCTCTCCTCCATTTTCATTTTCCTATTCACCACGTTCATGTCTTTCCTGCACCCTGGTTTTTCTATTATTGCCTCAGCCTTTTACTGCAATCCCTCCCTATTTTGCCTCTTCTCCAGGCTTTTCTTCCAGAGTAGCTTCCTCTCCGTCATCCCTCCTCCCACCCTTTCTCAGGTGAAGAGGTTTCTGCCATGTTTCTCCTCTAATTGACAGATGAGATGTATGAGCTGGCTACACTGTTGCTTTATTAGGAAGCAACTGTTCACACACTCTCCCGCTCTCCCTCCCCCCCTCTTGCTTTTTTTCTCTCCCTCTCCACCTCACTACCTCGTTCCTTCTCTACCCTGCGTTTCCTCCATATCTCATCATGCTTTTTCTTCATATATCTTCCTGACCGTACTGCTCTCATTGATGTAAATTGGTGAATGCACGGTAGGAGTTATAAATCTCCACGAGGGGCACAGACAATCTGGCTGTCTCCTGCCACTCCTCCCAAGTGAAAATGATAAGGAGAAAAAAAGCAAGATATCATTAAGCATATCGTCGACAACGCTACGTTTCCTCAAATGAGCTGGGAGGGTGTGAAAATTGCAGCGATGACATTATCACACCAGACAGAAGTTGATGAGGATGTACAGTCAGACTGCGCTTTCAAATAAACCCACAAACTGTTTCATGCATGCAGTTGATGCTTCAGCAAAAAGAATAAAGAGGCTTTGTATGATGTTGTAAACCTCCGGTCAGCATTCTTGTCTGCATCTTGATTTTTTATTTTTTTTCCCCCTCAGCTGGATGCAAATGAGACGGAGGGAAGGAAATATAGGATTCGTCCAGACTTTAAAGAGGACCCGTCATTTAAACGTTTGACTGATCACAACCACACGGCTGTCCACATCCCCACGGACATCTATGATGGCTGTGAGTACATACCACACACACACCAACACACACAAGCAGACCCAAATGGTAACCATGGCTACAACTGACACACCAACCCATGGTGAAATGTTGTTTACAGATTGTGCCTCTAGCAAATTTGCCCATGGCTAAGTAATGGTTTAAAAAAGTGATACTGCAATACAGCATGATAAGATCTTCTCCTGTACTCTGTCTGTTAGGTAAGCCGTGTGTCCTTGGGATGTAAATGAACAGAGGATCCTCTAGCTAAAATTAATTCACGTGGGCTTTTGGCCTTTGTCAAAACATCAGGCAATCGTTCTTTTGTTCAATGTTATGAAAAGGTTGAATCAAAAAACTCCCTGAGTCCTGAGGCTTTGAATTAATAACTTTTAAGCTGAATCATAAGTAAAAAAAAAAGTTTGATTTATATCAATTCTAGCCACTGATCCAGCTTACTTTGTACTATTCATGACAGTATTTAGAAGGGAAAGACAGCTTGAGTTTTCCCAATACTAACAGTTAGCATAAGATATCTCCGTTGGGTAAATATTCTAGATACTAGCAAAGCAACACAGTACCTGAAATAATCATAGCAGAAACGTCAGATAGGTCGGACCACCGTGTTTTACTATGCATCTTTAAATGTTACAGCTACAGCAAATGAACAAGTTTGCCAATTTCCGCCAGAAAACAAACGTTTTCTACCGTTGTTGGCCTGACATCATGGTGATTCGGTCTACACTTATGCTATACTCACTACTTACGCTGCATTGTAAGAGTCAGAATTCCAGATCGGAAACACAGTGAACAATTTCCTTTTCATCAACTTTTACTTTAGTGCTTGTGTCCTGAAACGTACTGTAACATCTTTGTAGGTGCCATTTCCAGTCAGTTGATTTGTGCTTCATAGAAGTCTTTGCAAGAATGCAGTATGAGCCCACTCCTCCTGTCTCTTCTTACGTGTGTTAGTTTGTCAAGTCAGTAATTGTTGTTTCTTGTGAAGTTCTGAGATGTGACATACAAACAACCATTTGGTGTCCGTGTTGCGGCTGCACTGGGACACATTTAGATTGGATGTTGAGAATACCAACTTTTTACAACCAAGTATAGATCAATTAAGGGTAAACTAGAATCCGGGCCAGTATCTGTTTGATGGCTCTGTGAATGCTTCATGTTGCCAGTTGTGTCGTGAAACATGCATGTTTGTGCATCTGTTAAAGTGTATTTGCCCTGTTTGTCAAAAAAAAAAAAAGTACATTTCTGATCATTTCCTCATCAAGCGCTGACATTTACCTTGAGTGGTTCAGAATAATTTGATTCTCTAGAGTCCCTCTGACATTAGCACAGCTCTAGTTGAATGTCAATGACTTAAGGATCGTCTGTTGAATATCTTAACTATAGTCTGAATTATGTATTATAACAGTTTTTTTTCTTCTACTTTTTACATTTTAAGCTCTTGGGTGATGCTCTGATCATGGACATGGAATGAGTGCGCAGCAAAGCGGCCATTGCCTCGCTCAAAGTTACTTCACCAGGACACATGGTTCATGATGGGTCTGAACACGAGTCCAATTACAGGATAGTTTCTGAAACCAGCGGGCTGCACTGTTGCTGCTTGGCTCGTGCTTGCGGAATTTATATCCGTGGCTGTGTGAGACTGGGTATCCGTGTGTCTGTGTGTATGTTTTTAGATATTCACTAATTAACGTGCAGTGAGATGTGGTGCGTCAGCAGTGATTCGGAGGGAGAGCAGAATGGAGTGACTTCCTCAGCATGGCCCTCGGCCTGCTGGGGAACCGTCTGGCCGCAAGGTTACACACTTCACCTCTTCGCTGACCCCGAACACGGGGCCAGAGATGAGGCATGGGGATGGGCACACACTGTCGACTGGGTCTGTTATCCGTAAAAGTGCGAGGCAGGTTTATTAGCAAGCTTCTGAACTCATTGTGACTTTGTCATTTTTTCCTCGAGACACCTCTCTGGCCATAATCTGGGCTTGGTGCCATGACTCCTCACGCTCCGTTTCTGTCAAGGATGCTGTTTATTGGTAGCCTTTAATAAGTATGCATGGATACGCTGTGCTGCTGGGACCTATCCAGAACTGAAGTCTGATCAGAGTGAGATGAAAGAAAACTATAGGTGTGTTTGGAATATGCGAGGACCCAAAGCTGGTAGCACAAAAGCCCGTCGCTGCAAGTTTATTTTGAGGTTAAGACAGCGTTTGAGGATTTAGGTTCAATTAGTTTGGCTCAGATTAAAAGGGACTGTAGTGCTGATATAAAGGGGCTAGGAATGTATTATTTAAAGGGGGGTTCCTATGTGAACAGCAAGACATAGTGATGTTACTTTTGCAAAGATGTGATTCTTTTTCAATCGCTCTTTTCGGGGGGATGAAGGAAAGTGACTCATATTTGGTGAGAGCCTCTCTTTTTATTGTTTTGCCCAAATTTCACTGACTGTGAGTGAGAACAGTGAGAATATTAAGTGTTGCATGAATATTATTCAAGGCCAGGCAACTTTATTTACATAACACATTTCATCCAGGGAGAATTTGAAGTCGTAAATTCACTGACACAGCAGAGGCATCACCTTCCGGTAATGTTTATAATGCAGATCATTGACTTCAGGTATGGCGATATGAATAATGTAGAGCAGCTAAACTTGCTCCACACATGCGAAATGAAATGGGTTTTATTGAAGAGAACCCACTGACTATGGTGGCCCTGAAGGTCAAAACACGGCAGCATTTCAGAAAACACAATGACATTTCATACAATACAACAATAATACACAAAACTCAATGTCACTTCAGGAAACACAACATTTCAGAAATATTGTGAAATGTTACTGTGTTTCCTGAAACATTGTTGTGTTTTGACCTTCTGGGCCACCGCAAGTGACCCCGCCCCCTTAAAAAAACAAACATACACTGTAGCTACATATAAGACCAGGCTCCCTTTAAAGAGCCGTAAATCTCCTCACTGATGAGAAACATTTGTGTGTCATTGAGGTGTACGCTCATGCAGTGTGTGGGCACACACTGAGGAGTATGTATTTTGTATGCCTGGGGGGTTAAAAAAAGAGACAGAGGATTCATACGTTATTGAGGCTTCAACTCTCCAATTTGATCTCCACCCTATAAATGTTCCAGGAATAGCCTTTGCTCAGCTGGAGAAAATTGGATTTTCTGGGTAAAGTGGGAGGCAAGTTTATGAAATCACCTTCTATAGGTAGCGGCACATTACGTATGTGAGACAAGTGTAGAATAGGAGCGGCAGACGGCCACATGACAGAAAGATCGGAAAAGCTGCATCTGTTGGTCCGGTGAAGGACGGAGAGACGGCGGGAGAGACACAGACAGAAAAGAAAATGGTTGTATTCTGTGGTGTTGCTTCGGGATACAGAAGCTGAAAATGTATTTATGCAATATATATGTCACCTCGGGGCAGGACACAGTTAAACAAATGTATTTTTCCTCTTCCAAAAGAACACCAGCTGTAAGCTAATCCTCAGAGTGCCGAAAAGTGCATTTCACCGCATATTGTAGCCTGAGCTCTGTGTGTGTGACAAATAAAAAAGCTTGAACCTTCAACAAAAGAGTGGACAGGAAAGACAGTCGCACTCAGACAGAGAAAGAAGAAAGACAGAGGGGATTTTGTTACGTTTGGGCAGAGCCAGGTTTCTCTCTGTTTGCAGGTTTTGTGCTTCGCTAAGCTAACTGGTGCTGGCTCTGGTTATTGTTTAGACATACAAGCGGTGTTGGTCTTCTCATCTAACTGGAGACAAAAAGTAATTCCAGATGAGAAATGTGAGGAACTAACTAACTGACTAACTAATTTTGCTTTTTGGTATCTCGGAGGCAAATATTGTACCTTTTACTTAACTACGTTTGTCTGACAGCTTAAGTTAGTGCTCACTTTTCATATAACCATTTTTCTCTTCCTGTCCTGTGAAGATCATGTACCTCCAACTTTTGATGATTTGGAATTTTTTGTGATAAACTGAAGGATTAAGTGTTCATTTATGATTTCAGAGAACTCTCCTACATCTTAAGCCAAATAAACATTTTCATTTCTTGCATGTTACTCAATGCACAAGTCGACTTCATGAATCACTCAACCCACCTTAAATTTGACAACTTTGGCCCTGAAGGTCCACTGCTGAGGAAAAAAAGAAAAGTCTGATCTTATCTACCTGTGCAGGCTGCCCAAGTAAAGCACTGGGAGTATTTTCACAGTGTGGTATTGGTACTTTTATGTCAGTACAGGATCTGAATACCATTCTTTTGAAATTACTGTCACTTCTGGCTGAAACGTCACTGAGTTTTCTTCAGTGGAGCTGGCGTTCCTTATAAAAACAAGAAATACATGATGATTGTTTGGGTGTATTGGAGGGTGGACTCCTTATCCTTATTTAAAACTGTGAAAAACAACACACTCTTTAATGCTCTAAAAAAGCTAATCCATGTTGTATTTGTTCCTTAATTACAGTGTATTGCAACCCTGATATCCCCCCCGAGATGAAGTCATCACAGGGTGTAGATTCAGTGTGGCATCAAAGCCATGCCGAGTGCAGCCGGGGAATTCATTAGTGTCAGTGGCAATATGGGCGACTAGAGGAAACTGTATCCCTTATGAAGCAGCTTATTAAATATTATGACTAACTCAGGAGTGCTCAAAACTAATGGAAACATTAAAAAAACAACATATTACGACTGGGTTAGACGTTTTTGGGTTTGCTTGTTTATCACTGCATTTTCGGCTCGTTTTGCCTGCGCTCGTATATCTCTCTGTGTGTGTTTTTAACCATCAAGCTATCTTGCTGTCTAAATAGCAGTGAGTGGGCCTGTGAGTAGATAGCCGTCCACCTACTTGTCTGTCTTCATCACTCTTCACTAAAAAAAAAAAAAAAAATCACACATACAGTCAGTAATTTTCTCATTATCTAACGAGGGCCGTGTGCTGTTATTTTCTCTTCCTTTGCCTTTAAAGTTCTTCACTTAATGAGGGAAACACATTACTGTGCACACACACTGCATGCTCTCTCCCTCTCTCCCCCTCTCGCTCTCCCTCTCTCTATAATAAAAAACATGCACTCCTGGCAACCGAGGCTTCATTAACTCCCTTCTCCAGAGGCATGCATGCAAATGAACAGTGTTTGCTTTGCACATCAATGGACCGCGTCACACTCAATACGCGATACCAATATATCTCACACACATGCGCACATACGCGTATGGATGTAGAGTCACTTTAAAGCATATATACAGTACTGCAGTAGCATTAAAAAGGAAGGAAGGAAGGATGGAAGGGAGGGGGAAAAAGACGAGCAGCAGAGAGACAGAACAAAGATAGAGTTGGGGCAGCATGTGCTGTGTCTCCATCCATCATAGTGAGTGTTATGTGGCTCTGAGCTGTCTGGGTGCTGTGTCATTACATCCATAATGCCTGTTGCCTCCCACAACACACACTATCAATCACACCCATGCACACATACAAACGCATGCACGTGCACACGCGTGCATTGGGTGTCGCAGGTCAAATTAAACGCAGTTACTCGCCAGAAAACTGTTCCTCGGCATTTCTTACTAAACACTGTCATCCGGCCGGATGAAGTGGCCCAATATTTGCTCATGTGTCCCACTGGGTGAGTGGGCTGACACTGAGCGGGGCCTGTGTGTGTGAATCTTAATGAATGTGATATTCTGGTATGTCCACACGTCTGTGACAGTCTACAATGGCTTTCTTACCTGCGTGCTTTATCCTCCGATCATTATTGCAGAATACGCTCACAGACAAGCACACATTTACAGATGGACTATCAAGATCTGACTGAATACAAGATATGTCTGATTTGTTATCTTCTGACATGTACGTGTTTGTGTATGTGTGGATTTCCAGCCACGATCGTGCTGAATGAGCTGAACTGGACGGAGGCACTGGAGGAGGTGTTTAAAAAGAACAGAGAGGATGACCCGACCCTTCTCTGGCAGGTGTTTGGCAGCGCTACAGGCCTGGCTCGCTACTACCCAGGTAAAAAAAAAAATGAAATAAAAAAAACACTATTTGTCTTCGCCTGACATTTATCAAAGCGGAAAAAGCCCTTGTCCAGGCTTGTTTGTCATCTGTCCCTATCACACATCACACTGAAGCCTTGTGTGTTCCCTCTCTTATCAAAATCGAAGGCGCCCCTCATCAGCCGATTATAATTTAGTTGACCTAAGATACAGCATGTGGCTTTTAATCATAACGACAAACAGCCAGGGAGTGTGTTCACACCTTTGCTTCATTAACACATCGCTGAGCAAATAAATCAGCTCAATAAATAATCCCCATTGCTCGGCTTGCACTGATTTTTATATGTGGTGCCGTTGATGGTGTCATGCTATCTTAAAGTGCATTAGTCTGGCGTTGCTCTCCAGCGCAAGTGTTTTCTCTGCCAAGCTATTTCTATTCATGAGATTCCCTGTCATCATAGACTCTGTGTCGCTTTATGGGAAAAGTTTATGTCTAATATTCATGAATTTTCATTGGCCTTGAATCTACTCCTCTTTGTTCCTTTTTTTTACCTCTTAGCATGCATGATAGGCAGTCACACATTCTCATACTGGCTTGTTTTCACGTTGCCCCTCACTAATAGCATACAGATAGAAAGCAGCCGATGACTGTCAAAGCAAGTGAACCCAGTGCTACGTGCTGTGCATCTAGGATGAATATTTTACCTTATTTACTTGCCGTTTACCTTCTCGTGAAATATTTTTCGGTAAATTAAACATGTTATAATATATTTGGTGTCGGATTCCATCCCATAAGCTAGCTGTCATTGTGACACAAGTGACAGATATTTTTTATAGCCTCTGAAAAATGTGTCCTTTTTTATCTTCACAATATGACTGACAGTGGCCAGACACTGCAGGGCTGAATATGACACCGCATATTGCCAGATATTTGCAGATTAACACTTCAGTCAGACAGTCAGAGGTGTCAGGAAACAAACTAAAATAGGAACTATTGTCTAATTATCTTTGATAATGAAAAGAGAATGAACACATATTTGATCTTCTCCTAAAGCCTCTCCCTGGATGGATGCACGTAAGACCCCCAGTAAAATCGACCTGTACGACGTCCGCAGGAGGCCGTGGTAAGAAAACTGCAAGAAAAACATTTATTCAATGTTGGTCAGAATTCAAGCCACTTTTTTTTTTTTTTAATGCATTTAGGTGAGTTTTAGACTGTTTCCATTTATATCATTGTTTTGTTTGGTCATTTAAATGACTGAATCTTCTAGGTATAGTAACTTTATGAAGGCCTGGATCATCATTCAATAACATTGTCCCCAGCATTGTATAATCATTGTAAAATAGAGTTTAAAGGGGCTCTATGTAACAATTTATAGTAATTTACATGTGTTAATTGCTTTCTTATTGGCCATGTGTGAGCCTATTGCAATGTGGCGTGAAAAATGAGACCTTCCTCGCCTCCCTAAGTTGCCCAAACAAGCCGGTGAAGGATTTGCTTAAGTTGTTTAATGCCACTGGACTGGAATTTCTTGTGAAGGACTTGGGGAGGATTTCCAGGGACAGGGATGTCCAACGGAAGTGACTTAATGCACTTTCTGGCCTGCCTTGTCTCAGGGCCTTGCTCCGCTGACAGAGAGCAACAGTGGCTAACGTTAGTTTAGAAAAGGAGTCCGATAACATAAGCAAACGACCGGCTTCCTGCACGAAACAGGAGCTCCACGGAGCCCCTTTAAAGCTCCTGAAAAAGTTAGCGAGTAGACTTTGAGTTGAGGGGTTTTCATGATGGAGTGCATCATGATTAAAGTAAATAATCAGGTTAATGATTGGTCAGAGTGTGTGTGACTTAGATAAGCTTCTCTTTTATTAATTTGTGCCCAACTAGGTACATTCAAGGAGCTGCCTCACCCAAAGACATGCTAATCCTCGTGGATGCGTAAGTCATTTTCTAACCTCATTGATCCGTAACCTCCTCGCATCAGTCATGATTTCCCCTGATTATGATACATGCCCTCCTCCTGCCACGTAATGTAATGCATTTCCCAAAGCAGACACATTTCTAATTACATTGAGTAAAATCTCACAGGACGTGAACTGAGCTGACAGATTGCAGTGAGAAGCTCTCAGGTATTATGTTGTTGTTGTT
The DNA here is from genome assembly GCF_965226575.1 of Pagrus pagrus. Classification (NCBI taxonomy): domain Eukaryota; kingdom Metazoa; phylum Chordata; class Actinopteri; order Spariformes; family Sparidae; genus Pagrus; species Pagrus pagrus. The sequence continues at coordinate 8,398,837 of NC_140194.1, read as the reverse complement.
GTCGTTGCTGCAGAAGCGGGAGCGTGTCGGGCTTGACTCTCAAACTGATCAGGACCTCCGTCAGCGAGATGCTGGAGACTCTGTCTGATGACGACTACGTCAATGTAGTTTATGTGAGTATTAAACCCTCCACTTGCTGAACGTCGGGCGGTCTGTTTGTGTGAGGCGACGGGGGGGGCACGATGCACGCTGAGCGAAGGGACAGAGTGACGGGCTGATTCAGAATGTGCGTATGAATGGGCTCGTTTGTTTACACGCCCATTCATGCGCCTCTAGATGCATTTGAATGGAGATACACACATAAATACAATGTACAGTGTACATGCGCACACACACACAAGAGAGAGACAGAGAGATGGATGACAGGTAATGAAATATGGATTTCTCTCAGGTCTGGCCACCCTGAAAAAGACCTTTAATGAAATACCCACTGCTCTATTTGGTGTACAGGATTAAAACTCTGCACTACATGCCCCCACCCCACCTCCTTACCCATGTGTGTGTACGTGTGCACATTCCCACCGATCCTAAAGGTATTACAGCTGCACCTCTGACTGGGGTGAACCCTGGGAAACACTCATTCATCACCCCCTCGATTTCTCAATCGCCCTTTCCCTCCATCATTGAGTCTCAGCATTCCCCCATACACCTTTGATTCATCTCTTTGTGTCACTGCATGATCTCCCTGCGCACTGTACGCCCCACTCCTCCTCTACACACAATACCGCAACTTTGCTCCTTTTTACCGGCCCCACTCTCTCTCCCTTCATTTCTACTTTTCCCGCCCACCAATCACTTCCATCGCTCTCCCCCTACACCGTTTCATTCTCTGACCATCTATTCCAGGCCTTCCACACTTGTGATTACACTCAGAAAAGAGCCAATCAGGAGACTGCGTGATGCGTAGATGGGTGCCTGTGGAGGTGTTTATTGAGATGGGTCTTTATAGAGATTGGAGCCGTCTTCGTTTTCCTTGCACAAAGACAGCCATTCAGAGTCTGTTTCCTCTCTCCGGGGACCCTTTGTCTTGGGCACAATGTATTCTGTTTCACGGTGGACTTGTGATTCTGCAAAGATGTGCAATTATCGGAATCTGTCGGGGAGCTGTGTGTGTGTGTGTGTGTGTGTGTGTGTGTGTGTGTGTGTGTGTGTGTGTGTGTGTGTGTGTGTGTGTGTGTGTGTCTTGGAAAGTGAGACAGAGTGAGAGCGATTAGTTCAAAAAGTTCAACTCAGTTTTGACTCAGAACTTCTTTTCGTCTGTTTAAATTGTTCTCCTCCTGTAGCGATGTGGGTGTAATGCATTAGTGGTTCAAGGACGGTGCAAGCTACTCAGGGCTAAAAGGATAATTCATTACATAAAATTTACATTTTACAGTATGTCATGTTTATATTGGTTGCAACAACATCATCCTTACTAAATCTTGGGATACAGAGACATTGTTGGTCTTTTCCTGGTCCTGTTTTCCTGCCTCAACACACCTGATTCAATTGAATGGGCTTGATGATGAGCTGATCATTTGAATCATGGTAATTTATTTCAGCAAAACAACATGATGGCAATCTGACAAGTGTTACGTGCAGTTTAACACAGACCATGCCAAAACTTAAAAGGTCCCATATTATACTGTTTTTCATCAATTTCACACAGCTGTTAGAGGTCCAACAACACTGTATTGGAAATGTATTGCCCCACACCCATCAGTGGTGCTGAACTTCAGCTGTCTAAAGTCGCTCTACTGAGAGCAGCTGTTTCTGTGCCTGCACCTTTAATGCTAATGAGCTCCGTCCAGCCACGAGCCCCTCTCAGGGAGAGGATGCCGCTGACGCTAGCATTAGCATGCGCTAATGTTTACGGTGGATGTATCACTATGGCTGCCGAGATGCTGTCGTTCAACCACACCAGTCTGACCCAGAATCGGACCCAGAAGGAGAGGCTCAGAAAAATACAGACTCTGCGGCTGCAGCAGGACTCCCCGACACAACCACCCGGCTCCCATCCCCCACTGACCTGCAACAGGTAACGTCTAAAAACAGCTAGCGAAAGCTGTGTCTCCAACAGTCTCCAAACTCTTGGACACTGTCCGCATAGTCTCGGTCTCCAGTCTGCACGTTTCCAGACTTTTCGCTGTGACAACCAAGCGCCCTCGTAATATTATTAACACTAAACTCGCTTCAAACGCCGTTGCATAGCGGACCGTTAGCCACTAGTTAGCCTATTTCTAGCTAGTTAGCCAACTTCAAGCTGACTTCACATTACTCGTAGGCAACTGTAAATACTATTAACACGCTGCGACACTTACCTGTGGCTCGGGTGCAGTTGCTGGGTCCCGTATGGTTGGGGCTGATCCTTTTACGAGTGTCAGTGTCGAGGCAAAGCCAGCTTTGTACTGACCCTCGTTACTGAAGCAGTCCGATGTGAAGTGGTTAGCACACACAAACAGACTTACACGAACCGTAGCCGGCGCGTTGTCGTTAAAAATGAAACGGCACCACCGTCTCTTCTGTTCTTCTGTAGCTGGGACAGAATAAAGGCACTTATGTTGCTTTTTACAACCAACAACAGAGCATTTTGCGTGTCTAGCTCTGAGCGACGACATTGCGAAACACTGCTATCTCACCGCTTGACACACCGACCTTCCCCTCGGGGATGAACGCCCCCCTCTTGGATGTCTCCGGGGAGAGGGGGGAGTGTTTTCGGCCGTTACGTCACGACAGGAGCTGAATCTGAACAGCCTGCAGGAGCCCCGTTTTACCAGTGGGTGGGCTGCAGAGACCATGCAGGACTGGTTTGCTTTCCTCACTCTGGGAGTTGGTAGGCTCAGGGCGGACCAGTTTATATATGTAGACACCAGAGAAAATGTGTTTTTCATAATATGGGACCTTTAACTCACCCCCAATAATTCATGTTTTTTTGTTGAGGGTTGTTGTATGGGCTTGTAGTAAAGATTGGAATGTAAATGATATAGTAAATATCAGGAAATGGTGAATTTACATACTTCACAGACTAGTTATGAGAGTCAATCATGTTGAATGAAGGCATCTAGATCATTTTACGCGCTGATGGTAATGAGCTTCCAAGTGCAGCCACTGTGGGAGTTTGCTGAAAGACCATTTTCTGACAATTTGCCTGGCAATCATAGATTATACAAACCTTCTGCCTTGAAGGTATATTAGAGCTAGTTAAACCAATGCAAATATTAGCGTAAAAAGGTCTAAGGTTAACGCATGAACATGATTACTTCAGAAAGCCTGTAGACCCACTGACAATGACGGTGTCCTTGGGTGAGTTGCGTGTATCTTTATGCGTGGTGGGCTTACCAAGGCTGGTCTGTTGTTGCCTCATGCACATAAAATAATGAAAACTAAGTCTATATGGGGCCCAAGAATGAATCGAAATGTGGGACACATTGTATCTCATGCAGACACAATAACATGTCAAGTACTCAAGAACCCGGCCTGATGTGTTTTTTCCTCTCTATGGCCCGTCAGGGCTCAGTGTTAGTCTTTTCCTGTACAGGACAACTGTGGGCGTGCACAACTATGGCAAGTACAGTAGGTCAAAGTTGATCCATAGAGGTCTGGTCTGTAACTTCTGATGGTTGTTTACAACAGACTGTTGTTTGAGCCGTAAGTGTCCTGTTCACTTTTCTCTTACAAGTATGGTCAACCTGGTTTGTTAGCAGCCTGTATGCGATCCCTCGTATTTCTTGCTCCATCTTGAATTTTCTTTGCCGTATTGCCCTTCCAGATCTTAACAGTGTAACTTGGTGTCCATTAATTGCCTTGACAAAACTAATTAGTCATTTCTCTGTCATCCTCTCTCTCTCTACCTTTTTTCTCTCTGACATTGACTCATTTACTCATACACATCCACACGCACACATGCACAGCGCCCTATGTCTGGCCCTAAGGGTGTTGTAACCTGACACTAAATCATTAATCTCTGATATTACCCATAAATCCCTCCTCATTAACAGTAGCCCAGGGACTAAGTTGGCATTTGGTCATGGAAGATGCTCGCACACTTCCTCGGCAGCCGCGGCAGGTCAGAGGAATGCTGATGGCTGTTCCTTTCCGCTCATTCTTCCCCTCTCTGTCCTCACCCTCCCCATTTCTTTTCTCGCTTGTGTTCTCGCCTCTCCTCTCCTCACCCTCCCACCTCACTGAGCCTCCGTCACTTTCATCCGGCCTGCTCAGCCGTGTGTTAGCCGGTGTCAGTGCTGTTAGCTAGCGTCAGTCCAGTGGGCAGGCCGGAGCACCAAACCAGAGCAGGAGAGTGTCCTGCGGGATTAGAGCTTGACGATTAGCCTTCTCTCTTGTGTCATCGCTAATCCATTCCCAAAGCCTGGACCATCACACACACACACACACATGCACACATACACTCACACAACAGAGCTGTTGTAATAGGATCACAGGGGAACAGTGGAATTTGTAGTAGATTGTATTCACATTTGTGTTCAAGGCCAGTAACACAATATTACAAAGAAGACTCTTACAATAGTTGTTTTTTTCCCACTTATATCACACTGGGCTTATCTACTTATATCTCTCTAATCAGAATATGATCGATGTGTCACATACACTTTGTGAGCTCATTATTTTCCGTATATCACGCGCCGTCTCACTTTTACCGCTTTTAAGTGCTGTATTCACACCCTCCCCCTCCTCTTTTTCCGTCCTCTTCCTGTCACTTTCCGCTCCTCACCCTCCCACATTCCCGTCTCACCTTCCTCACTTCTCCTTTTAATAGATTAGGTGATAAAAGATCTCCGACTGCTCTACGGGGGCAATTACGTGAACTCGTGTTTGTGTGTGTGAATGTGAGTTTGTGCGTGTTTATGTCCCGTCGCCTTGATCCGGTCCTTTTTGTCGAACCGCAGCTGTCGTCACTTCGCCTTTCAGTCCGGCAGAGATGTGTGTGTCTGTTATTGTCAATCTGAAGGGAACTTCAAGGCTATCAGGCTCATTGGAAATACACCCACACACATGCAGTCAGGTCTCTTTTTGCCTCCTTTCTTGTCGGTGTAGATCAGTGTTTCCAGCCTCCCTATTGGCCGTCTCACAGAGACACATTGATTAGTCGAGATCGATGAGGTGCAGTATTGTTTTAGAAGAGTTCTGCAACACAATAGCTGTGCTGGTTTACGACCCTGCTGTCCCATGTCCTTTATATATTAGATTGTATTATATGATTTACTCTGTCGTTTCTACTTATTGCCATTCGGAGCTCTTTGAATCTTTCCTTTCTGTTCACTCCTGGACAATCCGAAAGCTTCCGTTCATTTAACAGTGAAAATACGGACCATCTGTTAGACCTGGAGCACAGCACAGTGTAGAAGGAAGCAGGCTTTTTTGCTGTATGCTGGGCGGAGTGTGTGCATATGTGTGCTGAGGTGTGGAAATGAGGAGGTCTCACCTTTTAAAAAAAGATGGTGTTGCTGCCTAACCTTGTTCTTATATAGTAGAATCTTGTTTCCATGGGTACCAAATCGTTGAGCTCGTGGAGGATGTGAAGCAATTAGTGGGGCTTGATGAATGTGTCTGTTTACCGCTGCTTGATAACAGCCAAGGCCAGGTGGGAGTGTTTGTGTGCGTGTCTGTGCCGCATTCGTACCAATTGTTTCAGACTCACACATGTTGTATGAATAATTTGTGGGTCCTAACTCCTGGCGTCTGCTGCCTCCCAGTTTAACACCTTGGTGAAGAAGACGGCGTGCTTCGAACATCTGGTCCAAGCCAACGTGAGGAACAAGAAGCTGCTGAAGGATGCCGTACAGAACATCACAGCCAAAGGAATTACAAACTACACGAAAGGCTTTGAGTTTGCTTTCAAGCAGCTCTCTGCGGTAAGATAAAAGTTTTGTCTTTCAGGTAATGAAAAAGCATGTCATTTTTTTCTCTGTAACAGTGCAAAAGAGGCTCAGAGCAAGTTTTGAATGGATGTTACCTTTGATGCCTCCATATTTCCACCAGCAGCAGAGCTTTGTCTTTCACTGCCATCTGCTGGTCGAATGTGTTACATCGTCTCAATCGTCCAGACAGTGAAAGAAATATTAGACTGTTACAGATGAATGACTACACTGAAGCATCATCCTTCAGCGGGGTTATGGTGCAGTACCGCTTGACGTGATATATGTGATAAACTCTGAACTTTGACGTCCACGGAATTATATTGATACAGTAGATAAACACACGTGGCAGAATCAGAATTGATCAGAACATTGTTAGCAGTTCTTCGAAGCTGACTGAACTGACAAGGATGGTGCTAGATGCCGCAGGCTCATCCAAATCAAAAAGTCCTATTCCTCTGGAGATGAATGTGTCTGAGATGGAAATAAAAAGGAAAGTTCTAGAGGTCAGCAAAGATAATTGGGTTCATTATCCTGGGATCGTGCATATTTGCAGCAGAATATTGCTTTTTCCATTACCTGGGCGAAAAATTTAATTTCACATAAGATGATCCTGATGTTTTTTCTTTGACTAGACTAATGTGAGCAGAGCAAACTGCAACAAGATCATCATGCTGTTTACTGATGGAGGAGAGGAAAGAGCTCAGGCTATACTGGAGAAGTACAATGCTGACAAAAAGGTATGTTGGTCACACACACACACACACACACACACACACACAGTGTTTGCTTTTATCTATGTGGGTGTGCTCCCCTTGTAGTTTTTATTAGACTCAGCTTTTTGGAGCTCCCTTTGGGTTGCAACTTCCGTGTGCATGTCCTTACTACCCAAAAGTTTATGCAGATGAGGTTTTTTTTGCATAATGTGTGAAACAAAGACCTTTTCACATACACACACTCATACACAGATCAAGTGCACAAGCACAAGGTTGACGATGGGAGCAGATTGCACACACACTTCATCATGACGTTACAACCCGGCTCAGACGGGAGACCACACGAAGGCAAAGGTTTTAAATAGTATTTTGTTGAACCAAATCTAAATGGATGCACACACAAGCATAATAAAACCCTGCTGGCTGGGAGCACAGCAGACAGAGAGAGGAAGAGGGAGGTATCCAGCCCTCTTATATCAGGTACAGCAATCAGAGGAAGTGACTTCAGGTGGGGCTCGTTCTTCTGACACTCAAATCAGGAGCAGGTGAAAACAAACAAAAAAAAAATTCACTATCCAAAATGAACCTTCTGTTCAACACAATATTCAGAGTATATATAATAACATCACAGTAGAAACAAGACAAACATTGACTGACTTAAATTAATGTTGAATGAAATTATTGAAGTAAATCACTTATGCTACCAGAATTATAAGAACCTTTTCTAATTGTCAGAGGTCATGTGTTGATAATTGTTGTTAAATTGAATCTCATGCTGCAGGTGAGGATCTTCACTTTCTCAGTCGGTCAGCACAACTATGATAAAGGACCCATTCAGTGGATGGCCTGTTCCAACAAAGGTACAGCACAACTGTTATCATTTTGTTACAATCCTTGCATTACATGAAGTTGTACTTGCTCGATACTGGTAGTGATTTCAAATACATTTGACATTTTGTTTCAACCGACTCAGCGGGGTTTCGGGTGGTATGAAACATAAAGTACAAGAATGTTGAAAGAAGACAGGGCGGTGATGTGATAATGAACATCGTTTTAGAAGCAGTGGAGCTACCTCCAAGCCCCCTTTGTCTTCTTCCCCGCTGAAAGGTCCTTGGCCGGAAACATTAGCAGCTCAAACAGTGATGACTGCACTTTAATCTCCCTGAGGAAGAATGGGGATAAAATGTTTAAGTGGTTAATGATAGATGAATCAGTAGAGAATCCCCTTCACACATCCACAAGTAAAAAGTCTGGATATAGTGATACTGTAGGCTAAGCTACAGATGCTGTGTATGTCCTGCTGTTGTTATGTTATCATTGAGTGACTGCAGCATTGGGTTTTGGTTAAATTCATCCAGGTTACTTCTATGAGATTCCTTCCATCGGAGCCATCAGAATAAACACACAGGTTAGAGCATGATTTATTATTTTGCACAACATTTATTGAGAATCTGCCAGCACAGAAGCATTAACGTGGAAAATATGCTGTTTGTCCAATTTAGGAGTACCTGGATGTCCTGGGAAGACCAATGGTTCTGGCTGACAAGCAGGCCAAACAAGTCCAGTGGACCAACGTATACCTCGATGCTCTGGTACGGCAATTTGGTGTTGTTTATTTTACAAGTTAAATGTGAAATATGTAAGAATTGGCCACCTGTCGAATTTATACCCAAACCAAATAGGGGGCAGCGTATCACGAACCGCTAACTGCTGCTAACTGTAGCTTCCATTAGCAAGTTAGCTCAGTAAGCCATGCAGTAGCGATCCAGACTGGATTCTTACATAATTCACCTTTAAGTAACACAGCAAACTTGTTCCTGCCGTGTTACTATAACTTGATAAAATTACTGAGATGAATGGTGCTTTTCTCTTGACTCTCCATCAGGAACTGGGTCTGGTCATCACCGGGACGCTTCCTGTCTTCAATAAAACAAAGACCAAAGACGACAGGAACGGCGAGGTGCAGTACATAAAGGCTCGAACACACAATGATTGGAGTCAGCAGAAGCAGGACCTGATGAAAATACATTTCACCTTATCTTTTTCTTTCACTCTTTCCTCTCAGCACCAGAATCAGTTGATTCTCGGCGTAATGGGGATTGACGTGTCTCTGGATGACATCAAGAAGCTCACGCCACGCTTCACAGTGAGTTCAACACCCACATGTGATCACATAAACACAGACTAATACATTTCTCAAACCCAGGTTTTGTGACATGCCCAGCTGTAAAGACAGAGTTTTCCATCTGGTGCAATTAGTGAGTGATGTGATTCCATCAGATAAATAATGTCTATATGAAAATAATGCCTTTGTCATTAATTACAGCCCCTGTGGTGCATGTCATAAGTTTTTGGGGGACCACTGAGACCCGTTTTTGACACACTTTTTGACAGTCATTAACAGCTGTCTTGCCATTACACTGTGTTTACTGCCATCATGTGGTTTTCTAGACAAAAAATGAAATGTCCTTCTCCTCTGTCGATCTCCAGATCGGTCCAAACGGATACTACTTTGCCATCGATCCCAACGGATACGTCCTGCTGCATCCAAACCTCCAGCCCAAGGTACGACATCCGGCCCTATGCATCACCTCATGTGGCTCCTGTCTAGAAGCTTTATATTATAATCTGACTATTCCACATGGTTGCACAATAACTGCTTGCACTCCGTGAATAATATGCAGTCTAGCAGATGGCGGAGGCCCTTTTCAAACTTTTCCATGTGCCGTCACCTCATCAATCTTCATAAAGAGAAATCATTCCCCAGTTAGAGAAGGACTTGATATCATCAGCCCTCGGATGTCGGCTAGAAGGTCACTCATTACCATGCGAGATAAAATAGATATGTAGGCTTGGCAGTGAACTGGCATATATGTTTAAGAATGAAGGATAGGAAGAGGCACTGTGGCATACAGAAGAGAAAATGTGTTTAGTAGCACACCTCAGAATATAATTTCATTTGTTCCACCATGGGGATAAATCACGCTACTGCGGCTTGTATTTTCTTATATATGTTGTTTATTTTAAGATAAAAATCGATATGGTTCTTTTTAGGATAGCCTTTTATACTTAACACTTTTGATTTGATGACAATATCTTTTTCACAACAAGGCTTAAAGTTGAAGTTAGAACAAAACATCCACCAACTCCACCAAAGCCTCAAGTGGTAAAATGTCACTAATCATATGCTGCCCATCCCGATGAGCTAAAGGCCCAGAGCAGTCCTGCATTTCCTCAAATAAATTCAGCAGGATTCATAGCCGCCGGCAGGTATTATGCAAGATGCGAAAAAATTAGCTGTGACCCCACTAGAGGTTCCAACCCACTGCCTTCAGCCCCGAGGCAAACAGGCTCTGACAGGCAGTGACCGTTAGCTGCCCAGGACCGAGTTCTGTGTTTGGTGTCAAGATGTTCAGAGCGGCACCTCCCCTGGATCCTTTGGGACAAACACTTACATCCAATTCATCAAGCCACAGCTCTCCACAGTCTAACACATCTAGACAAACACTTATGGATCCAATTATTTTAATTTTCAGTTTAATAGGTTTTATTAGTGTGGTAATTCACATGTCAAAGCACGATAAATCAAGGGCTGGTGTATAACTGCGACTCAAGGCTACTGGAAGTTACATGAAAAGACTTGTTGCTCATATGCAAACTGTGGTGACTTCTGGTATGTAATGTGAGAAGATAATGATTACTGGGCATGTATAATATTTATTAATGTCTATATGTTTATGTCCTTCTTGTTTAACATTGTAAAGCAGTGGTTAGAGATGTTGCAAGGCTGCATATTCTTCCTCTCTCCCTGGACTAAAGGGGACTTCCCTCTTGTTTTTGCCATCTCTTAATCTTTTCACCCAGACTGGAACACTTAACTCTGGTCAACGTGTTTGTGCGTATGTATGTGTCAGTGTGTGTGTTTAGATATACTTTTCAATACGGTCGCTGTGTTTCAGCTGGAAGTGACACTTGTATATTGAAAGCCATGTTTTTCTTCAATGGTCTTTGACAACCCCACCACCACCACACACAAACACCCACAGGGCCTTTTTTGAAACACCAAAATGCATCTCTGTGCATCTCTTCACTGCTTTCCTAGAAAAGGATTCGTAACAGGAAGCTCAGGCTCAGTAATAAGTATGCCGTCACTTTTCACGAGGTGAGACAAAGAAGAAGTAATGTAGATTGCAGAAGTAGTTCCTAATGTGGAGTTTTCCGTATTGTAGTTGCATAAATATAATTTTCCACAGATGTAGTAGCAGTCACTGTCTTTGGACCTACAACCCTCCTGTATGAGTTCCCCCAAACTGAAGTGATAGTTTAATCTTACATTGCTTGTAGTGATCTAGTGGTCTGATCATGGCAATTTAAATCTAAATATGTGATGTTTATGTTTTATAATTGTGAACTTGCATTTGTGTGAGGATATTGATGATTCACCATTAAAAGTGCAATATGTAAGAATTTTTTTTAAAACATTCCAAAAGTCTACAAAGACGTAGAAACATTATGACATCGTCTGTGAATTGTGTCGCAAAGCATGTTTAACATGCTAATCAGCTAGCCCCAGCCCATCCCGATCCAAAGCTCCTGTGCTATCACAGTTCACACCAACACTTCCTTAGTGCTTCATGCTCCCAGTCTGGACTGCTAGCTGCGCGGCTAACTGAGCTGACGGCAGTTACAGTCGGCAGCAGTTAGTGGTGACTTTCCATGGTTGCCCTCCAGCTGTTTTTTTGAGTATGAATTCAACAGGTTTAATTCTTACATATTGCACCTTCAAGTATTTAAAATAGAAATATACAAAGGGTTGACTTTGTCCAAAGGGTTTGCCTAACTGAAAAACATACTTGTTTTGGGTTGTAGTTTTGTAGAGTAACTATTTTGTGCAAATCAACAAGTCTTTTGTGTCCGGAAAAGTTGTCCATAGTTCTGTAGATGTTGCTTTCACCAGCTTTTTCAATGCACATTTGACAACAGCACTTAAATTTTTTAAGTACAGCTAGCATATGGGGGTAACAGCGAAAATACAGGTATGTAAGAGGGTCGGCCTATTGTATTGTACTTCAGATTTCCTTTCAAAAGCATACAAAGCAATGTCAGCTGAGAGCAATCTTTGTGTTTCCACACACAAACAGACACACACACAAGCATAAAAGCAATGTCAGAATTATCTCAGTGTACTGAAGCATTCAAGACAGACAGCTTCGCTATTATTATTTTTCTCCCATCACTCTCTGTACTGTGTGTGTGTGTGTGTGTGTTTGAGGCTTAGAGGGCTGCCTGTCAATCACTCATTGTCTCATTGAATCAGCCGAATGGGAGATTGTGTGAATACTGATGGTGACCTTGGGCCCTTTAAACATCTCCCGTGGCTCACCTCTCTCCGTCTCAGCAGCGCGTCTTTCTCTATTTGATTATGTTTGTACATTTTCCATAGTCACCACACAAATCTCCCCTGTTGCGGTCGCGTTTTTATTTTGATCTCGCACCCCGGCTCACCTCGACAAATCTCAGCTGAGATACAGTATTCTCTCTCTCTCGTTTCCTTTCTTTTTAATCTTGTTGCTCCTCTTTTCCTCACTCCCCGTTTCTCATTTGATCTTTTTTTCACTCACGCCATCCAGAGTTCCCGTTTCCGTTCTGCTCATATTCTCTCCTGTCTTTCTTGTGTTGTTGTTTGATGTTTCATTCTGTATCACCCAGTGTTATGCCTCTTGATCTTTTATTCTTTCTTTTCTCATTTTCATGTTGAGATGCTTCATCTTAATCATCCTCCTTTGCTGCTCCGTTTCATTTCACTTACCATCAAATGTAAGGAACTCAACTCTGGCTCTTTAATTGATTGAGTATTTCATTAATTGAGTCTCTTGTCCGTGTGATTCAGCCTTTATCTACAAGTGGTGTATTTTTTGTTTGATTACTCATTCTCTTTGCATATTTATTAATTTCAATAGTCACTGCTCGCACATGTCAGCGTAAAAAAAACAAGAAACTATGTAGAGAACACTGTATCAAAACTAGCATGCCCTCACTGGATCACCCCACATTTTGAGTCACTGAGTGAACAAACGCTGTGGAGGACAGACTGGTATCAGATTGCATGTACTGCTGTTTTATAGAGAAGCACTAGATTACTACTACCATTTTATGCCACTATAAAGCCACTCAGACGTATAGGGTTTTTAAGAGAGGACATTAATAGGGTCCAGTGTCACTTTGTATCAAATCTGATTCAGCTGCGTCTCGTGTCACAGATATGTTGACAAAGCGCTGCCATATGGGACCCTCTATTTTTACGCCATGGATGTGATGAGATGCATGTGTTTAGAAAAGGGTTGGCATGGCTCCTGAATTGAATGCAAAAGAACAATAATTAAGTCCACTGTATGCTATTCAATTGCAGTAAGATGCAGAGGGCTTTTTCCCCTCTGTGGCTGATTGCCATGGTAAGAAACCATCTCTGAATAACAATTGTAAAATGGTCCGCTGCATTTTATAACGTTTTACTTTATCAGCTCAGCAGGCTTTAGATGGAGTGATATGAAAGCCGGTTATTACATAATAAACTTCCAGCCAAACGACTTAGCCTAAAGTAAAAGGGCCCTTCTTTGTTTTGTTCACATCGATCCTGTTACGTGTCATCCGGTTTGATTTTTGTGTCCAGTATTCTTATATTATGTGTCACAGTTCAGACTGAAATATCATCCTTTCCGCAGAATCCTAAATTCCAGGAACCTGTCACGCTAGACTTCCTGGATGCCGAGCTGGAGAATGACATCAAAGTGGAGGTAAAGTGTGCAGATACATGGAAATCCGCCTGTCCCACGCACAAAAGACACAGACACAAACACACTCAGATACACATTCAGCCAGGTATTCAGGTGCCAGATGTCTCGACTCGCCTCATAAAGCTATCATGATCAGTCCCCCGCAAGTGATTTACTCAGTGTTCCCAACTTGTTTAGCATGAGGTTATGAGACAGAATGTTTTCAAATCAGCTGAAACACAGTGAATCCGTCTGTTTCGTCCCTATAGATCAGGAGAATGATGATTGATGGAGAGACAGGCGAGCGTACCATTCACACCCTGGTGAAAACTCAGGATGAGGTAAGAGGAAATACTGGAAGCAGCCCCACATATTATTCTAGAGTATGTTGGGGAACTTATATTTGATAGTCTCCTATCACGCTTCTGATCTACAGCTGCATATTTCAGTAATGCTGCAGAGAGGTTCTCAGGCATAGACAAACAGGCTGAAATAATATTTTCACTGCAACATTTCATCCACCAGATGAAGGAAAAAGTGAGAGTAATATTAATATGCTGTTGTCACTAAAACTAAAACTAATTTGGCTAATTCCTGAACAAATGAACAAAGCAGTTACTTTGAATATTTATTATCCAACATTTGTCTTTCTCATTGCTTTGTTCCTTTTAGAGAATTCATTAAAAGATCTCTAAAAGAATGCAAACCTCTTACTTTTTCGCTTGCTTTTCGTGTTCCTACATGTGTAAGTTGTCAAGCTCCTGCTACAAGAAAACTTTGTTCCCTGCTGTTTGCAGTAATTAAGGTCATCATGCAGCGAGGATCGCTAATAATATCCATCTACTGATATGAAGCGAAGAGAAACATAGAGAGAGAACCCAGCGATGCTGACTTTGTGCCAGACTTCCCTTTTTATTGGCTTGATTTAATACAAATGTTTTTAAAGGGGCACTGTGCAGTTCTGGATACTCAGAATTGTGATATTTACAATATTAATGAGGTAATAATACAAACTCAGATATATTTATCTTTTCCATAACTGAATAAACAAGCTGTTCTCAGAGGAAAATAAGGTCCCCAGAATACAGTTTGAAGCAAGAAAGGTGGCAGGGTCCGCCAAATATAAACAAAAACAATATGTGTTGTCCTTTAAGGTCAGTTTGTTTACTCAGTCATGAAAACAAAGAGAGTTTGTTTTAGTTTGTTTAGACAAAAAAACAACAGTCAGTTAAGATCTCTCTCTTCTAAACTACACAGTGCACCTTTAACTGCAATTTTCAGGTATTTTTTCTTTACCCTTGAAAGTAAATACTGACACTAAACAATAAAAAAATAGGAGCTATTGCATTAACATTACATAGCAATTCCTAATGCCATTTCCTGTGTGTCGTCTTTGGCAGAGGTACATAGACAGAGGAATCAGGACCTACACGTTTGCACCGGTTAATGGAACAGATTACAGGTGAGCCTTCTCAGCAATTTTGTAATATTTCTCTATGGTTTATTAAGCTGCCTCTGTGTCACTTCCAACAGCTCACTAACAGCTGAGAGCACTCCAGTTGATGGAGGACACTACTTAAGCCAACAGGGGTCACTCTCCTGTTTCTTACACCAGGCTCTGCTTGATTAATGTGAAATACATTTAAGGGATATTTTCTGGATTTCACTGAAAATGCAGAAGGATGAAGGGAAACCTTGTTTGGTTGCGCATTCTGCTCTTTAGTGATATAAATCCCCCATAATCACATGCACGCTACATAAAAACACTGTATTCACAAGTAAAAACAAAATGTTCATCCGTCTGACTGTCTGTCTTTTTTTGCAGCCTGGCTCTTGCTCTGCCTAAATACAGTGAACACTTCATTCAAGCTAAGCTGGGGGACGACATGAAACAAGCTATGTGTGAGTATAGCGTCCACCCTCATGATAAACAGTGTGCAAACACATCAATCAGACCTGATTCTGCTGGTGCCTCACAGCCAACTCCCATGCATACTTTCTGCGGGTTGTACTCTGGAGTATCTCCACTTGTTTTGTATTACTTGTTCCTAGCTGGAGCCACAACCACTCCTTTGTATTTGCTGCTCAGATCAGCGGATCCCCACTGTGCTTTTCTTCTGTAGTGTAACCCACTGGTCAGTCGCCCTGCACTCCCACACACACTCCATCCACATGCTTTGCCTTCTCCCAGGCCCAGCCCGAGCGCTCGCTCTTTTGATCTTGTCTACATTTTGCTCCTCTCGTCTTCTTCACTCCCCTCTTCTGGCCCTCCCTCTGGCTGGGAAGAAGACTAAACCTCCTACACCTCCTCTCCCCGCTCATTATCGCCTCTCCTACCAAATGTTTTTTTTCTTCATCTGTACTCCACCCTTATGTTACAATTCCGTCTCTCTACCTCTTCGTCCTTCAGTTCATCTTCTTTTCCCTTCGTTTTCTCGTGAGGTAACACGCAACCCGAAGTCGACAGACTTTACTTTGTTTTCTCTGTCTGTCTCCCTGTTTTCCTCCGTCTCTCTATCTAATCTGTAAACCTGTCCTCACCTCGTTCACTTTATTCCTCCTAAATTTCCTCTCCCC
This sequence comes from Pagrus pagrus, assembly GCF_965226575.1. NCBI lineage: Eukaryota > Metazoa > Chordata > Actinopteri > Spariformes > Sparidae > Pagrus > Pagrus pagrus. The sequence continues at coordinate 8,382,919 of NC_140194.1, read as the reverse complement.
CTCCCCCTCCTCCCTTTTTCTTCAGCTTATTTCTCCCTCGCTCTGTTTGTGCTCTCAAGGCTGTCTCGCTGTGTGACACACTCTGGCTGCTTCCCCTAACAGCTCAGAACACAGCTAATAATCACAAGGACAAAACTCGTTCGTATATGCACATCCTGTCACTCTTCATAGACTTCTTTGCATTTTGATTCTGATGCAACTTCTTCTCTCCTGTCTCCTTCTTCCACACTGGAATTTTACAGCTTCCTCTTGGGGCAAGTATATTCTGTGTCCTCTGTCTTCCTCTTGAAGTAGGATGCTCGTACAGTGCACAAGCATGTTTGTCCTTTATGTGTTGCATGATTATATATGGATGGATGTAATGGATGCGATGGATGGATGGATAGATGCATGGATGGATGGATAATAATGCTTACCCATGACTTCATAGATGCAAGAGTGGATATTTGCTTTGATCAGGGGATATAATTAGACGGAGAACACCGGATTCAGCACATAACCATCTGGCTTTCGCGGATTTTTCTTAACTTTGATGTGCCGCCACAAAGCATAAACGGCTAATGGTGCAGTTATTCCAACAGATGAGATTTTGACTGAGTGTTTCAGCCTCTGTATCACTCCCTCTCTGCCATAACGAGTCTGTCACCGCGCCATAAAGACTGTCAGAACGTTTACAGGCCTGTTAAAGAAAGTAACACACCATGCCTAGCTGCCGCAGACTGCTCCGATAGGGAGCTTGGGACTCTAAAGTTCTCCGTACAGCCGTATAGAGTTTCACAGTGGAGCCAGACCACCAATACCTCGATCCATCTTACCGCTCCCCTGCAGTAGGTGGTTCCTGCAGCCACTTGTCCTCCTAATGCATTCGAGTGTCCCCAGCCAAGGTTGTGATAGATGAACGCAGGTTTTATTCATCTATATGGCAAGAATGCTGCATGTGTTGAATAAATGATCTAACGCTGGCGTTGAGGAGAGGGCGACAAGCAAGAAAAAAAAGAGAAGGAATGTATGTGTGAAAAGCAATTGGACGTAGAGACACCCTGCCCAGTCTATAGAGACAGAGGGACAATGAATCTGCCCGTTATGTTTTATGTGAAGGACGTTGTTTCATCCCGCACCAGATTTCCATGACCCCGAGGAAACTCAGCGCTCGGTAATTTTTTTCGCAGACGGCACCACACGACTCAATATATTTTAAAGGCGATGTCCAAGATGTCTTCATTTTAAGAGAGCGGTGAATGATGGCCGTTGATGCCTGTCATGTCATTTATGAGATAAGAATTACCAGACAGAACTTAAAATGAAATCCAGAGCCAGGGGCAGGAAAAAGCACAGAGGAGTGGAAGGAATTTGTCTTTATTATTTCTGTGTGTTTACGTGTTGTTTCCCTTGCATGATCATGCTGTAGTGCCCCTGTGATCATTTCCTGTTCTGCATTTCTTAAAAAGTGCACTCAGTCTTTTTATTTTTATATTGAAAGTCTGTCCGTGAGATCTAATAAGCTTCACTGCGGTTGCACTGGAGTATTTTATTACCTACTGTGGGAAATATTTACAATTTTTCAAGGTATGACATCATTTGTCGGATGATGAATGAAGTTTTATCACCCTTTGTCCTCCCTACTTTCTCCTCTCCTCATCTCTCTCTCTCTCTGGGGTCACGACAGGTCAAGAAGGCAAGTATCTCTCCCTCAGTTATTCCCTCTCGCCCCCCCTTACTGTGCCTTCATTCACACTTTCCACCTTAATCCATCACCTCAGATCTGTCCAGTATTTTATGTGTCCGTACATATGTGCAGGTTTAATTCTGTGTCCGTGTATCACCCACTTCCTAAAATTGAATACGATCTTCCTCTTGTCAAGTGTTTCTTGGATTTGTGTAATCATCTCACGGCACAAATACCAGGGATTTTACATCATTTCATAAATAGAGATCACACTTAATCCGCTGTGTGGAATACCCACAGTCTTATGAGCTTAAACCAGGTGTTTTCTATGTTTTTCAAAAGCCATGGAAACCATACAGCTGGAGAGGTTCGATGAGTATGGTTACACCTACATCGCTCCGAGGTGAGTGATCCCGACGCTATTGTCCAACCGGCTGTCACAATACAGGAAACAAAACAAGTGCCTGAGATTGAAACTGATCAATACTGTTTCTTCAGGGAGTACTGCAAAGAGCTGAAGTTGTCACTCAACAACACCGAGTTTCTCCTCGACTTCAGCCAGTACATTGACAGAAACACTCCAGATGCATGTGAGTCATGCATCTTTGTTCACTGTTACTCCACTGGACACATTTGCACTGGTAGTGATGTCAGTTTGCTGCACTGTTTTGCATTCGTGTGAGTATTTTAATACCACAGTGACCCTCACAATGTCACCGAAATCAATAAATAGTGTTTTGCATTGCAGTGCTTACAGTGATGAGAGTGGAAGTTTGAGTGTATGTATACTTGCATGTTATGTCTTACTGTTATTAGTCATGGTGGCATTTCCCAGTCACGATGGTCAGCATCTGAAGGTCAGAGCACGACTTTGGTCAGCACGATCTAAGCAGAGTGATGTCAGCATGATCCACTGAGTTTCCTAGAAGCCTGATGCTGTCATGCTACACAGTGACTCACGATGCTTGATTTGTCATCACCTAATGGATCAGTCTTCCTAATATGGCTTACCACCATCATCCAGCTAATGGATCTAGGTATCCTTGATCCATTTTAGCCTGAGGTCAAGCCATACACTCAGGCATTAATGCCTTTCTTAATGCTGTTTGTGCAATATGTTGTGGCAATTCGTTTGTTGAGTGTTTAGGTTTGGACACAGGTGCGCTCATGTTATTTTAAGAAGCTCCACTACATTTATCTTTATACAATCTATTTAATCACAATCGTGGTCTCGAATCTAGATTGCAGTCTTGTTTCCTTAATCTTAAAAATGCTTGAAATAGCGTATGAATTTCTCCATTAAAACACAGTATTGTACTAGTTCGTATTTGGCACAAGCTCCTCATCCACCATGCTGCTAGTTATAACTCGCATCGCATTATTTACAGTACTAGTTCCAAACAAGCTGCTTGGCACAAATGATCTGGTAATATGAGGGGTTTACAGATCCTCCTGAACTACTCATAGACTCATAATGTCTAACATGTTTGATATTTATGATTTAAAACCTGGACGGTTACATCGGTACTGTCTGAACCGGACCAATGAGAGAGGCATCCTGAAGTAGATCGGACAAACGGTTCTCGAGATACAGTATGCGAATAACATACATACAGACAGACAGAGATTCCTTGTTTAACAGTTAGATGTCAAGCAGGGAAGAGCAATGTGAAGTGATTCGTCCGATCAGCATAGCCGTTTAGTTGCGGATCTGCTAGTCAGTAAGGTGTGGACACCTCGAGGTCCATCTTGATTATAAAACCGTCAGATAGCCCACCCCTACTTGGCATCATCTTTCTCCTAAAGCGTCAACAGCCAATCCTTCACAAAATATTTCCTGCTATCTGCCGGTCCATTGGTACTTAGAGGAGATCTACAAAAACATATCTTCCTGATGGATGATTTCCTGATTAGTGACCTCCACCTCATTTATCTGAAGAGAAGCTTTTGGCTGAACATACCTGCATTTTTTCAGCCAGAATTCCCCCATATACATTTAATCACCAGTCTTTCAGTCAGATGTACGTATAGAAGTATAACATCTTCTCCACCCAGATTTGTAAACCCTTCTAAATACTGTAACTGTGGTGTTTTAATGTCAAATGCATCTTGCCTGTAACCCGTAGGTAACGTGTCCCTGGTGAGTCGACTAATCCTGGATGCAGGTCTGACAGCTGAACTGGTCAAACTGTGGAGCGAGCAGACAGTGTGAGTGCTGAACCTTCCGCTCTCCTCTGTTTTAAGCGATGCTAAGATATATTTCTTCTTATATGGAAATCTGTGTTGCATGTGTACCCTGCTGCTTTCTACTTCCATAGCTGACACTCATTTCATAAACAATTTTCTTACTAACTGCGCCAGAGTTTTTTTCTTTTCTACTCTTGGCGAATCGATCACAACTAACTAGCAAAATGTGATGAAAGCAAAGCGCAAAATGCACATCACACCCAGCCACCCGGGGCTCTGCCAAGACATGCTGTTTTGAGAGGGAAATAAATTAATTACAGCAGTGCGTTTCCTTTCATGGTATATCCACTTGTCTGAAATAATCTGAACGCACACTTACACATACGCCGCAGGGTATCTGTTTAACATTAGGACATATAGAGACAAGTGACTGTGGGCAGAAAACGATTTGCGTCACATCTGCAGCTTGGTGTCACAGTTCACAAACGCTTCTTTTTTCTAATGTGTGCGATTGACTTTAATGTTTGATTGGTCGTTGTTTTTCCCATGTTCTCAGGGATGGGATAGTGGCCAGGTTTGTGGCAACAGATGGAGGAATCACAAGAATCTACCCAAGAAGGTACTCTCCCCTCCGTCTTCTCAGTTTTCTCTTCTTCTCAGCGTTTGCGCTTGGCGTCGTAAAATAGCACGGGAAGCCATGCCCAAATATCTGGCGGTGTAAACGTGTGAGATGAAAATGGATACAGACAGTAATACTCTTAGGTCGATCGCTTTTGGCTGCTTTACTCACCTGCTCCACTGGGTTATTTTCCTGAACATAGAGGATTAGACACTTTAGGCTGAACTCGCAGAGCTTGCCAGGCCAGAACGGGACACGGGTCAAATCCACAGATCCAGCAGCCAAGCGCAGCTCATTTTCCTCAATTTCCCTGCTGCTGCTGCTTTTGTCTGAACTACACTTGGGGGTTCCGCTTGGTCAGAATATCACATTCCAACTGAAGATGGATGCTCATTCCTCCTGACGATAAAACATGAAATACAATCAGTTATTGCTTTTACTGGATCATGCCCTTCACATATATCAACTTGACTGGGCGTGACTCTTATTCCGATGACTAATATTTGGCCGGAGATGCAAATATAAATTGTTTAAGTAGATCAAACACACTCGCTTGGTGTTTTATGCCTATAATGGTCCATATATAATGTTACGTGACTGCATTAATGTTTTTCAGCGCTGGGGAAGAGTGGACCGAGAATCCCGAGACGTACGAGTCCAGCTTCTACAAAAGGACCCTGGACAATGAAATTTATATTTTCACGGCTCCATCTTTCAACAGTAAGTTTTCTGACAGGTTCCCAATGTGTGTGTGTGTGCGCGAGTGTTTTTGCGTGACACTCTTCAGTGTGGCCTGGCACCGAGCCTATCCTGCTCTCTGCCGTTGGACGTCATCCCAACCCCACTGGCAAAGATCACACTCTCAGGCCTCTGATATCACTCTCTTTATCCTTCGCCTTTTTCCCGCTGTGTCTTTCAGCGATCATCCCCTCCCTCCCTCCCTCCCTCCTGCTCCGTATACTTCCTGTTATCTGCACTGATCTCTCTAGCAGACATCAGGACAGGCAAACGTCAGTGTAATGGAGCCGTACGTGCTTACAGCTACACTTGACTGGATTAACACATGTACTGGCTACACGGACTCCACTCCACGCACATAAATTACAAGCAGCTAAAAATGTATGGAATTTCCCACACTGGACAGCGATTGCTTACGTTTAACTGCGATTCACATTCTCTGCCATCTCCTTTTAAACATGATTTCGGTTAAATTGCCACGATTATTGGTTCCCTTGTGTATCCCTTTTCTCAATTGCAGCGGAGAGCAGGGAGCCTGTTTCTGAGTCAGGTATTCTGGTGAGCAAAGCAGTGGACCTCACAATTGACGAAGTCACACTCAAACCAGCAGGTCGGTCTTCCCCTAATACCAGATTGATTGCCTCTTGTGTTGCAGGAGAAATGAAAAGACTCAATAGCTATTCACAAAAGTTGTACCCCTGCCTGTTTTGTGGTTTGTTCCGCAGTGGTGGGAGTGAAACTCAATATCTCATTCTGGATGAACATTTTCATGAATGCTACACTGAAAGCGAATGTAAGTCGCGTAAATAATGCCTATTTTCTATCCTATACTCTAACTTTGACACCTTTATCTGTTGGTGTAAAGTACTAATTTCTTACGTGGCCCATTTTTTACCTTTTAGTGCAAAGATGAGATCTGCGGCTGTCTGAGGAATGACAAGGTACAGCACTGCGGTCTATTCAGTGTAATCTGAGAGCTGAGAAAACAAAATCAAAAATGCGTCTAGATTGTTATGGTGTGAGTTGTAGAGTTTGGGTGACATCGCTGGTGGAAATTTCGGCCTCCTCTGATTATAATGAATCGAACTTGTGGCGCTTTGAGTGCCACAAGCCAAGTGCCTTCTAGTTGCATTATATCAGAGAGAAGGCAGACATCTCTCTGTCTGATATTGCCAAATCTAGGCAACTCACAGCAAAACAATCCAGGGGTGAAGAGTTCCCTTACACATATCGTTTCTCATATTTTCTGAGATGTTTTTCTTCTTATCACGGCTTGATTAAAGCTCATTATGACAATACCTTTGCTTCCTGTGCATTTATGTATTTAAGCTTAATTAGCATCTCTTGTTACAGTCCTGACAGTTGTTGTATGATTTCTACAAATAATCATCATTTTGATTTATTGCATTTTTTAATCTGTTCTTCGTTTGACCCTGCAGCAAGTAGACTGTGTGATCCTGGACGACGGGGGATTTCTTCTCATGTCCAATCAAGACGAGTACATAAACCTGGTGAGTTACCACCAACCATTTATTCACCTTTACGTGACCATGAACGCCTCACCTATCTGCTGTCATTCTCTAAATGATCAGCAAGCGATCATAAACCATCACTCAATAAAACTTCTGTAGTCACATAGTCAGAAAAGTTCAAATCACAGACTCTGCCAGAGTTCATAATTCTTGCTTTTCTCTACCTTTTCGACATACCCTGCTCCCCTTTCGGTTGTCACAAGCATCCATCAGTGCCATATAAAGGTCAAATAAAGGGCTCACAACTCGGTTAAGTTATGAGAATGGCCTGTTAGCTCCGAGATGCTTAAAGCAGTACTTCCAAATCTCCAGTAAAGTGAAGCACTAGCCACTGGAGGAGGATCAAAGGGAAAGTTCTGAGGGGTTTTAGTCAGTCATGGAGGCTGTAGTGAAGTCAGTCCCCCGTGTACGCGAGAAGTCAGCTCTGCCGTGTTAACTCCACTCTTTCGGGCTGCTTTAGGCCCCTGTGTGTCAGTGGTAGGATATACAGTGGGTTCGGAAACATTTCACGTCAGTCACGACGGGACATCTGCTGTCTTTGATCCGTTCTACCATAACAACGTCTGGCATAGAGTTTACAGTCTTCAACGATTTGTGATATGAGTACTCTCATATGTCTTTTTTACTTCTTGTTATACATTTGGTGTCTGTTGGGAAAGTGTGACATTATCTTTCCCGGTTGTCCATCCGTACGTAGGTCCGTCCGTCTGTCCGTACGTCTGTCCCATTCTTGTGAACACGATTACTCAGGAACGCTTTGAGGGAATTTCTTCAAATTTGGCACAAGCATCCACTTGGATTGAAGGGTGAACTGATTAGATTTTGGTGTTCAACGGTCAAAGTCACTGTGACCTCACAAAACACATTTTTGGCCTTTGCGCAACAATTAATCTGATAAAAATGACAAAATATGACACACATGTCTGATAGGATAAAATGATGGAATGATGACATTTTATATCCAAAAGGTCAAAGGTCAGCTTCACTATTACATTATTATACTCTGCAAAAAATTTTGTGATTATTATTCAATGCCATAGCTCAGGAAAAGCAACTCGACTACTGCGCAGTGGCATACAAATGCAAGGCAGTAATTCTAGTTTTGGCTGTCTTTGTGCCGTTGTATGTAAGTTTTGTATTTTATCCACAGCTCTATGAACCGTGCCAGAGCCCTGAACCAGCGCTATGCCACTCCTCTTTACATACCATCTTTACATTCCAGCAGAACTGCAACGATTAATCGATTAGCTGTCAACTATTTTCATATTTGATTAATTGGTGGACAAAACAAGACATTTGCGGACGACGTCTTAGGCTTGGGAAACACTTATCAACGTATTTCAACGTTTTCTGACATTTTGTAGATAAAAAATGAATCGATTAATCGAGAAAATAATCAACAGATTAATCAACAATTTCGACAATTGTTAGTTGAGGCCCCTACATATCAGCTTATGAAACATTTTCATGCACTTTATATTCTCTGCCACTTAGAATAAGCGTATTCATCCCTATGAAGGCTGCCGCATAAAGATTAAACCAATCAGCCGATCAATAGGTTTTCAGTTCTGACTGTAACCATGTGCTTATTTAACCTTCATTCTATGTTAGACTGGCTTCACCTTGAAACATGTCTTTTGGTTATACCATAAGCCTGACTGACTGTAGACAGAAAGTGTGACTCCATTCCCTTAACATGGACTGCCACAAAACAGTTGAATAGGCTCATCCCAATTGACCATGCATGTAAGTTCAAATTTTCAGTGCGGTGATGTGCAACGGTGAATAGCTAAGCCTCTAAAGCCCTGTCAGAGGAAATAACACACAGCCGTATGGTTTGTTTGTACGAGCTGAGTCTTACACTGCTTTTTTTGTTTGTTTGTTTGTATTGCCCGTGTGTGTTTGTGCGTGAACTCGTCTAGATAGGTCAGTTCTTTGGCGAGGTGGATCCTGTGCTGATGATTAACCTGGTCAACACATCCCTGTACGCCTTCAACAAGACCTATGACTACCAGTCTGTGTGCGACCCAGAGAGAGACAGCAAGGCTGCAGCAGGACCGCGCTCCGTCTATGTGGTGAGATACTGACTCACGCAAGCTGTCAGACAGCAGTCACTCACTCGCAGATAATTATTGACATGTTTGTGCTTGTGCAGTTACTGAGCCCTACTACAGTGGTTCCCACAAAACAGCTGTGTACTTGACTCAGAAATCAACCATCATTCTTCAGAAGCGCTTTAAGAGTTTGCCTACATTAACTGAGGAAGCTTATCGCTAACTACAGTATGTAGTCGAAAACCCACGTGCACCGAACGACATCACGTGTGTGTGATTGACAGTAGACAAGATGAGTAGAGCGACTAGATAATCGATCTCAGATGCCGTTGTTTTGTTGTTGGCGGATGAAAAAAAAAAGCTAAAATGGGTTGCCTAACACATCTGGGCCATCATTAACATACATGGGGGGACCGTCCACATAAAATATATGTGTGGGAAACACTGCTACAATTACGATAAGATGACCGATAATTTTACATCTTTGTTGTTGTTGTTGTTGTTCTTCTTCTTCTTCTTCTTCTTCTTCTCTGTGTTTATTGGCTGACCTCAAACTAACCTCACAGGTGGATACAGCCACCTACTGCATTGGAGTGTGTGGATATGCTGTGCTTGTTAAGTCTATGAAAGCAATTTGGCTGAATAATATATTCTCTATTTATTGGCTATGAATTTTAACGATACAAATAAATGGCCTAGAATATACAATTCCATATATGGGAAAATGTATTAGTCCGATATGCAGTATTTTATGCATGCCTACTGTATTGTTTATGCTGGTAGGGACGTGACTTGAGAAAACGGGCATTGACACAAACCATTTTAACACTATACCAGTTTCTAATATTGTTATTGGATTTCCCATTTGTTTTTGATTTTCTAAATTCATAATAGTAAGTGCAAAATAGCCTAATGAAAGAAAAAAATGAATTGTTATATTTTTCCACCCCTATCTGCTTGATTTTGAAATTTATTTTCCTGTCCGTCTCCAGCCTACCATTGCAGACTTGCTCAGCATTGGCTGGTGGGCCTCCAGTGCTGCCTGGTGAGTGTTCAGGTTCTCTGTTTTGTTTCTTGCACTTTTTCTGTTTGTTTCTGTGTGCGTTTTGGAGTGGGAGTACATTTGTACTTTAGGGTAGGAGTTTGTTTGGGAGTGGGCTTGTGTATGTTGTTTGAGGGTCAGTGTAGGACAAGGGCAGTTACACAACATTATACTCCACCGCTATCTGTTTGACTGTCCAACTGCAATATAACCAGATTTTTAAAATAGAATGACTGATGTGTCCCTGGACATTTACATCAGCAGCGACTCGAGCCCTAAACAGATGTGTGGTTGTTATTACACACCGTTTGGCTGTTCAATGTAAATAAGTTAAAGATGGTCCGTTGACTCAGCCATGTGACTCATGTTTTTCTTTTCATTCCCTGCGTCTAGGTCGATACTCCAGCAGCTTTTCTTCGGCCTCATGTTTCCCAACCTTCTAGAGGCAGGTGAGAAACTGAAGCTGCGATTGTGTTAAAATGCAACCATAAGGCTTTTTTTTTTTATTATATGAGGTCGATTTTAATCCCATCACGTTCTCAGTAATCCTTCACTGTTTCTTTATTAAACCTGTCTCTGATTTCCAGCGGAGTCAGCAGATGATGACATACCAGATGCCATGTTTAAAGAAAGCTGCATTACAGAGCAAACTCAGTACTTCTTTGACATTGAGGAAAGATCCTACTCAGGGAACCTGGACTGTGGAAACTGTTCCAGGTATGTGAGTGTTTTCCTCCTATGGATGTATTTGTAAACAATATCCTATTGTGGTCCACTCGCTTTGTAAATGGGAAGTGTTATTTAAGATTTTCCACCTCTTACTGTATCTTCTTCCTGGACAGCCTTCTGTTTAATGGTCTGCAGGGATGGGTCCAGAACAGGGTTAGTTTCCTGGCCTATTTCTGTTTTCCAGCCTGATTTCAGGCAGCTGTGTTCTGATGAGTTCTGATCAGACACAGATTACCTTGATCTGTCAGTGACCGGAATTGCAGAGGAAGGCACAAAAGCTCTTTTATCTGTTTTTCTTCCTTCGCTCTCTGGCTTTACTTCAAACTCGCTAAAACACACAGTCACAGACCACTTTGCTCTAACCTCCTTCTTTTGTCAATTTGGGCTGTCGGAGGGGGTTAAATATGGCTGTAATTACTGGGTGTTATGAGTCCCACGTGTCTGGTGCTTTACTCCCCAATGTTAACGACTGTAGACACAGAAACTTTCATGACTACCATAAAAAGCTAGTCCCAAGAGGAAAGAAGAGGTATGACTGTGTACATATGTGGACTACTGCACACATACCTGCGTGTGTATGAATACACTGTATACTCTTTTTGCAAATGCCATCCATTGTGGATAATTTGTCTTTGGTGCTGCGTTATATCCCTGCACCACAGGTATACTGTACCGACTGTGTGTGTGTGTGTGTGGCCATGTGTGCTTTCTAGGATGTATCGTGCCGAAAAGCTGCCAAACACCAACCTAGTGTTCCTGATCACCGATGCCAAGGCAACGTGTTTGTCGTGTGACCCCAGACCGCTACGACAGGCCGAACAACCCTGTATCCTTTCACTCAACCCGTAAAAATCGAACGTAGAGTTACACTTCCTTTTTACTTTCTAGCCCTCCATCCATCACCCTTATGACAGCGGGGCTTTAAACGCTCAATACAAGGACACACACCTAAGGAGCTTGCAGTAGGTCCCTGCTGAATGTCCACGGGTGAACAGTAAACCAGATGCACAGCATATGAAAGTCTGTCTCACATTACCCCCAGATTAGATTTCTCTGTTTAAATTCATCCGGGCTGCATGATGCCATCAGGTTGAATTAAGGTTAAGAGGGTTAAGGTATGTTCATGTGTATATACAATACAAGTGTGTGTGTGTATAGATACACAGACAGCAATGAGTTACGGTCCACAGGTGGTCCAGATCTGGTAGCCAGAATCCAGGCCTATGTCATGGGCTTGTGTTCCTGCGACCCGATCTGGACCACCTCTTGACTGCAACTCCTTGCTTTATTTGGGCCGAGGTGAACTGCAAGTGGGCCGTATGGCTCGTCACTGGGCCGGACCAATTTTTGCTATATGGATATCTGTTTGACAGATGTGCCTTGAATGCAGCTTCCCGTTGCTATAACAGTACAGGTGTCATCATCAGAGGTCACCATGGGGTCATAATAAGGGCCTCCAGCTGCTAACAAGGACACCGCTCGACACAAACACCGACACACATATAATGCACACATGCTGCTCTACCACGCTACCTCTATACGCATACATACACACATATGGAACACCTTAATTATGAGGATTGATTTAAATGGGTTCATCAGAATACAGTGTTTATTTTATCAGGGACACAATGGCAAAACGCAGTCACCAGCTCCATAACACATGAAGTAGCGTGGACAGTGATTTCAGAGACTGCCTTTCTTAATTCTTCTATTTCCATCTCCTGGCAGTCGTAGACGTTAATAAAAGATCAGCAAATATCTGCGAGAAAATAAATCAGGGGATGTCTAGCCAAGGCTGATGAGTTGGAACTACATGAGGATTTTTATTGGCAGGGAAATTAAGAGTCAGCACATCATTTAACGGTTGTTTTTAAGTGCTAAATGAACGCCGCTGATGGTTATCCACATTTTCCTGAGAGTGTCTGTTCAGCTGAAGGTCCAGATCCATGCGAGCTGGCTCAGAATCCCAGATATCGCAAGGGGCCGGACGTGTGTTTTGACAACAATGAAAACGTAAGACACAGCCACACATGTGCAGAGAATATTGCTGGAAGCAGCTCTATTAGTCAGACTTCACAGTTGGCCTCCGTCTATTTCTGTCTGGTTTCCATCAGCATTCACACTGTTGGCTGCCTGCTCCTGCACTCTGATCCATACATCATTTATTCATTCGGTTCATTCTCTACTTATCGGTTTATTATTATCTTTATTTCATTAACTTTGCATGCAGTTATCACTCAATTGTTTTTATTTCCTCTTGCTTCCTGTCATCTCTCCACTCATCATCTGCCATTCTTGTCTTGTGGTTCTGCATCCCATCGGCTGCTGCTCTCGTCCGACAGGATGAGCCCTTGTGCCCAATCAGCAGAGGTTCTCCACTGAGCCCGACACCTCTCTTGTTGTTTCTGATGCTAAGTTCAGGGTCAGTGTCCTCACACAGCTCCATGCTGCTTCATTACTGAATTATTAACTTCTATGAGCTTTACTGTTCCTTGGACATCGCAGTGCGCTTGGCAAAGGACAAATCAGGCACTACTATGAACAGCCAATCCTGCCTTGTTTAATTTTTAATATCTGAGTCACTGCTCACCAATTTTACAACCAGTAAAGCTCCTTTCACGCACATTTACATGATTTGAAAGTAACACACTTAAGCAGTTGGGATTTATTTCTTTGTTGCATGTCTGTCTCTCTTCCACAACGCCATGACTTTCTTTGGCATCTTGTTCTTCTGTTTTGTTTCTGTTTTTACAGTTTTTTACCCCAACAGATGGAGACCAGACTGAACCTTGGAAGTTAAAAGTGTGAAATTATTTTGTTATAACAGCATCACAAAACTAAGTGCAAATACATCTGCGGCCACAGTATTTTTATTTAGCGTGACTGAATGCTTTGTCAACCAAATTTATTTCAGATCTGTGTTTGTAAATATATAAAACAAATTATTCGGATCTTAGGATTTAGGGCTTAAGGATTGCAATGCAATATTCAGCCCTGATTCAGACAGTATTAACCGTCCATACTAGAGATTCCCTTGAAAGGATCTGATGGAAGTTCATGTATTGTACCATTTGAGCTAAATCAGTAAAACAAAGGAGCGAGGGGGCATAAATCATGTGTGAGATCATTGCATCACCACCCAACTTTGAACAGTTTATACGACGTCTAAATATTTGGAGAAATTATTTCCCATATCTTTGTGAACTCAGTCTTTCATTGTGTTGTAAAGGCGTAGATCACACACATAACAGGCTACTAATTCATGTGCCTGCGTGTTTATATTGTGGCGAGGCTGTGGCCGAGGAAGTAGATGAACAGAGTAAAAGTAGGCCGCGTCCCTTTTCCTCTTTCCATCTGTCCCATTACTTTTGGCTCAGCTCCTCGTAGGAAGACAGTTTGTGTCCAGGCCAGTCCATTTTGTCACTGGTGTAAACAGAGGAAGCTCCACGTAGCTTTCCTGCCCTTTGAATACGGAGGACTCCCACCTCTTTCTCCTGAGACTTTGGCATGCACGGATATCCTGAATACTCCCATCAAGCACAAAAAAGCCACACAGTGTGTGGGCAGGTGCGTGTGCATAGACACACATAAAAAGCACAGCGAGGTTGGGAACACCTCTAGAACTGCAATGACTGTTCAGTATGGGAAATACGCTTGTTCGCTTTCTTGGCAAGCATTAGATGAGAAGACTGATACCACAGTCACTGTACGGTAGATATCTGTTTGCTTGAAGCTCCTGTTAGTAAGATAGTAACACTGATGCCTTGGGTTTCCCAACTCATCAGATACTGATACTCTGGGATTTTAGGTCAGGGCAGCCACTATTTGAAAGCATCAGTATTTAACAAGTTGGGAATGAGACTCAAAAATTAGAAGCTTAAAAGCGCAAAACTGGAAACAGTGAAACAGATCTGGACATAGACTCAATCCCATTTCTAATTTTTACTCCTACCTCTTGTTTTCCAGTGTCCCCTTGCCCCTGAAAAAGGGTTAGTGTGGACCGCAGCAACTTGGCTGCTGGACAATAATGTCACACTAGCTAGCAAGCTAGTTAGCTACCAAGACAGCGGCAGACGAGTAGCGATTGTTTCTATTATTATAAAGAAAAGGGCCGTAATTCATTGAAATGACAGCGAGTTCTCATAAACCTTGGTTTGAATGTGCCTCTGAAAAACCTCCTACCGCCCTCCCCCTTTATCCAAACAAAAATCGGGACACCCCACCCCTTGGCGTGAACATGAAAAACTGAGTTGTAGGGCTAAGTATTAGGGTCAAGGAGTTTAGTTTTCAATTGTTTTAAATTTATTCCTAAATACAGACGCTTTGTGTTAGAGTTTTGGGCCAAAAACCAACCAAAAGTGCTGCTATTTGACGGCCTGGGAATGAGACTCAATAACCAGCTATCTTTCTCCAGAAATTGATTTGATTAGCAGAAGTATGTTGAAAGTAGAGACTGTCTATTTAATTTGTTCACAACTGATTGGTCCAACAGGAAGATGATTCTGACTGCGGAGGAGGGACCTGCCTAAGCCCGTGTCTCTGGCCGATGCTCGGGCTCCAACTACTGCTGCTGTGGCTCCTCACATCTTTACAACACTCATGACCCCGACACACACAGACACGCGCACACACACATGCACACGTCATCGTCATCTCATCTCACAAGAGGCCAGAAGACACTTCAGTTATGCCATCCGGGATGTATGCAGAATATTTGCAACAAGACACTTTTATCAGCATCTCCATTTTCCAATGCCAAAGGGTGCTCATTCATTTCCTCCTCGTCATTCTCCAAAATAGAGACACATTTACTGTGCTCAGCTGCACTCATTACCACGATATACTCCTTAATACTGGTGCAAGAGTAAGAGCTAACCAAACCCTTTAATTCTGCCTAATTTGTTTCTCTGATTTATTTAGCGGAGGATGAAGAGTTGTCCCACTATGCCAACTAAATATCATTCAAAGACTGTATGTTCACTGACAGCGTTGATTTGTGTAGTCGTCGATATTGTTTGTTGCTTATTATATTATTGCGTATGAATCATTATGCTGTAATGAGCGTTTATTTTGGCAACCAGTGCAACTATGAAGAATATCCCTTTTGTTTTGCGTGTTTTTAAATGTACTGTACCTATCTATTTATCGACCATTTCTTTTGTACTCCGAATTCAACTAGCATTTCGTGACTAGCTAGGTGTTGTATTGTAGCAGCATGTGCTCAGTACAGAGCTAAAGACAACACCGATACTCTGACACCAAAGCTCCACACTACCGCGGCCCACAGACGCACACAAACCCTACTACAGAGAATCTGCAGGCTAGTTTATTTTAGGATTTCCTCCGATGTGGGTGTACATCAGTATTCAAGTTACAGCGTTAGATAGGTAGATAGACACCTTAGATACCTCGCTGAGAAGTAAGAGAACACCCAGTGTGAATTAAGCCTATTAGGATATTACAATTTCAAATACGTTTGTACTTGGTCTGACAGCTTTGGTTGTCTTCAATTTGATGCATCGAATTCCCAGTGCCTACTCAGTAGCTCAAACAGTCTGTTATCTGAATAAAACAACGCAGCAGAGTTGTATTTTCTTAACATGTATGCTCCTATGCTTGCTGCGGTATAGCACAGAGGGGCAGCCTGTGCAGTGACATGTTGCGAAATGGGTCAAATCTGCTGCAGTTACTCTAATTCATGTGGCCCAGACACCTGTAGGAACACCCAGTGGTTTTGATTGCGAGAGAGGAAGATCATTTCCCTCCACGCTCAAAAACAAACTGAAACCAGACTTGAGCTTGCGTTCCAACACCTCTCTTTATTAGTCCTGTTTCTGTTACCTTTCTGGATCTCCAGACTCAGGAGCCAAGATGACTTGTGAATGAGATCAGCATAATAAAATGACTGTTTTCTTTGTTTTCTCCTACTCGCCGCTCTCCTCCTTATGCTTGTTTCCTCTTTGTGTTGCTCTCTAAGTGCTGTGAAGCAGACGCTGAAGGCTCAGTGTCGAAACGCTGCAATGTCATGGGATGAGCTTGTTATGTGTTTGAACGCTGTCTATGCCCACGGTCAGCATCAGGGCCTGTTGGAGAGAACTTTGAGAATACGCTAGGGGTAATTTTGCATTGCCTTACTTTACCATAAATCATAAAGACCACACAAAAGTGATTTAGTTTTCCTTCTTTTCTTTTGTTTTTGCCATTTTAACGATTAAAGTTGAGTTCTCTCCACCTCGCCGTCATGGTGAACTGCTGGTGTTGAGTGTTCAGGTTATGCCTGTTTATCAAAAGTCGCGTGTTGACTTGTGTTTTAACCCGGGGGTCCCGTGTCTATGTGCAGGCATGTGCGTGTCCCTCCGATATCTGATTGTGCTTTAATACTGTACATGAATTACTCTTTTGTGGAACTTGACTAGCCTGAATAAATTTTGTATACATTTGTACACTAATACTATTTACTGTATAAAAGAGAAAATGGAAAGAAATGAAAAATGTTTATAATATGGTGTTGATTATTGTGCAAATATAATATATTCACAATAAAAGTGTTGTATTGTTATGACCCGAGGTGCTTTTTTTAAACTCCGTCACATCTGGCCATGTTGCTTTGGCTCCAGTGGGAGAAGACCAAACATGTCATCCTTCCTGCAAAAAGAGACAGCTGCTGGAAAAGGGAAGTGAACTCGCATCTGGGTTTCCCTGTGTTTGTGTTTGTGTACGAAGTAAGTGTGAGTGATCGCGACTTCGTCAAATAGTCCTGCACATTATAACATCAGGCGAATATCAAATCATTTAACGCTTTCTTTTGTGGTGGTGTGTGGTCATAAGTGTGCTATGTTGCACGTGTAACCAAACTCATAAGTGATGTCAGTGCACTGACTCACCCGAGGGTACAGTCCTACATAACTGCAGGAAGGAGAGACGGTTTTCCAGTGAAGGTCGGCAAAAACAAGATTTTCACGGGTTGTGAAGTTACACTGTTGTTAGGTATTTATAAACATAATTGGTCCATTCGTGGACTGAAAGTTGATTAGTAATTCAATTACAGATTTTTCGTGTTATTCTCCATTAAACATGTAAATTCACAACATATTTCTGTAATTTTATGGATTTTTCCTGTATTTCAAAAACAGGACAAATCATTAAATTAAAACTTATTGATAAAAATAATGTATTTTTTACAGTGTACCTGAACTTTGTGTATCGGACTGAAAAAAAAAAGTGACACCAGTGCATTACAAAAAATATATGTATATTTACTACTAACCCTTTATGGATGTTATGTTATGGACGTAATTGAAGTTAGCTACTTGTAAGAAGCTAACCTAAGATGAACGGTACCTTGTTCGGAAGTAGCAGGGTCCTGTTTCTAATGAATAAATAATGTGGTATCGGATCAGTGCATAGACTTTCCAGCCTAAGGTTGTATAATGTATATCCATCAGATGTATAAATAAGTCCAACATTTGTTTATCTCAAGCAATGAGGTTATTTTAAATGATTTATTTGATCATAAAAACACACTTGGCCAAACATGAGAGGCTATAGTCATACCCATATTAATGTACACAAGAAGTACCCACCCAGGAGAATACCTAATTGCTCCTTTAAAAACCCCATCAACTAGTTATTTCCTGTTTGCTGAGTTCTTCCTTTTTCATCCTAGAGTACAAACCAGTACACACACACATACACACATATGCATTTTCACATGAATACCAGAGTGAGAAGGACGACAGAAGCTCCTCCAAATGAAAAGCTCAACTGTATGTGTGATGACACAGCATGGCAGTGAGTTCTGACGGAGGTCCTCTCCCTGTGTTTCTAATTTTGTGACGCCTCTGGCAGCATTATTGACACAGGCAGCTCTGTAGAAGTAGAAAGCCAGATGCTGACATCAGAGTTGCAGCGTATTTGTACATTACTCGCGCTTTTCTTGATGGTATTTGTGTTTATCTGATGGTAATCTCAGAATCAATACGGCGATAGTTTTAAGTGGAGAGTATAAAGACGTTTGTTTTTCTTGGAGATGTGTCAGACTGGGAGGTCTTCGTATGTGTACTATAGAGTGATATCTAGGGGGGAGGTTGTAACGGGATACTCTTGTAAATGGGGACGAGGTCGTAGCCTTTAACATGCCTGGCTTAAGAAGTTACAGACGCTGAAAGAGCAGGGACAAGTTCTACATCTCTTTTCAATTTGTAATTTGGTCAAAAGACCACAAGAAGAAAATGAAAGCGCTCCACTTAAAATGAAAGTTGCATTAAACAATGACAATTCAGTTGTTTTTTTGTTTTGGCTTTCATACAATATGTGTTTAATTTGTTTCGTTCTGAGCATCAGTCATTTTACACAAGACAACTTACCGTCTTCATTGCTGACATATGGAGCTACAGTTTGCTGAGCTAATCACAGTTTAACTGAGTCAGTTCAGCGCATGCAACAGCTTCCTTTTTTCTTTCTCAGTTCTATTATAACTTTTATATGACCTTTTTTTGATAGTTGACAGTCAATAGTGACAGGAGGCATGGCTGGAGAGCAAGAGGGAATGAAATCCAATAAAAGTTGCGGGCCAGAATCAAACCGTGGGATTGCGTTTATGGCATGTGTCTCAGACCTCTGGCCAAACACAAAACAAGTCCATATTTTTGCAGTGTTATTTAAACCATTTGTTTGGGGAAGAAAATGAAGTCAACCATAAAAATCATTACCTAATCTGTCAGCAAAACATTCTTTATTTATTCAATTTTTTCTGCTTCAATTTTGGCTCGTACTTTTACTATAGCAGATGTGAGCACGTGTGCACAATTAGAATTCAAAGGGTGATAATAATGGAAAGTTTTGGTTCATCCGTCAAAATGAGTGGTTCTGATTGGAAAAGTCCATTCTGACTCAATCAAGATGTTGATGCAATTGTTCTGGTGTTGTTGTGATGTCAAACAGCACAAAGACTTACACAATAGCAACTTTTAATGTGAGTGATGGCACGTTGTTGTTTTTTGAAACTTCATTACCAAATACCACTTCCGAAACACAGTTTTGGTGTTTTTTCTGCTTTTATTTTTTTTTGCCTGCTAATGCAAAACATATTCCTGCGGAACACCGATAATGGGTTGGGTTTCCCAAAAATGAACATTTCACCCAATCCAAAGGCTTAAAATCTGGAACTGTAATGACTCATTGGTGGCTGAGTTGAAGCCTGAGCATGGCTTTTTGGGTTTGTTCCACTAATTGCAGGATGTGACACATGAGATTGATGCTGCATCAACAACATGACCCGTGACTGGATCGGCAAGGATCCGCATGTCGTTAGTAAATCCCTCTAAAGTTCATTAACACTGTTTTGATAGTAACATAGCATCCATTTACGTAGGTTTTTACCAGTAAATGCTATTTTCGGAACTCAGTGACACTTTGATTGTACCATTAGCGCTAAATTTAGTCCCAGCGTCGTCAGCAGCCTCTGGGTCATCACCCAAAGGCCAATCAACCCAAGTCTGAATAAACTTCCCTCAATCTGGTAAATATAATGTGGTTTACATTAGCTAGAAGATTTTTAATTGGCACCATTTGTTGTTTTTGTGTTTTTCATTATTATGAAAGAAAGAGTGCACTTCCTGGAAGCAGCAGCAGAGAGGTCACTGTTTTTCCATCACCATAAAACACAGCAGGGCAGGTTCATCGGGTCACTAAGGTTCTGACATCCTGTAAAGAAGTTACACCAATCCCTTACTGTGCATGAAAGTCTAGCATAGTGTTGTTAGTGACTGCTGCCTGATTGAGTGCATAGGCAAGTCTACTGTGTGTTTTCCTGTATGAGACACACTCTTTCAGCCCAGACTTGGATCAAACAGTATTTCTAGATAAATCCTTGTGTTTTTTTTCCAACCTTTTTGGACCTCCTAATGTGTTTTGGTTGCAGCAAAAGGAAAATACAGAGAGCGTCAAATAAGTTCTTAATCACAGAAAAGAATCCCAAATAGGCTTCAGATATTTTCCTGTGATTGTTACAACTTTTTGGCACCTGTTCTTACAAACCCCCGCCCAAACCTGGCAACAACGTGAGCCAAAGAAAACCTTAAAATATATTTGCAAAAAAATGGAGAGGAGAAAGATGGCGTTAGACAAACTGCGGGTTGGAAAGAACACCAAACACAGACTTGGCGTGGACAATCAGGAAATGCCGTTGGCTTTTTTCAAACCCATAAACATAACCACACACTTGTCTGTTCTCACTACCTTGGTTTTTCTCTCTCCTCTCTTTCTAAGATTGTAAGCCTGCTGTGCGTGCGCCCGAGTGTGTGCTCAGTGTGATTGGCAGGCGTTACGCTGGAAAACTTTGTCCAGGTGAACCGTCTCAACGGGACACATTCCATTCCAGCCCAGATTGGGGATTGATTTGTGGATTTTCTCTGTGTTTAGAGTGGGGCCTAACATACATTAACTGGTAACATGAGGTGTTAGATTTGTGGGGGGCACGAGCACTCAGCAAGGTTAAAGAATATATGTCATTCTCTACGTGAGATCAGGTATTTTGTTAAGTCTCTTTCATAATACATATTTGTGAATATGACATTTAAACCTTAAGGTGTTTTACAGATTCCCTGTGAGTTTTTTTTTGACTACGATTAATGCTATGGAGTAATGTTCCTAGAAGTGGGTCCACCTTCTGTTTGAATCATGCACACACGTAAAAATACACATAGTTGGCGGCGTAATGCACAATCCTGCTGGCAGTTTTAAGCTTTTCCGCTGACTGACAGTCGGTCGCAATAAGGCGCAAATAAACATAGATTTGCTAGGAGAAGATGAAGAACACCGCATCCTAGCAACCTGTCACATACCACAGATAATATTAGTGCATCAAATGATGTAAGTCCCATTAAATACATTATAAACCTATAGTCCGCAATGACCATTAAACATAGCACCCTTCTCTAATGATAAAAATATCTACATTACATATGTGCCAGGCACATACTTTATGATGTAGAGACATTCATGACCCCCAGAGGATGAATCCCAATGACTTTAGTGATCTCCTGACATTTCCCCTAGCACCACCAGCTGGCCAAATTTTTAACTAATCTATTGAAATGTGAATGGATTGGGACAAAATATGGAACATACATTCATGATCCCCAGAGGATGATTATTAAACAATTTGGTACATGTTAGCATACTTAACATGGTGACATTTGTTAAATAGCACTAAACACAAAAATGCAATGGGCTCTGATGGGAATATCATTAAAGTGTTGGACCAGTGTGATTGTGGTGATTATGTTTGTGATAATAGTTATAGATCTTTTAAAAAAAACATGATATTCATCCTCTGGCAGCCACGAATGCCTCTATCAGATCATTTCCCCAACCATTATATCAGATGCTGAGCTATTTCACTAGATTTGTGATAACTTTGACCCGCTGTTGACACTAGAGGAAGAGTGAGAAAAAGTCACTAAAGTCATTGAGATTCATCTTCATTAAGCATGTCTTATAAAAGTAGTACCCAGGCCCAAAACAAACAAAATATGCTCGCAATACTGACAAATGGAAACAAGATGGATTAACAGAGAGCAAGGGAGTAAAGAAGGTCACCTGATTGTGGTTGTACACACTTCTGGTGAGTGTTGTCCCACTGGAAACTTTGTTTTGCATGGGGGTGGAGTAGTAAAACTTTAACAGCTGGCTCCTGAGGACACCACGGAGTGATGTTTATGTGTTTCTTTGTGTTTTCATGCTTCAAGTTACCTGCGTGCGTGTCTGGCAAATCACTCAGGTGGGTTCTGAACACCCAGGCTGCATGCTGTACCACTTGGCCTACACCATGTTCACCATCAACATGTTAATTACACGTATGAGGTCTGACACAGACGCATGTGGGATGAAATGTACCTGCTGCCCCAGAGCAGCTTTTTTTCCCCCCCTCTGCTCTTTAATTGTACCGACTAGCCTCCCTCCCCTGTGTGTCTCCAGTTCTGCGTGAGTCATGCGGGGGTAAATTAGCAGTAAGCATCAGACAAGACAAGCTGACCGTTAGCAGATGTGTAAGAAATGAGGAAACACAGGTTTAGGCGCTATTTTAAGACCTGCTCTCCCCTTTCCCCTTGTCCTCGGGCAGTGTTTTGCTTCCTTCCTTGGTTTTATTTTATGAGCATTGTGAGCATATTGGACGTCTACATTGTGTTTTACTCCAAGTGTTTCACTTGAAGCCAAATTCTAGATATGATGAAATCAAATGGTAAAAGATCCCCTTCACACATGGGTTCTCTGAGGTGTGTCCTACAGGGAAAAACAAGTCTGGAACATGTGTCTTCTTCTTTGAACATCCCAGAATTTATGAATATGCAGATAGTTTTCAAATTACAAGTTTAACAGCTTGACACAAGATGTCTTCCTGAAAGACATCTTGTCGGTGGATGCTTGAAGTTTCGACATCACTGCGTGCTGATTATTGGATCAGGATTGGCTTCCAAACTATTTGTGATGGCACGAATCGTGTTTATAGGCTCACCTCTTAATATCAGATTTGCACTGAGCACAATGAAACTTCCCACTTTCAGGAAAATAATGTGAAGAGAGCTTTTTAAGTGTCAAACTCTGCACATATACATCATTCCACACGGTGAAGCTTAAACACTCAACAGTATAAGAAGAAGAAAAACACACTTTTGACTAGAGGGGGACTTAAATTATTGTGTATGGGTGGTGACAAATTTTGTTTTAAATCGTATTAAATTTCACTTTCTCTAATTAATAAGTGCCAAAGGGAAGTATTGATACTACTATAGACCACCGTGTCCAGGAGGGCTGTTTCAAAAATAAACACTTGTATCCCTTATAAGCAAGACAATAGTACGAAATGGTCCTTCCTTTACAATACATTATATAAATATATAATAAATATAGGTTGTGCATGTAAACATGACGTATTCGTGTGTGTTTTCCAGTTTGTTTCGGTTTGGTGCACTTCTGAGTGACTGACATCTAGTGTCAAAGGGCCGGCACAATAGAATGCGTGTGGGATGTTGATGTGTTTGTGCGACACACTTCATGTGTACCATGCTAGAGGATGTGTCATTTAAACAGTTATGGTTTGCGTGGATATACAAACTCACAAGGCCATTTTGTTGATGAATTGTTCCAAGGCTCAGTCGCAAACGTTCACGTCAACACCCATAAACACAGGCAGGGGGCACAGACAAAAGGCTGAATAAGGACTGTGAACTGACTGTTGAATTGAAGCGGTCGGTGTGTTCTGAGACTCGACGTCTTTCAACATGAGAAATATCTTATTTGTCAGTTTGAAAAGCTGAATGCAATTTTAGAAAGTGTCTTGTAAGTTTTAGTCGGAAAACCTGAAAAAAAAAAAAAATAGTGAAAGAAGTCGTGCAATTCCGAGACACATCTGCAGACACGACAACTCAGATTTGGAATGATTCAGCACATCAAAGATGAGTCATCGGTGAAACCTTGCTCTCCACTTTCTGTGATCGATGGTGTAAGTTTCAGTATGTCACTGACAATGAGGGGAGCAGTTGTTTGCTGTTAGAGAGTGAATTATCTGAAAGCAAAATCAATGCCATATTGAGTGGTTTCTGTTATGGTCCTCTGATCCTCTTTAAAGCTATTTCTAGGGATGTGTCAGTGAGTCAGTCTGCTAATGTACATGATAATGAAGATATGTTAAAACTCCAGCTTTGCATTAACGTCAGCTGCCCACTCTTCGGCTTTTGTCTTTTTTTAATTCACTGTCACAATCTGAAAAATCAAATGGGGGTGCGATGAAACAGAAAAAAAAGTCTGGTTTAGCACGCGTTTTATCCGAGCAGCCATATTTCAAACTGTTTGTGTGGACAGATTGTGTGTTCGCGCAGTTTATTTGTGTTGCCAGTAACTGTCAGCAGATCTCAATTACGAGCCTACATCACAGGCACTGACAACAGGAAGTGTGTGTTTGTTTAAAAGGAGGATCTCTTGACACAGTATCTGTGTTTACAGCATCCAGGGCCACCGCTGTCATCACTAACTCCAACACACACACACACACACACAACCCTCATACGTCTTCCTTTACTCATTAGGGTGAAATACCTAAGCCACCTCTTCTCCTCGCTCCCATATTTCCTCAATCCTTCCCCCTTATCTCTCCCCGCCTCAATCGAACTACGTCTCTTATTCCTGTCATCCGTTCTTTCAATTTTCCATTCCACTCCATCTTTCGTACATAAGGTCACATGGCTGAAGTCTGGAAAGGAGGCTGGAACGATCAGAGGTCGCAATGAGTTCCAACTAATTTGCTGCAGATGAAAACTCGCCCGTATGGACACATACATACGCTCACACACACGCACGGAGGATTAATAGCACACGATGCACACAAAACTTCCAAACAAATCTTGCAGGAAGTCTATTAATACGCCACACACTCCACAAATATGCACTCAGACAGAGCAGGCTCGGGGACACTGCTCTGTATTGTACCTTCCTGCTACAGTCGTTCCATTTTTTTCTCACATCGCTCTTCATCTAGCATCAACCTCTTCATTCTCCATATCATCTCCATCTCCCACTGAACTTCCTCCCTCCATTAACCAGCTGCCCGAAGATATGAAGTTTCTGGCAATAACCAGCCGCAGATGTGAGGAGTCTTGAATGGTGACGGCACTCCTATGTGCTAGCAGTGGGCTACTGGGTCTCTCTAATTTCCATCTCCTAGCAGAAGCCGTGGCTCTCTCGCAGACGCAGTGAAAAACACCCACTGGATTCTTGCGAGGAGAGTCAGTAATGAGATTGCGGTGATGAGGGCTTTTTTTTTGCTGCGAGAGCTCGAACTGGTGAAGGTTATCCAGTCATCTGCTGCTCGTTATGTGCGAGCATGCCTGTTTGCGAGTGGAACGACGGGGGAGAAAAAGTGTTTAAATGCATGTTTGTCTGTGCATGTGGTCGTTTTGAATGTGTTTGTACTGTAAGGGAAGGTTGGAGAGAAAGGAAGATAAAGAGAAAACGAGGAGACTGGTGCTCCGCTCCAGTGAAAGTATCTGACTCATGGCTGATTGTTTATTATTGCGAATGACTCTGTGGTCCTCTCAGGAAGCCGCAGGAGCATTAGTCATTGAACCAGAGAGGAGATAGAGATGGAGTCTGTCTCCTCCTGCATATTTATCCATCTATTCCTCTGTTTTGTTTGGTGCACATGGCGTTAGTTTAAAGGAAATACCAGGGGATCCCCACAATAAAGCAACTCTCAATCTAAACTAGTGCGATTTCTATTTACTGACTGTCACTGGACTACAGGAGCCCGTCAGAAATGTTTAGAGTAAATGCGAAAGGCCGGCTAAGTGTCCCGTCTCCTATCTCGTGCTGTCATCGCTGGAAGTAGAGATGACACTCAGGAGATGGATTGGGGTGTCTTGTCCTCATCCACCCCCCAACAGTAACTTCGCTTCTTATCTGACACAGGGGGGAAGGAGGAAAGTAGCACAAACAACCACACACACTCCCCTCACCCTCCCATTCCCTAGTTTACATCCCCGCTCAGTGTCCCATCGCTGACAAGTGCCTGCCGATATCTCTTTCATTCAGCACACATTTAATGCTGAATCTTAGCTCTCCAGCTCAGCCACTGTAAGACCTCTGATACATTCGGAGGAGACTTTATAACTTGTCTATGTAAAGCATGCTATTTAATAGGATCTCTATATGTTTTGAATGGTATAGATGGAAAAAACAATGGTGGGGGACACTAGTGGACTGGTCAAAAAACGCTGCGAACGTTCCCTCTTGGATGTTCCTATATAAAACATGATAAAGTGTCCTTTAGGATGCCCCTCCAGTGGAGAAAGCTTGACAAGGTGCCCATTGTGGTGCCCTTCCAGTGGAGACGTGGTGGGGTACCCTTTAGGGTGCCCTGCCAGTGGAGAAAACATGGAACAGTTCATTGTAGGGTGCCTTTTCAGTGCCGTTTTTTCGCGCTTTGGCCCCACAGCATACAGCTGGTGCCCTTTTAATTTGCTTCGCCCCGGCCCCTCAAGCATCCTGAGTCCGCCACTGGTGGTGGAATAAAGTTAGACAAAGAAAGAGAAAAATCTGTTATTCAATGTTTTCTTATGCTTTATAGTCTGAGTTGTTGGGTCGGAACATACAGTTATAGCCTTATGACAGATACATACAGTTACATACAGATCATGTGCTGATAAGGATATTAAAATGTTTTCGCCACACGCACGCACGCACACACACACGCACAGACTCTTTAGCAATATCGCATGTGACTTTGAGGCCAATAAAAAAGCGCTTAATTGAAAAATGGACGGGGGCGCAGATGGATAGAGAGACACTCCGAGAGGAGCGAGAGAGGGAGAGAGCGATAAAGTCATACACACGCACGGAGAGGGAGGGAGGGAGGTAACGAGGGAGGCGAGGAAGTACTTAGAGAGGAGACGCATCATCTGTGCAGTGGTGGAAGCAACATCTCCCGGTTGCAGTCCGACAGACAGCGCAGCAGGCAGCATTCTGAACACATTTGGGTCTGAAGCTGTTGTTCTGTGACGCGGCGATGTGGATTTACAAGATCATTCTCGGACTCTTCATCATCTCTTGTTCCGGTAAGTTTGGGCGAGAATCAGTCACAAACTGCTCGGCTCGCGCCCTGATGGGCTGGAGATGGTGCTGAACGGGTTGGTTTTGCGCACCGTGGCTGTCAAACACGAGTTAGTACAAGCTTTATCAGAACTTTTTGGGGGTATTTTCTGCTGTGGTCTATCTTTGTAATATCACGTCAATCCCTACACAGCATGAGTCTTTACAGTGTATGTGAGGATGTTTGAATTCTCCTCTAAAAATTGAGATTTTTCGCGTGTAATTTCTAAGTAGACAGTGTGCTCTAAGTGTCCTGACAACATTTCACAAGTTTGCCAGTCCTTGAAGAAATAAGCAGCTTGTGGGCTGAAATGGAAACGATGCTTTTGCCAGTACTGATGATCCAGCAGAGGCTTTTTTTCCCTCTCAACTCTTGCTGTAGTGCGCATACAGTACCACCGCATAGGGACGCATTAAGACATACATTATCTGACTGGATCGCCTGATAAATCCTCTCCATGATAAAGTGAGTAGGTGCAACCCGCAAAATGACCCGTGTTCAAATCAAATTAGCGGCTCATTCATCCTGTAGTCCCCTAACAGAGTGCGATTTTGCGCCTCATTGCGCGTAGGCACTCAGGCAGAGGGAAAAAAAACTGCCGAGCCGGTGAACTCAAGTTGCGGATCGGACAAACATGATGCCTCTGGTCCTGTGCGATCCTCAGGTTGTTCACTGCACCCCCCCCCCCCAAAAAAAAACACTCAAACACTGACTGTGCAACACCAGCGCTGGGTTCAGCTGTCGTCCTGATCTGTTTATTCCAAGAGTGAACAGCTCTGTGGGCACATTTCCAACAGAAACAAAAGAACAGTTGTTTTCTGTGTTGATAAAAAAAAAAAAAAAGGAAAAAAGCTCTTGAATCGACTGAATTGCATATAGGCAGAGGGGTGAAACAGGTGGGTGGACGGGAAACAAGTAGGTGGCGTGAGTTTTCTGTCTAAATGTAAATGTCTAACTGGCTCTTTGATTTTATAGAGAACCTGCAATCATCTGAGACACAGCACACCCTGAGTCCCCTCAAAGTGTGTGTGTGTGTGTGTGTGTGTGTGTGTGTGTGGCAGTGATAAATGACTGTGCATCCTATTAGGTGCTGTAGATTAATAACAGTTAAAGCAGACTAATTCACACATTGTTATGCAGTTGCCCACTGTTCTCAGTCTAGCGGACTCATTAGCAGAATATCACATTGCCTCCCCACGGAGGAGGGTTTGCTTGTGTGTTTGTGTGCATATTTCATAATAATAATAATAATAATAATCTAACTTGTGTAGCACCTTGTGAACAAAAATAAGTCCATCATTCCTTATGTTAAGAGAAAACAGTACAGATAAAGGCGAACCTAACAAACTATAAAGTAGACTGTCCACCTATTTCTAACTCGTGCCAGCCAAACTTGTGTAAAGGTCCCTGAGTGTTCATCACCATGTTATGTAATTATGTATCAGAGGGCAGAAGAAATGCGCTCCAGGACTACCAGAAGACTGATGGTACACGCCTGGTTGTGACACCTCCTGATTCCTCCTACCTGACCAAAAGCAGGAAGCTGAGCATGGCCAAGTGTGCTAAAGCCTGCAGCCGCAACAGGAGGCTCCCCTTCACCTGCAGGTATGTCTCTACTCACAGCATTCCCCCTTCAGGTGCAGGTGAGGTAGCTCTCCCACACTGTTAATTGCTGTAAATACAGAGAGAGTTAAGTAGTGGCTCCGCAAGGTCTTTAATTAACTTTTCAGAGGTATAATGATCTCTCGTCCGTCTGGTTAAGCAGGCCTCCTGACTGCATTGCACGCTCATGCAACAGGATTGTTAATTATCCTGGGTCACTTTTATGTGTCAAGAAGTTGTATAAAACTGACCACTATTTACTTCGCTCTTCCTCCTTTCCTTTCCTCCTTATTCTCCAGAGCGTTCCTCTATGATCATAAAAACAGGAAATGCCAGTGGCTGTCGTTCGACAGGAACTCACCAGGAGCTCAGAGCGAGCAGGACTTCAACTACCAACTCTATCAGAAGAAAGGTGCCCTCTGCTGTTCCACTTCCCCTCCCCTTCTGTCCCCCTCCTGTCAACATATATTTCCATCAGAGAAAGAAAAAAAGAGAAAAACTCTGCATTGGTCACTTCAAATCACAGACATGCTCTAGTTAGTTTAAAATGTGCGGCAGGGTTTTATAGCTCTGTAATTGGCCATTTTCAGAGTGATTCGTGCTTCGCAATCCCTCGGGAGAAAGTCAAGGAAGGGCAAGGACCATTGTCTTGTTTATTGTGTCGCAGCACATTATGGTTCATTTTCTGTCATTAAGCAGTGTTTGTGTAAACGATGGGAAACCCCCACCCCACTTGACTGCGACGGGCCACAACAGTGAACATGCGAGCTGTGTAGCCTATTTGACTGGGTCCAAATGTTTTGCAGAAGATTAGAAAAACAGACTCGGCTTTTGGCATTGTTGTGGCCTTGTTAAGCCCCGCATTATAGCCGAACATCTCCCTCTGTCTGTTTTCTTCATCATCCATACTGGCTCCGTGTACACAGGCGGTCAGGTTGTTGGCTCATCCACATCCTCGCTCTGTTTTACTCTCATTCGGTCCCTTTTCTCTCCGTCTCTCTTTCAGACTATGTTAGGGAGTGCATTGTGGGTACAGGTCAGAGCTACAGGGGGCGGAGGTCGCTGACAGTGAGCGGGATCCTGTGCCAGGCTTGGGCCTCTCCCATCCCTCATGAACACAAGTAAGCATACGATGTACTTTTTTTAACCACAATGTCAAAGTCGTTCCAAAGATGCGTCTTACTATTAGCCTGTTTGTGCTGCAATTAGCTGGTAGCTAGGGGCTAGTCTGAACGTGTGTGTATGAGTATATGAGTATGATATATTAGGGGTTGATTAGGCCCCTGGGAGCAGTCATTCATCAGAACTGACCTCATTGTAACGCTTTACAGAGTCACAGATCATTTCCTGCTGTGCCCCTACTGTTTATCTAGGTGCTAGGTGTGTGTGTGTATGTGCGTGTGTGTGCACGCACGTGTGTGTGTTTTACTGGGATTAGGATCATATCTAATATGCAGCCTAAGCTGCAGGTACATCCCCCAGCTAAATTCCTAGTTGAAGCTCATTTTCCAAAATGCTGGCATACTTTCTGATACAGTGCAGCTCCCAAAAGAAAAATGAGCCAATTAAGTGGAGTTTAGAGAAAAGATGCAAGTGAAGCAATGCCTTCTCAAAGATTATGGAAGGTAAATTGGTGCTGATCTTCAGTAATTGCCTGGTAAGTAACAAGATAACAACATTAATCCTTTGCAAACATGTCTAACAAAGGATTTAGTCTCATAGTCAGGCTACAAAAACAAGCAGCAATACCACAGTGTAGAAATACTCTGTTACAAGTTAAAGTCCGGCATAATTTCATTTGCTTTTTTGTGTTGCTTAATATATAATGATAATATATCATATCATATTGGCTGATAATAGTTTGTAATAATAATTTGAATCTGTAAAGTAACTGGTAACTCAATTTATCAAATAAATGTAGTGAAGGGGAAGGGGACAGTACTATTTTGAGTAGAGTACTTGAGTGAATGTACTTAGTTACTTTACAGCACTGCAGTCTACTATAGATGTAGTTAATCTTAAAGGTATTATGCTTTTATGTTTTTTTCCCTTTCCCACTGCTCCTTAAACGCCTCTTCAGTAGTCCCGCCCTTAATTCCGTGACTTTTTGACATCACACCACGTCATCACGTCACACATTCGCATAATTTATGCCTAGCGACTAGTTTGGCATGTAAGAATTGATTTAGCACAGCGGCTCTGTTGTTGTAAGCGGTGCTGGTTCAGGCATGTGTGAGCTGACCAATCAGAGGAGACTGGGTATTTGGGAGGGGAGGGGGGGCCTTAAAGAGACAGGAGCTAAAACAGCATTTCAGACAGTGATGGAATACAGTGCTGCAGCACCGGACAGTATGAGAAAACTGATGTGTTTTTGAGCACTAAAGCATGTAAACCTATTTCACAGTGCAACCTATATAGTAGTAACCCAAAATAAAATTATGATCCTGAAAATGAGCATAATATGTCTCCTTTAGGTGAAAACGTCATGGAACAAGACAGCATGACAAAAGACTCCACTTATTACTAGATCACATGAAATGAAATCCAGTTAAAGTTATTCAGAGGTTTTCTTCAACATATATTAACAGTGAATTATCTTTTACCATCATCTTCATTAGAACGAAAAGACTCTGACCACGCAGTGCAATATTTTGTGTCAAGGGAGGACAATGTTGGAAAAACACTGAGGAGACCTGAGGAGAACATACCAGTGAATTAAGGATAACATTTTATCTTGTTTCACATATTAATAAACGTCAGGGAACATTACCCATGACACTTCATCTAAGACCTTTTCTTATCTTTGAACGTTATTCTACATCCTTGGCTCTCACTCCCCTCCACTCAGCGGTATTAAATGACTTTGAAAGGCTTTGTAGTGAGCAGACGAATCAAAGAGGGCAGTGTACGTTTGTACCCCCTGTGAACCTGCTTTATCAGACTGCTATTAACGTCTCTGTAGATCAGGTAATTAAACCCAGGCGCTTTGTATGTTTTATCAGTCGACTTACAGGCATGGGAAACTCTGACTGACTCCGACACACACACACACACACACACACACACACACACACAAGAACAAATTGCGTTTTTATCAGTGAAAGGTTTCTCCTCTTTTTTGATTGCACAGCAAAGGCCTTCTCATGTCTGTCGCTGTCATTACCCACTCCAGTCAAACAAACTTTATCTTTTCATCATCATGTGGAAAAACACCGCTTGACTCAAAGAACACGCCAGGTCCGTCATCGTAACCGATGACCGCAGCCATGTGCTCGCCTGATGTAGAAGATATGAGTCATTTGTCAGTGTGTTTACACTACGTTCAGAACCAGCCTCATGGAAAACTAACATTGCTTCTACATGTTTTCTCTCATTAATAACATCATGTCATCGACGGTTCGACCCTTGAGCGTTTGCCATCAGTTACTTTTTGCGCTTGTTAGTTTTCACTGGTCATGTTGAGCGGCAGGTTTCAGCCGTCAGAACTAAGCAGCAGGAATAGAGGATTTGTAATTCTGCCAGAGATAAAAGGACACAAGAGAAACTGTGGCCTTGGCTTTTCAAAAAGAGTTTGCTCTGCATGCTAGCTGAAACATTTGCCAACGGGTCTTTGTACCTGTGTCTCTTTGTGTAACTGCGGCTCTGCTTCTGACAGATTCATGTCAAAGAGGTTCAGGAAGATGGACCTCAGAGAAAACTACTGTCGCAACCCGGACAACTCCACCGTTGGCCCGTGGTGCTTCACCACTGACCCCCGGCCGCACCTCAGACACCAGGAGTGCGGCATACCACAGTGTTCGCAAGGTAGGCCACACGCACGCCCACACAAAGTATTCTTCTGAGCAGGCATTCATCTTAAAATAATGCCCATTTCACATTGCAAATTGCTTCACCATTTGAGGCTTGATGGTCTGAAATGAGCTGCAGAAAATTAGGCAATCACACAGCGCCTTGGACTAAGCAACGCTGGCTCTAAGTGTGCTCTGCTCTACATCTGTGTGCATATATGTGTGTGTGTGGGGCACTGAGGCCAGCTGCAGCTGTTTCCAGGTGTGTGGTTCAGTTTATGCTGTCCTCTCTCATTCCATCAGGTTCAGCTTTTTTACATGGTTTGAACCTAAAGAGGCTGGTGCTGGAATGTTAGAGGATATTAATCCCCTGTCGTCTCCTTAAAATACATTTTTAAGATATTCTGTCCAACCGTGTGGCAGAAGTAGGAGGAAACTGTTGCGTTTGAGTACACAATTTGATATTATCTGGTTGTGATGACAGAAAAATACTTTCCCACCAGTGTTTCAGCCTGTATGTTATATCACACGATATTACTGTCAGACACCAGAGTAGGCACCGACCTACTCCTGGAGAAGGGGATGATAATGACCTCTGTTATCTAATCCCCGGGGATTCATGCTGTCAGAGGGCTTGTTCCCTCTGCATGTATGACACCAGCTCACAGTAATGAGGAACCAGGCTGTGGGTTGATAAGACAGGATGGGAATCCTTCTTGCTCTCCAGCTCACATATGGTGTCCCACCGGGTTATCACAAGTTGTACAGCCGAGATAATGAGTTTTTATTTTTGATGGAAAGCCTGCGTTCATTCAGAAGAAAATCACTGGAAGGGTCTCTCCAAAAAATTAGCTGCTCGTAATAGGAAACATTCACACACACACACACACACACACATGCACGTTCAGCCAGTGGAATTAAATGTGCTCCGACATGACAGCAGTGGACTCATAAACATCTGTTTTTAATCTGCATGCTGTCTTTTGTTTACGCTTGACAGTGTGTGCTACTCTCCATGCAACAAATGGTGCCTCTTCTACGTCAAAGAGGGCCTCGCCTTCATTAGTGTGACACATAATGTGCGCTTCCATTTATTAAGTGTGTTTATACATAATGTCTGAACTTAAAGCAGACCTAACAAGTATTTATGAAAGGTTTTATTGCAAAATGTTGCGTAACCACTTAGGGGAATAAAATTACGACCTGAAATGTATTAAAGTGGATGATCCAAGTTTATTGCCTTGTCAGCCCGTAACTATACTACTGAAAGTATAATGATTTAGTTTCATTCTGCACTCGTGAGGATTTGGTTGGAGGTCCTTTTTTTTTTTTTTTGCTCCGAGAAATAAGCCACTGAAACAGCGAAAAGAGGATACTGAATTTTTGATAGATTCATTCCATGTTTCTCTAAGCTCTTGCTCGGTGTGTGTGTGTGTGTGTCTGTGTGTGCATGTGTGCGTTGCTGCTGCACAGTTGAGTGTATGAACTGTAATGGGGAAGATTATAGAGGACCAATGGACCACACAGAAAGTGGGAAGGAATGCCAGCGCTGGGACCTGGATGGACCACACAAACACCTGTATCACCCGAAGAGGTAACGCACACACACACACACACTCATACACGCACATCATTCTGCATCACTCAGCATCTAAATTGAGCATGCTGAATCACACTTAAGCCCACACACGGATGCATAATTTAATAGCGATAGTTTTTGCAGTAATAAGTTTGTGAAGTAATTTCTTATGACTAACTCTGGAGATGAAGTGATTTGGAGTCCACCAGTGCGCCTTTCCCTTAAGGAATGCTATCAGAATCCAGTGTGTAATTGTGCGCTTTTAGCAGCACTGCGCTGGGAAAACTCCTCAGTTTGACTTAATTGGCCCAAATTCCTTTAAGCTCTCAGTAGATTACGAAGCAGACTGAGATAAGCGTATACCTATGGTAAAGAGCCAGTATATTTTGGTCCGCATTAGTATTCCTCGCATGGTCTTTCTGTGTGCGCGCGTGCGTGTTTGCTGTGTGCGCGTGCGTCCGCGTCAGGAGAGCGCTCCAGATACTCGGACGGCAGGTGGTCTGGATTAGTGGGGACTCGTTAACACATCCTTAATCATCTCAGTGTTTGTGTAAACGAGGTCCCAGACTGCTCATAGCACTAATGTAATGAGAGGGGGTCCCACAGCCTGATACTGCGCGCCTGGAAGCTGGAGGCCTGGAGGGATGTGGGACTTTGGGATGACTTACTGTCGAACACCTGTAGTGGCGCAGCCTATTATCTCCCTCGCTCCCCTGAGCTCTGAGTAGATTCGCAGATGGAGTCCTCGCACCGTTCCAGTTATTAATGCCTCTGTTGCGTGCGATGGTGGATTGTCTCTCCACTTCTGTTGTGTTCTCCCAAAGATTCAGAAGGAAAATGAAAACATGATTCTACCTCCGGGCTTTGAGACTGATGTGACAATTAGTGTTTTCTGCCGCTATTACTTACCTCAGAGTTAGAGTGTTGTGCTATGGGTCCTTAAAGAGTATATGTACTGTTGTCTATACACTAAGGTTGTTACACTGCATGCTTTGTGTTAGGTACCCTGACAAAGGCCTGGATGATAACTACTGTAGGAACCCAGACGGACGCCACAGACCCTGGTGCTTTACAACGGACCCAAACACACCCTGGGAGTACTGCGACATCAAAGTTTGTGGTAAGCTTGTGTGCATGTTTGTTTGTGTTGTGGTTGAATGCATTAGCAATTCTCATTGGGTGTGTTTGTATTCGGCACAGGCCCGTGAAGTGTGACTGACTTCACTAGAATTTATAACTTCCCGTTCCTTTAATTTTACCACTCCTCTCCTTTTCATTGGCTGATAGTAAAGAGTACACACACACAAACTCACACACACACACACACCCTTCTTAGGCTTGGCTCTCTGTTATGTCTTCTCTAATAGCCAGAATGTTTATTTTTTCCCCCTTGCGCCGCTGGCCTGCTGTTTATTGTTCTATGCCAGCTCTTATGTGTGGCGGTCAAACTGCTCAGGGATCAGTTACTGCTCTGCATTAACCTCCCGTTACACACACAGACACAACACGAGGGTCACACACACACTACAAGCAGATCGCTTTCATCACACCTCGCACACTCAGCGTAAGCAGTGTGATTGATGTGTAAGAGCGAGGTGCACATGTCACGTCTGGCTTTGTGTTTCGCGTGTCTTTGCACTTAAAGCAGCAGATACACTACGCTCGAAGTACGACCTATAATCAGCGACGAGTCAGTGATTCAGCCACTGTGGTCCTCGAGAACATAAAACAGAGAGAGCTCTGGTGTTATTGTTGGGCTCGGCCTCTCTCTCCTGAGTCTGTGACTGGCCTGTTTGCCTGCTAAAATCATCAGCAGCCCTGGCACCATGTTTACTAGATGGCACTCCTCCATGTGGACCCAGTGATTCACTGTTCTCCCCCCCTCTGCTCTTTCCCCTCTAAAAATTGCCCCCTCGCTCTCTCTCTCGCTCTCTCTGTCTCTCAGTCTCTCTCTGGGTCTCTGATATGGGAGTTTGTTGGGAACAGACCAAGTTTACGACCCAGTTAGTCTTAATCAAAACAAGGCAGAGAGGAGAGAGCAAGAGACGGAGAGACAAAGTGTTCTTTTGTCGAAGGCCTGCTCTTTTGTTTACTGTCACAACTAGTGCACGTCTATTTTTAGACATATTGTATGGGCAGAAAATGTCTGTGTTAGAGTCTTGAAGATCTGCAGCTTTGCACATTGCCGGGTACACTCATGCACAATGTTCAGGCTAATGAACTTGTGTGACTTGTGTGTAATGAGCAGCCATTCTAGAGAGAAACAGAGCAGATGGGATTTCCTGCCTTGTTTTTTTTTCCAGTTATGGGCCATATCTGCCTCATTATACTGTAGGTCTTCATAACCCACAGAGTGAGCTATTCTGCGGAGAGCAGGTGGCTAAAACATCGAGACTGTGAGCCATTCATCACGTCAAAGACACTCACGCTGAACATTTCCTCAGTGCCAAATCATTGTCTAAAGGAATGTATTAGCAACTTTCATGAGACCTGAGAGTGTGGAGCGACTGATGTCTCAGTTTGTTCCCGTCCGAACCATTTGGTGCCGACAGTTGGGCGATAAAATCCAGTGGACCTCTACATCACGTGTGTGAGGGGGAGAAATAATAAAAGAATGTTATGCATGGTGGCACATCACCAAGCGTATGGTGTGCCATGCATGCCCGAGTGTTATTATGTAATCTACAGTCGGGTTCATCAAGGTCTCGGCGCGGTGCCACAGTTCATGTGAAGTTCGCCGCACTCTCACAAAGTTCACCTAACTCCAACTCTCCCTGCAGTTCAGTCTTTGTTTCCCACATCTCTCCATCCACCATTGCAACCACACTTGGCTTTAAGCAGCGACTCTGTCATTTTCGTGCAGAATAGCAGCATAAATCAGCAAACCAGACTAGTTTTGATAAATATCCTTATTTATTTTGGTACAAGCACATGTGAGAATTTGGGGATCGCCAATTGTGACACCACTGGGATGATAGGCTACCTGTGTGTCTGTG
This sequence comes from Pagrus pagrus, assembly GCF_965226575.1. Taxonomy (NCBI): domain Eukaryota; kingdom Metazoa; phylum Chordata; class Actinopteri; order Spariformes; family Sparidae; genus Pagrus; species Pagrus pagrus. Next base: position 8,345,739 of record NC_140194.1, on the reverse strand, counting down.
TGTTTTCCTGCATTTACCCATCATTCAATATTTGTGTATTTTGAAGGAAATAAGAGAAGAAGAATTAAGTTATAAAGAATTAAAATACATTTTTTCCTCTAACCATAGTGCTGTTTATCCATCTAGCTTTGGTGCCGAGTTTTGCAGATATCTGCCGAATTCTCTAGAAAAACAAACTTCACCCCTCAACTGTATCCCCTCGCAGAAGGAACAAGACAGAAAATAGTGCAGGATGTAAACATTAATGGCGTCCTTCTCGACTGAGCTGTAAGGTTAGCTAGCGTAGTTGATAGGGTGTGATGATACGGTTGGAGGGTGCAGTTAAGTAGAAATAAGACAGAAAATAGGTCCTACGTGGAGCTGCACACAACAAGGTCTGTGTATTATTTTGAGTAATTGGGGCAGGTTTTCTGGGAAGAGACCTTGCTGTTTTTCAAATGTATTATCTTGGCATTTTGAGTGCCATCATGTTCCATTATGTTTGAGAGAAAGCAGACATCTTAGCGGCCAGTATCCCCAAATCTCAGCAAATCACTGCAAAACAATCGAGATGGACAAAAAGCACTACAGGTAAAAGTACAAAACATGTATTTTTGGTTACGGGCTGAACTCTCCCTTGAAATGCTTTCTCAGTTGGTGTAAGCAAACATTGTCTTTTGAATGTTCCTTTCCATTTATAGCATATGCTTTCATCTGATATTTCATCAGTGTTTTCATTGTGTACTAGTGCCTTAAAGGCCATTGAGCGATGTTTTTCAGAAAAGAGTAGCATGGCTAGCAAATGTGGAAATATAAAAGCTTGCTTTTTAGGATGTTGAAACACCATTCATGTTTGGTCTGTAGCACCACAAGATCTCGACTCTTAAGTGCTATGTTGTTTTTTTGTCTTTTATTGCCCTATAAAACATGCATAAGGTCTGGTTGTTGGAAAAGGCTGAAGAACTATGTTAAGACCTTACTGTGGTTATTCACTCGCATTATGTAAGAAAACATAAAGACGTTTGTTACCTTGACCAATGTCAGCCACCGCTTAATATATTTTTTACTCTTTTCCAGAAACACCTCCTAAAAGCAATGTGGTGGAAACAACCGAGTGCTACCAGGGCAGAGGAGAGGGTTATAGAGGGACAGTAGATTTGGTGCCCACTGGACTCACCTGCCAACGCTGGGACTCTCAGTATCCCCATAACCACACATTCATACCTCAAGCCTACCCCTGCAAGTGAGTCAGACTCTCACATAAGACACGCATCCACCCGCACACCCACCTGCATGCACTTATAGCAGATTACTGGATGACTTTCTCTGTGTTTTCCAGAGACCTGAGAGAAAACTACTGTCGGAATCCAGATGGCCAAGATTTCCCCTGGTGCTTCACGACGGACCCAAGAGTCCGCGTGATGTTCTGCACCAACATCCCTCAATGCGGCGCCCAAAACAAGCCCAGCGGTAAGACTCAACGGCTTTATTTGACACATTCAAAACAGCAAAGAGAAAAGCTGATTTTCTCTACATCTGAAGCAGAGTAATATTCTGCATTTTCATATTCTGTGGACCGTGGAGTTCACACGAGACCCTGTAACCACACACATTGGCTTGTAACCACTTTGTCTCCGTCCCTGCGGAGAGCTGAAGCCATATAGGGCTGTGGGAAGGACTGACCACCGCGCCTCACATAAACGAACTCTGACAGCAGCTCAGGATCGTCAGGTCTCACTGGACAGTGAAAGATGGAGTGGACGGATTAGTTCTGGATGGGATTCTTTCTGGGGTAGCGAGAGATTTCGAAGCAAAAGATGTAGATCTATGGCTGAGTACACAAATGCAAATTTCCCAAGGGATCTCAGGGATATGTCTTGTGAGATTATATGGCCCTGCCATCGGGATTATAAACCCTCTCTGAGGTTGCGTTGTGGTCTACCCTTGAGGACTGAATACATTCCCACATAGAAATGAGATGCGGGGTGACAGACAGCTTCAAAACCTCATTTATGACCAGGGTTTTTCTATGACGACTTTCTTTGTGTTCCCAGCTCTGCATATTCTAGATCCAATGTCAACCACAATAGCTCAGAAAGTTATTTTTATCCTTTTGCCTATGAATTGAGTATTCCTCAGTCTTATTAGTCTGTAGTGCAACAATGCTGTATGTCAAAATATTCACAAAATCTATTGTGGTGGCGATGCAGGTTTGTAGAGGCTCAGTGATGTTGAGACTGTCTATTGTGCATGTTTTTGTTCAAAGCTGCTTGTTCGCAAAGACATGAAGTAAGTGTCTGGAACGCCTGTCTCATTTTATTCTACTCTTTGTGTCCAAATACAGACTGCTACGAAGGCTTCGGAGAGAATTACCAAGGAGAGCAGTCGAGGACTAGATCAAACCTGCCCTGTGCTCCCTGGAGAGACCACAGCAACAGGTCGGCCCACTGGATCCCTGCTACTTTCTAACCTAATAACTTTCCCAAACTCTGCTATGATGTACAAAACAGACCCGCGCCATCAATAAACTGCAGACTGAGTGCCCCTGCCTAACATAGAGATCAAGATGTCACACAGTTCTAGTAACCCATCAGAGCGCTGAAAGAGTTTGGTTGGTTTGGAAAGCACAATTGGATCAAAGTAAACCGCTGATGATGAGCGGAAAATATGCAGATTTCGTGGGTTTCAGCACGAGAAACGAACGTGTCTTTGTGATACAAGCTTGTGCACGACAGCCTCAGAGTGCAGGCGAATGAGCCTGTGTTTTTCGAGAACCATGTGTGCGAACCTGAGACGCGCTGGTTAGTACGGGGAGGCGCCCTGTTATTGACCTCTAGTTAAGTCTCATTGTTGTTAACGGATCAAGTCAAGCCTCTTGTTTCTCAAAGGAGAAAACGGCTCCTGCGGGTGCCGTGACTAGCCTCTCCAATGTCTCTTAATGGCTGGAGAAGTGTTTCCCTGAAGATGACCTAACTCAGCAGGAATGGCTCCCAGTGATAACTTGGCTGGGGGATATACACTTCACTCCTCACCTCTGACCCTAAGCCCCTCCTTTGCACGAACACTTCAAAGCCAATCAGCTCCACCGCTTGGCTCTTGCCCAGGGGTCAGAAGTCAGGGTTAGGGAGTCACAGCGAGAGCTAGCTGCTAGAAATACAACATTCACAACACAGATTTGGTACCCAGCATCCCTCTGTGTCTCCCTTTTTCCTCACCCTACTCCTTATTGGTCATTGAATTCAGTGTGGGAAAGAACTCCCTGGTTTTAAAATTCTCATGAGAACGCCGTCATGTGTGGGATATGTCTGCATGAGCATGTATTAAATATGTGAGAGTAGGTGGATGCGTATTGTCTCAGTGAGTAATTCCTTCGCAGATCACCTTCTTATCTCGGTCCGGGGAGACGGAGCCTACACAGCTGTGTAGTCCCACTGTCCAGATCCTATCTGGCTAAATTCGTTCAGCTTTGACTAATAGTTATAAATCACACGCAAATCCTTTAGTCTCATCAACAGGCGAATTATCTGCTAAAAGGGAGGAGAAAAAACCCTTCAATTGTTTGGAAAATTGTCTGAAGTTATTGAATCTTTTGTGTTTGTGTGTTTGTCCAGTGGCGAGAGGGGCGTGCTGACGGCCGGCTTGGAGGGAGGCTACTGCAGAAACCCTGATAAAGACAAACATGGCCCCTGGTGTTACACCAACAACTCTGCCATTCCCTGGGACTACTGCCACGTAAAACCATGTGAGTGAATGGAAACGTGTCCACGCAATACCTTCACAGACGCACACAACCACACACAGTGAGGGGAAAACAATCTGTGAGACTGTGAAATTGAAAGTTTGTTGTACTTCCTGATCCAAGATGGAACTCGTGTGTAGAAATGTTTGCGCTCCGTCTGGTGGTCTGTCTCGCTTACGCACACACGCGCGCGCACACACGAATACACACTTTATTCGCAGTGTGTAGATCTGTCTACACCCGCAGGTCAGTGTGTGTCAGAGGAGATTCACAACTCATCCGGAAGACAAGGGAGGGCTCCTTCCTTCTAACTATTCCCACATGGACCGAGGGCCAGAGGCATCGTGACTGCCTGTGTGTGTGTGTGTGTGTGTGTGTGTGTGTGTGTGTGTGTGTGTGTGCGTGTGTGTGTGTGTTTGCCTGTGTCTTCGATCATGTCTCTGTGTTGGTGTCGTTAAATCAAAACTACACAGATATCCACAGTTCTTCTGGCCAATAAAAAACTTTTTTTGTTTTTTTACAGAATATTATTATCAGCTGTTGATGACCACAACAGCGACTTTGCAAGTTTAAGCCCATTTGCTACACAATGCTTACACATTACAACACATCTCATAATTTAACAAACATTGCTGCTGTCTGGAAACTTTATTATGATTGCCTGTTAGGCATCTTCGCAAAGCCTCATTAATTTTGTGAGGTAATGCCGCGCAGTCACGTAAAGCGCAATGGGGACAACAAATTAAACTTGATGTTCACAATATCGTAAAAGGGTTATGAGAGTGAGCTAATTGATTTTCCTACTGTACAGAAATGAATGGAAACCAGCTGCTGACTTGAAGCTATAAAAATCTAAATCATATTATGCTAATTTTCAGGTTCATACTTTTATTTGGGGGTCCTAGTAGAATAGTTTTACATATTTTAATTTTCAAAAAACAAATTATTATTATTTTTCTCACATGCTGCATTGCTGCAGCACCCCTTTTCACACCGTGTCTTGAACGCTCCTTTTTAGCGACGGAGTGAGACATCTCGAACTGTTCAATCTTTCATGAGAGTTGCACATGCGCATTGCTTAACGGGCAGGATGTAGCCAATCAGAGGCAGAGTAGGGCGGGTCATGCCGAGCAAGGTAGTGTGACGTTACATAGTGACGCACATAAGTTACGGAAGTAAAGGCTCGACTCCAAACCAGGTGTTTCAGGCAGTGCAGCAGTAACTCCTCTTTGGTGTGAACTTTTGGGCTTTTTCACTTTGCTGACCTTTTACATGCTCAAAAATGCTTCATTACACAAAAAAAGGAAAGGCAAAAACTCAAAAAGCATAATATGACCTCTTTAACGCTTGTTTCGTTCAATTAAGCACCTCCAGATGTTTGGTTTGTTGCACAGAACCATCTGGAGAGGCGCCACTACAAACAGAAAAAGAGAGATTTTTTGACAAAATCTTGGCCGGAAATTCGACAAACCATCTGTCTATCACCGTGTATCAAGAGCTAATTTCAACCAATCAGATCAATAGTAGGAAAGACCGTCCACCAGCAGAGCCAGCTGATAAATCCATCTCTACTCTCCAGTCTGTTGTCTCCAACCACTGTGTGTTCAGCCACAAGCGCATTAGCTTGAAGCCTGACAAGATGGATTTGCGCGATCACGTGATCTCGCAAATCCAGCTGCCTCGTGAAGTGAGGTGGCCGAGGCTGTATGAAAATTACCCCCCTGTGTGAGGTCGCCTCTTATCTTGTAGCACTTAATACTCCCTGATCCCGTTTGTCTCCTCTCCTCCGTGCAGGTGATGCTTCACAGAACTCCATTCCACTGGGTGAGTGTCTCCGTCAGCTTTGTCTGTCCGATTCTGAGTGCGGCTCAGCTGCTGATCTGTATTTGATAGCCTCCAAGGCAAGTAGTGGTGTTGGCAGAGTGAGTCCTGATTGAGTCCCTTTTATGTCCAGCTATTATGGTGCATGATGCAGGATATTATTTTGCCATGGTGACATCTGTTTCTGTGTATGTGTGTGTGTGTATATCGGAGTGTGTGTTGGTCTGTCGGTGTGACTCATTCTTCTGCACATATAAGCACAAGAAGAGATGACGAAGCCCTTAATCTCTTGACATATAGAGTCAGAATTACACTCATGTGATATATGAACTTATTCAACAATTACTTTAATTACTGGCCTCGTTACATTAACTGTTCATGGTTTTTAAATGATGATATTATGTCGGATCATTAGCAGCTCAAGTGCCTCTTGTGTTGTTACTGTGTAAACAATATGTCACCACTAATCACAATATTACATGCACTTTTACGTCATAAAACAAATGTTTATTACATGACGTGAGATGTATTGTGTGTGTGTGTGTGTGTTTCCACGTTCCAGGTGAGCTGTCATCCGTTGGATGTTTCGTCCATAAGAGAACCAGGATAGTGGGAGGAGGTCCGGTGGGCATATCAGACGGCAGCTGGATGGTCAGCATACAGAAAGGGTACGGCGGTGCTTTTAATATTCTACACATTTTCCACTACCACTGAAGAAGAACAATAGGACATCTCGCCAGACCGGCCTTGAATTCATAAAATCTTCAGTGGAAGTGTTCAGATGCTGCGCCACTATGCTCACACACACATTCTCACAAAACATTTGAAAAACTGTGAGACTTTTTCAGTTTTGAATCATTACTGTAGCAGCATGGACGCTATACATTCATAATCTGCTGTGTCATAAATTAAATAGACTAAGGAGAGTTGTGCAAAGCTCACATTTACATCAGATACAGTTAGTTTGGATCAGGCGTTCTCATAGTTTGCACGATTGAGTGCCAACTGAGGGAGCCAGCATAGGATTAAAGGCCACAAAGGAAAACCTGTAAACTTGCTGCAGGAATTGTGATTGGTCTCATGGCGTTTAACATTAGATTCCCCAACTGCATAATTCACCTGTTTGCAGATCAGGCCAGATCACTGTCCCCCCGAAGGTCCAACGAAGCAAGAGTTGATCCTTTTCTCCTGGACCCTCCTCATCAACCATAGAGCGTTTTTTACTTTCACATTAAACTGCCGAAATAACCCACCGAACTAGCGTTGATGATGGAGCATAAACCCTGCGACACAATGGTGCCTCTATAGTTGCCAGCATCCAGTAGCTTTCTACAAGATATAATCCCTAACGTGACAGACGGTTGTTAGCGGGGCACCTCTCGACACAGCGGTAGAATAATTATGTATTAAATGTAAGCTTTTGGAAGTTATGCTACATTTGGGAGCTGCTCTAAATGTTTCTGAAGGTTGACATTGGCCCTTCGGCAAAATGTATAAAAATCTTACGCCTTGTCAAAACAATGCAATAAAACAGAATTCTGAAATCCAGTTATCTTACGTTTAGCATGGCTGTCGACTCTGATACTGACATATACTGCTGTATACGCTCAGTCCTGCACCACTACCTCTGCAAAGTTAGAGATGTGATTGTGTGATTGCTTTTGTGAGTCTGGACCAACACTGTATTGTATCATAGTACTGCTGCATTTCCCTCTGCTCAAATTTGAGCAATGTACAGTTTTTAACAATGACAGCACGAGTTCACATACTGTGTTTTACATATTTTAATGTCTTAGATTTGTCCTAAATGTGCCATTTATGTTTCGTGCTCTCTTCAGGTCCATGCACTGGTGTGGGGGTTCACTAATAAGAGAGGAGTGGGTACTCACCGACAGACAGTGCTTCTCTTCATGGTACAGTAACGTCACTGCTCAATGCCCTTAATGCCATTTCGCTTGAACCTTGAACTCTTCCTTTATTCACAGTGCATTAGATGTAAGAGTTACTTCAGTTCATATGTATTTCTGTATCCACGGAGAAGTACCTAACCGACTCTCTTCAGTTTAGTTGCTACTGTCTGTCCTGATCAGCCGGAGCTCGCATGCGTCCACATCCTGATAAATGTGGAATATTTTATTAAGTAGTAAAACTGTCTCGTGCCTCTCCAGTGTTCCGGACCTCAGCGAGTATCGGGTGTGGCTTGGAGTCTCTGATATCCGAGAGGGCGCTCCCGACTGGTCCAAGAGACAGGAAGTCAGCATAGCTCATGTGATATGTGGTCCTGAGGGCTCCAGTTTAGCCCTCATAAGGCTGTCTAAGTGAGTGCCTGGAAAAACAATCTCAAAGATATACTGATGTATGTTTGTGCATATGTGTGATGTTGATCACGCTTTGTACTCTCCAGGCCCGCGCTTCCTGCAGACAATGTCCATACGATTCAGCTACCTGTGGCTGGGTGCTCCATCCCAGAAGGACGACTATGTAAAATGTATGGATGGGGAGAGACCAAAGGTATTGATATTCTGTATTCTACTTTCACTACAGCTGTTGTATCCAGATCTACTCTCCAGGTCTCCCCAGGTTTGCAATATATCACATGTATTTCTCCTGCAACAGGCCTGGAGTTTCTTTTTTCCAAGATGATAAAAGGTGGAGGTGCAAAAGTATTTTATAACACAGTCCTCTCTTAAATAATTGGTTGCTGTATAGCTTAGGCCATATGTTTCTCAACTCTGGGTCAGTAATGCTTGTTGGGGGGCTTGATATACAGATGGGATCACGGAAGATTTATATTTTTAATAAGTTAAACATTTCCATGATTGCCATGACATTCCTCCTTGCTCCTTATAATAGAAATGTGCCGAATATGATACTGCTCTATATTATATTTATGCAACATTACTAAACTAGAATGGCACTCATAACTCCGCCAAGGCCCAACAGTCCCCTCCTGATCTAATATCAAACTAGATATCCCTGTATGACTCTAAATTTGAAACCAATCATATATATACACATAACCGTACCTGCAGCAAAAGTCAACCGGGTCTATTCTGGGCCAAGACCCATCCTCCATCTAAGCTTCGTGGAAATCTGTTCTGTAGATGTTGTGTAATCCTGCTGACAAAACCACCAACCAACAAACAATCAGACAGCTCAACAGTTCAACAATACAATAGTGGCATTTGCGTTACATGCGCGAAACCAGAACAGATGCAATGAAGTGCAATCTGGATCTCTTTCAGGCACCGGCCACGATGATGTCCTAAAGGGGGTCGACCTGCCCATCGTCAGCAACGAGAGGTGTAGAGAGATGCACAGAGGGAACCTCCACATCACCAACACCAAGATCTGTGCAGGAGGCAAGAGGAATGAGGGAGTGTGTGAGGTAAACTGCTACTCGTTAACATTATTTTTTCCGCGTGAGGTGTTTTCAGCGACCAGAATGAAAACTCCACACTCGAGTTTGGATCATATGTTGGTAGGCAAGAACAGGCCTTTAAAACCTTTGGCTAAAGTAATTGTTCTCAGTGTGAGTTTATGCGAGTATTTGCGCCTCGGTTCAACGCAGCGCTTTCAAAGCCCAGCTTGATCCAAAGATCCAAATCTCAAACAAATGTTCTCTGAATCCGTGGGCTTAGTATCCAGTCCGTCGTAAATAGAGCAGCTGGAGACTGTTGCACAAAATTTCATCAGCGTTCAAAGCTTCGGTTTTGTGGTTTCTAGCTTTGGAAGAGAGCTGTCTATGTTCACGAAACAGCTGGTGCTGTGACAACGTATCTTGCTTTCTTTTAACGGCGTCATGAATGCAAACAGTGTTGATCGCCATTTCTCAGCCAGTGACGGTGAAAAATGTGCCATCTCTTTCTTCTCCTGCAGAGGGATTACGGCGGCCCTCTCGTGTGTCAGGACGGTGACATCAAGGTTATTGTGGGAGTGAGTGTCCATGGCAGAGGCTGCGCTCGGGCCAACCAGCCTGGCATCTTCATCAACGTGCCCTTCTATACACAGTGGATCTACAAGGTCTTCAAATATTACCCCAACCCTGAAATCGTCTAAAGACTCAGTAGAGAATAAAACAGAATCCGGGGACTAAATCAAACCCACAGCCTCTACTTCTGTAAAATCCAACAGTGCACTCAGGACACCTGGTATCTATGTCGTTCATACCTACATAGCCCCACAGATCAATAAGAATCTGATCTGAGGATGCACGTTTAACAGATGAATGGATGGGGGAAACACTGTGAACACTACATAATCAGACGTTGTACTGATACGTTATGAAGAGTCAAAAATTGATACTGTTCAAATCTTAGACATAGGAAATGAACTGCCGAAGCAGCTACTAGCAAAAGAAGGGACCCAGTAACAAAGAAGGATGTCTCGGGAGCAGAGCGGGCAAACAAACATTTGGTCTTAATCCATTTTTCATGGTTTTATTTTGGCAGCAAATCCACCAGAGTGGTATGTGTGCATGTGAATAATCTTGATTCCTGGCATTACTTGAATGTTTTTGAACACCAAAGTGCAGTGGTTCAGCAGCCCCCTCGGTAGAGTACATCAATGGGCCACTTAGAGAACTATCCAGTGGGAGGGCGATGTTAAGGGCACTCTTACCAAGCATCTCCAGGGGCTTAAATAAAGTGGTCCTTACTGTACATAGTATTTTAATGAGTGTATTTGTGACACTCTGAAGGTGATTTGGGTCTTATAGATCTATGACAAGAGGAATGAATGTCGTGGAAGGCAGATAAATGATGTACAGTGTGTTATTTACATTTCAGCTTTCTGTCTCATAATGATGTCAGCTGTACGGAAACACTCAAATAAACTCAATTTTTAGTATTTTAATGTTATAACGAAGCCACTGACTGTATATATGATCTTTGCATTCTGTGTTAATAAAAGGAATGTGTGTCTGGTCAGCCCATTTAGGATTTGACGAAAGCAGAAAATGTAACATTCATGTGTATACACAAACTCATGCTACACAAAATCTAATATTTCCTTAAAAGTGCAATATGTAAGAATTGGACCAACAAACAGGGGGCAGCATATCACCAGGCTAACTGTAGCTGCTGTTAGCTTAGTTAAGCACCGTGGGAGTTTGTGTTTACGCCGCTAGCACGGGGCGCTTTGGATTGGGACAGGCTGGGGCTAACTGGCTAGCATGCTAACTTCAGTAGATATCTCTGCAGCACAACACAAAGACGTCATAACTTCAAACCTGCCATTTCCTCACACTCTGCTGATAATCTTAGTCATTTTATTAATGGTTTCAACTAAAAATCGTACATATTGCACCTTTAAACCTGTGTGTTAATTCATCATGCGTGTCTGTGTATGTGTGTGTGTGTTTGCAATGTTTTTTTCTTTCTGCAGCAGTGTCAGTATGCAAAACAATAACTGCAGAGGGAGAGTATGTGCGTCTCTGCGTGTGTGTGTGTGTGTGTGTGTGTGTGCTGAATGAATTATCCTCTCCCCACACTCAGACCTTGGCAGACCTCCAATTCTAATCCACTCTCGACGTTAGCGTCACAAAGTCTGTCACTTCAAACTTTGTCACGGGAAAGAAGAGATGGCCTTTGTGACTGCGTTGTCTGTGATGGATGCTACAGTGAGATGACTGAATGGCCCTGGAAACAAATTAACACATCTCCTCTTTTAAGCGGTGTAAGTGATCGAGCCGACTTTATATTATGTCGGTAAGCGTGTGAGAAAATGTTTGCGGATGTGCGTGCATTCAAAGATGCTACAAGCTGCTATACTCCACAGGTTGTACAGTACTGTCTCATTTTCTCTGTATGATGTGCATTCAGTATAAATGTCATGTCATCTTATCCAATATGCTAACTGTTAAACCCAATTTCAGCAATTATTTGAAATGTTTTATGCCGTCTGTCACTATATTAAATGTTTTTTTTAATCTATGAATTGCATTTCTACTTCAGGTTTTAAATCTGACATTCTTTGAAGGCCCCTCTGAGTGCTCTGAATGCTAATGTGTTAAGTCCCAGCCATCCCTCCTGCTCCTGCTGTATAATGAAGTCAAGGCTGTTGTGCTTCCCCACCAGGAGATGGCACCACAGTAGCACAGAGTCTGTAAAAAGATGCCTCTGTAATCTTACTAATCTCTTTTCTCCCCCCTCTCTCGCGCACACACACGCGTGCATATGCCCACAATCGAGTCACACTCTCATCCATTAACATGCACACACACATGCACATGCATACACACACCAGCCTTGTCGCTGTTCTTGATCAAACGCTACAACAGAGTGGCAGAATTCTGCTATTCAGAGTTTGAAAGATAGAGAGTGGAGGATAGATTCGAGGGACACGAGGGTGATGAAGAGGAGTGAGTGAAGGTGAAAGCAGCGACTGAGAGCTGCAGATTACTGTAATTGTGAATCCATTGATGCAGTATTAGGGGGGAACTTATGGAGCAAGCAGAAAATACACGGGGATCGACATTTTCTGTTGCCATGCACACTGTGTACGCTGTGCACTGATGCTGACACAACACACGCATATACAGTACACACACACACACACACACACACACGAACAGAGCACTCTGTGATAACAGCCACTGTAGAAGCATCAAAGGGAGATGAAGTGTAAGAAGTTTGCTTTCATCTGCAGCTCAGATGGATGGACGGCAAGACTGAAACTGTGGACATTAACAAAAAGACGCACACAGAAGGACAACTGCAAAACACAAACACACGCTGACACGTTCTCTCGCTCACACACACACTTGCCCACAGACTGAGTGGCCGACTTGACCCTCGCTCAGTGCAGCGTGAGATCTACAGCATACATGAGGCTAATGATCCATAGAACATGGCTTATGTCAGGGCTGCTCATGCCGGCGTGAAAGCATTTGTGTGTGTGTGTGTGTGTGTGTGAGAGAGTGTTGGAAAAAGAAAAGACTGACAAATGCTCGTGAACCAAAAGGCAGCGTGTCTTTCAGTGTGTAGCCTTCTTTAGCTGAGTGGCTTGAATATGTTAAAAGTCATGCATGTGAATGACTCATATGGTAAATAGCAGGACGTGTTATCTCGGTCCCTTTAGATGCATCATCCTTTATTCAAGAGGGTCCCGAAAGTAAAGCCTGAAGCAATACAGTTCAATCAATTTCCAAACAACAATTAATTCCTTTTTTATCAAAGCAGTTAACAGCACATTGAATGAATGTAATTAGGAGAGATGAAATTAAGTACACGTACATATACAGAAATTAAGATGACATTAGTAAAAAAATGGATTTGCAGCAGTGAGAATTAAAGGGAGACAGGTACAGATACTCTCTATGGCATCACAGCTATAAATTTCCAGTACGCAGAAAAGATTCTCATTTTGTATCCCTCATTTAAACCTGTACATTTTTACCATTTGTCACACAGAAGAGACAAATACAGCTTGCTCCCCAGGACTCGCATATTGTGCCGTTCGCGTTGGGCTGCACGAACACATTCAGACTGAGTCGGTGGATAAATGGATAAATGTGGCATTTCCTGATAAATTCCGAGCTAAAATCTCCGGCTGGCCGACTGGCTGGCCATTGAAATTCAAACAAAGTAGCAGGGCACTCTCACATGCTGCCACAGTCGGCTGATGATTGCATGCAGAGATCTAAGTGCGACCGGTGGCGTCTCGGTCTCTCCGTATGTGTGTGTTACTCGTCGTGTGTGAGTGAGTAAAAGAGAGAAAGACTTAGAGACTGATTATTCCAGGGAAGGGCTTTTATAAGCCACAGGACTCCCATTACAGATCATTGAGTTTCAGACTTAGTTAAGAATATCTTTCATAATCTAATTGAGTTGTCTCGTAATGTCATTTAACCTCTTTTAAGGCACTTTCTCCCCTCTCTGTGGAGTCTTCAATTTTAGGACTCTGTCTGTGTGTGTGTGTGTGTGTGTGTGTGTGTGTGTGTGTGCATATTTCCAAGCGGCACGTGTAAGATTACTACAGCCAGGAGAAGGAAGTGCATGTGGGATAATAGTCAAGCTTTTAAAATGATCCTTCCCGTATCAGTAATCCATCCTGTAACTCGACACACCTCTCGACCCTCACACTCAGTTTACCATCAAGATGATTCTCACCTTTCAAAGAACAGTACTTGAGTTGAAAGCCACTAGACAGTTGAACGCAACAAAAAAAGGTAGAAATATCTTTTCATAGATCTCAAAAAGGAAGAATTTTCTTTTTGCACCAACAATAACATCAGCTACATTACATTTAATTGCAGCCTTTCCTCTGGGACTAATGTGAACTGTATTTTCTCCCTGCTTAAAATGTGTTTGCAAACCATAGAGCCCGTTATTAAGATTTCTACCAGCTCACGACACAAGATTTTATTGAGCTTGCTAGAATTAACTCGAGAGGTAGAGAGCAATCTGTGCAGCATACAAATATATAAACTGCAATGCTCATGAAATTAATTGTCCAAACCAAACCGAGGGTTCGCTAAACTTCTGGACTGCTCGAGACTGACTGACTGACGTCTCATTGTAAAAAACGCTCACGTGTGAGATGAGGCGTGGAGCAAGCAAACTCCAGAAATAAAATGCCCAGAACATAGTCATTAATCAGTTATGCTGAAATGAACTCCTTTAGGTTGTTTTCTTCGGCTTTTTCCTTTGGCGTGATGCATGATATCGTTAATACAGGCCTCTGTATTATTTTTCAATTCTGACGTGGATCATCAGCGACCTCCGTGACCAGGGTATCTGTTATATAACAGTAAAGGGGGTCACTCGTGGTGAAGAACCCAAAGGAGTTCTCACCTGACTGTGCAGTTTTCCCCTCAGCTGTACGGAGCATTTCAGTGTGATTCAGCTCAGTGTTTTTGTTCACTCTCATCACTCTCATTAACTTTGGTTTCTCAGATGCAGCGGCAGGCTGTTTTCAGTAAAAAAAAAAAAAAAAGCTCCAGTCTAATCCTACCTGTCGGGCACCAAAGGGATAGAAGAAAAGAAACGGTGGCACGTTCAGTAGCTTAAGAGTCAGATATTACCTTCAGGAATGTGTGGAGGCCAAAACAGAGTCACGTGTTGAATGAATAATCAACCCCAAATAAATGATGGCAACGTACGTTCCTGCACACCTGGAATATGTAGAAACTTTGCATTTCCTTGAGTTCAATTGTCAGTTTTATCTTGTGACACGTTGCTTTTGATCTGGTTAGCTTCATGCACAGATATCACTTTGTAAGGGTTAGAAAAAGATCATGGTTTGGCTTAAAATATCTGCTTTGGTCGCCACGAACACGGCTGAAGATGTCCCAAGTTCCTGTCAAGAATCCCAAGGTCGCCTGTCAGCGGTTTCTCACTTTCAAATGTTGAAACGCAGCTACAGCTTTCTCACCTGTACCTCCACCACCGTCCCCTCACCTACTGACATGACAGTCAAATCATAAACAGTGTCAATATGGCACATGGCCCGTGACACGTGCAAATTTGAATGCATCGGTGCTCTGCAAAAACTTGAACTGCCAACATTTTATCCTGCCGACTGGGCTGTGAATATCAGAGCTGACGACACTGTTGACAAAATCTATTTTTTGCCTCGTACAACGGTGCAGAAACTGCTTGATAAGGTGACTCAGGGAAGAACTGGAAAGGACAAGAAAGAATCAATTACATCTTCTGAGTCGAACGATGAGTCATAATTTGTTTATCGCAATCAAGACGTGTAGTCACAAACATTTAGCTTCCATCTTATTTGTGGGTGCACATGTTTTTTCAAGGCTGCAGCAGCTTGCTTTCTAACCATACAGATGGACTGAATCAACTTCTTATTTATGTTCGTTTGGAAATCCAACTTTTGATATTTACCAAAACTCACAGCTACCCTCAGTGATGGCTTGCCTCCGTGTGGCTCTGATGTTGAGAAACCTGTATCCAAAAAGTCTCTGCTTTGTATTTCTGGAATTAGAAAAATCTGGCAGAGAGAAGTTTGAGTAAAGGGCTCTATCTTTGCTCAGCAACTGCTTTGCAAACACCCTGGAGAAAAGCAGTTAATCCCCAACTGTTCAAATGAAGCTGCTCATGGGCCAATAAATTGTCATTACTAGGCAGAAACCAGGTGTGGATACATATAAAATCCTAGGCTTTATTTTTCACAACACACCTGGTTAAATAACGGTTTAGATTTCTAATTCTGAGAACTGGAAGTGTAATGCTCTGTCTGGGGCAGTATATTATACAGATGCGCACTGAATTTTGGGTGTCAGCCTCAGATAATTTAGTCTCACAAAACCTTGCCTGCGGTTCAATCTGCACCTTTTTTCATGACATCTCAAGGTCTGGATCAATGAATGTGGTAAATCAGTCGCCGTGGCAGTGGCTGTGTTGATATTAATCATTAGTTATTCAATCAGGGCCCCAGGAGGCAGCGCGACAGACTGAAAGACAGACAGGCGGGCATGCAGACACACAGCAGGGTGAATCATCAGAGGAGGGAAAGAGCTGGGGGACATTAAACAGCATAGTCTGGGAGATCGCTTAGTCTCAAAGTGACAACCAACTTCCAAGTTTATGCCCAGAAGAATTTTTTCAGATCCGAAATGACTTTCCATATGGAAAACTGTTGGGGAAAGACATGCAAACAAAAATACACAGTATACAGTTGACAGGTACGATACACTTTAAACTTGTGTGCCACAACATTTTTGCGTTTGATTTCAGCTGGGATATATCTCATACGCCTGCACCATCTGTCACGCAATGTAACTTTTGATACGAGGATTTGCTAAATCATGTATTCTGCATAATCCTATCCATTATGCTGTAGCATGTATTTTTAAAAGGAAGTGATCAGCTATTCTGCCAATCTTTTGTCTGTCAATCTGTCTGACAGCCTTTCTGCCTCTTTCCCTTTCACCTTGCCACTATCTGTCTGAGTCTTTCTATCAGAGACGCTGGGATGTTTTATCTGGGTAAAGTACACCACAGTGCAGTAATATCTCCCGAGACAGCCAGGGAGCTGATAGGTATCACTCTACAAACAGGCTGTTCCTCCCAGGACTCTACACAGAGATAATGTGCTGCTTTCTCTTCCTCCTATTTTCCTTTCTGTCTGTCTCTGTCTGTGACTCTGTATCAGGCCGTCTTTCCTTTTTTTCCTTTCTGTCTGTCTACGTCTCTCTCCGCCTCTCCCTCTGTGTATCTCTCTCTCCGTCTCCCTCTTTCTATCTATCTCTCTCCGTCAGGATGATCTCCTGGGGATAGAGGTGTGTTACCTCTCCCAGTTGGAGATCCTGCAGATATTAGCCCTCTGTGTTCTCTCTAACCCAGGCTGGAATTAGAAACACCACCCCCTGTGTGAGGGCTGTGTTCAGGTAAAGTGGAATTGCGCCGGTGAGGGTATAGGTGTGTTTGCGTGCGTTTGCGTCGGGTGCCAGCTGTCCTACAGTGTGTGTGTGTGTCTAGTGCGTCACCCTGCTTTCTCCGGCCCAGGTTCCCAGCTGTGTTCGGCATATGGTAACCATGGGATACAGGCTACAGATAAGGCTATGTATGCCACCAACTACCCTTTTGACGTCATAGACCTCCTCTCCTCTCCTGTCCTCTCCTCTCCTGCCCTTGCACATAAACCATTGCTTTTTCTTCGAAACCTACATATATTGACAAAAATGTATCTGCTCTAATAACCATATTTTCATATTTCATGTTTCATATTTCATATTTCTGGACCTGAGTGTTAAGCACCCTGATAAGTTGATGCAAAGTCTAAAGCCATTCAAGCAACTCCATGAGGCTACAGGCACAGGGGTGCAATGGTTAAGCTAGATGCTAATATCAGCATGCTAATATGCTTGAATTGACAATGCCCGAGGAGGTATCATATTGAGCATGTTCACTATCTTAGTTTAGCATGCTAAGATTCACTAATGAGCACTAGCTCAGGCTGATGGGAATATTTTGCAGGCATTTGGTCATGAACCAAAGAATTTTTGGCCCGACCGTGGTGGAGGGTCAGCGTTATTCACAGTCTTCGATTATGCAGAAAACAATAAATATGTATTTAATGAATCAAATCTAATTTGAAGCTGAGTTATATATGTGTGTAAATGTGTGCGTGCTTACATATTTCTGTGTACGTGTTTCGCGCAGGACACGTTTAGAGCCCGACACGCTAATCGTTCCTTTTAGATAAGGTCAAAGAGTGCTGGCCCAGCACTGCCCTTTGAATTGGCTCAAGGCAACACACTTAAAGTAATTTGTGTTCTGCTCATTTATCGAGCGGTGGCACAGAAACCACCTCCTCTTCTTCCCTTCCATCCCCTCTCTCTCTCTCCCTGTAGCTCTGACTGAACCCTTGAACTTGAGTAGTGGAGGGGAAGGTTCCCTGTGACGATCGTGTCTCCTCCATACCGTTACGTACAGTGTAAGTGCTACTCCTCTAGCAGGGACCAACTGCACTAGCATGAGGCTTTGGAATAAACTGACAAGAGAAAGACGAGAACAGCAGTGAAGGTTCTAGTGGTCACATGGCTTCATCTCCAAGTCTAGCAAGACGAGACATGCTTTGCCAAAAATGGCCCTGGCGTTATTCTGCAGGCAACGGAGACGCCAGTCTGCTTTTTTTCGGTGTTATGTGATCATTTGGCTGTTCCAGCAGCTATTTGTCAGACGATTGGGATGTATCGTGCAGTAATATGCGCATGAATGACCAAAAAGAAATGTGATATTTCCTGCTCTTGGACTGTTTTCTTGGCAGTAGTGATCCTGTGACAACTTTTGCCTACTACCACGTCATAAAATGAACAGCCTGGACATAAAGTACAAACCAGAGTTGCTCCTGTCCAGTCGCAATCACCTACAGGGGTCCCTCATTGAAAACCTGCCCAGGGAGATAACAATCATCATGGCGACAGAGCGAGAGAGAAAGAGGCCAGAGAGGAGGTAGGGGGCTAAGAAGGAGAGGAAACAGGCCTCCACTACCATCTATGATCCTGTGCAATGCAAAATCACTAAGGACTAAGATGGATGAACTCAGACTGCTGTAGAAAGCCTGGTTTGAATACGGTGAATCCTCTGTAATGCTCTTCACTGAGACATGGTTAAGACCAGAAATCCCCAATCCAATGGTAGAAATCAAAGGTTTTACCTACATCCGCGCAGACAGAACTGAAAGCCCTGCGTGTATGTCAATGACAATTGGTGTTGGCAGTGTACAGTTGGGGAGACAGTCTGCAATGATGACACTGAACTTTTAGGTCTTAGACTGAGGCCATTCTACCTGCCTCGGGAGTTTGGAAATCTTCTGATACTATAGTTTATGTTTCCCCCAACAGATGTCATCCAGAGCTGCTCTGGCAGACTGTGTATAAGAATAGTGGCAACCTACAACAGTGGTAAGTAACTGTTGTAGGTTGAATATTGCACTTCCTGGTTTGAAACAATATTTACATTTGATACCAGGAAAAACTAAATATTAGACAAGTGTTATAGACATTTTAAGACTTAACTCCAGGGTTGTCTCAGAGCGCCAAGGAGTCTCAAGGAGTCTCACAGCCTGAGGAAAGAAGCTGCTCTGTAGTCTGGTGGTATGGCAGCAGATACTTTTGTACTTTTGTATCTATACTTTTGCCAGCAGGGTGAACAGACTGTAGCTCTATCCAGTCTGAGCCTATGACTATCAGTACTGAAGCGACCCAGGGGTGTGTAAGCTCTGTGCTGTTCACTCTCTACACAAGTGAATGCAGCAGCAACTCTCAAAACCAATATAATGTTACATTTCTTCCAGGCTTATGCTATCTTACTCTGTAAGTTAACCAACCAGAGCTTTGTGTTAACTTACAGTGATGACAGCTGTATACAGTTGTGTGATGATCATCATCACAACCTCAACACAAAATACAGAGATGATTCTGTTTGACCCATGATCATACCATAATGCAGGGGGACTCCAAGCGGTTGTGTAGAAGGTCCATGTGTACTCCAGGATGCAGAACGTTTCAAACCTTTGGTGGGAACTGGGAATGAAGCTTATATTCTTTCCTGCAGTGGTGGAGAACCTTCTGCGTTATGGTGTCTTTGCATTGCATGTTTTTGGTAACCTGACAAAGGCCCGACATATACAGACAGCCGTTGAAATCATAGGCGTCAACGAGCATCCATATCCTCAGGCTGTTTTTCAACAAACCACAATCACGACAGGCCCAAAAAAAATCAGACCCAGCTCGTGTTCTCCACCCTGAGTATCAGCTCTCCCCCTCAGGCAGACAGTACAGGGTTCCCCTAAGCAGGCCTCACCTTTTCCATTAAGGCCTTAACAACACCTTTGCTGAAATACTGCATGTGTATGCTGTGGCTGTCCTCGTTGTTGATCACTGTTTTATATTGTTCGCTCGTGGGTTTTTGTTGTTGTTTTTTTTTACTATTGTTTTGCTGTGATTTTATGCTGCACGCTCTGTGGCGTCCAAGGGAAATTCCCAGCTGGACAATAAAGTCTGTCGTATCTTAGCTATGGATCCAACTGCTCGAAGCCATTATGTACCTTGTCTATCCCAGTGGCCTCAGCAAAAATGAGCAGAATGATTTTAGCTGTTAATATGATAATCAATTATACATGTGTCAGAACTAATGGCCTCAGCCAACACAAAAGGACATCAATGTTGAACTGAAAGACCGAAGGAATTATTAGAGGAAGCATTATTTCCCTAGGATACTAGAGAGGATTAAACTCCAGGGCTTGTGGGAGACTGGAATTGTTTTTCCTCTCCCTGGGGTTATCTCAGGTAACAACTATTCAAGTATTATTAAAGAGCTAAAAATGGCCCATACAGTTATAGCAACCTGAATTCAGGTGCCAAGGGGTATTTGCCTGTGTGTGGGGGTGGTGTGTACGTGCCTGTGTGTGTGTGTGTGCGTGCGCATATGCCATGATTGTGCATGTGCCTTGGTATGCATATGTGAGAATGCCCTTGGAGACTCGTGTGTGTGTGTGTGTGTGTGTGTGTGCCGCTGTGTGTGCTGACAGAGGCAGTTGGTAGCCGGGATATGTGTCTAAGAAGAAATCAGGGTGAGAAGACCTCCTTAAATGTGCACAGCTCTGCAGAAAGCAACTTTGGCATTTGTGCTGGAGCGCAGCAAATAAGCACGCGATAAGTAGGTCTATTTTGTCACTGCAAACACTGCATATATTCCACTGTGTTGAGCAGTATTTCTGAACGATATTTTGTTTGTTGTGCATTCGGGAATGCGCAATGTGCTCCAAATATGGTTTGTGTCTGTCACAACACATGTTGTCAAATCACGTCTTTTATCGTTCCCCTCTGCAGTTTGTTTGGTTTTTTTTCGCAAGTCTGACTAATTTCATTACTGTGGCATATTTTTAAAGAGAGGTTTCAACAGACGAGACACTCACTCACACGTAGACCACATGCACTAAGTGACAGTACTCCACTACGGGGCATTTATATCCAGAATGCCTCCCTTCATGTGGATTGACCTCTTTCTCTCCCTCTATGCTCTACTCCCTCTTTCCCTCTTTTATCAGCTCCCACTTTCATCCAGCCATTCAGTCTGTTATTATGGCATTGACTGTGCTCTCTTAAATGTAAACAAGATTTAATGTCTTTTTATGTATGTTCATGTGCGGTGGGTACTGAGAGTACTCTGGACAGGGGGGAAATCGGGTCAATCACCAATACTGCTCATTATCCTGCACTATAATGGCAGACATCCACATGGATGACATTTATTGCTACTCCGATGATAGTTAGTGAGCACGGCAGCTGTGTCTTTGTGACTGTTGAAGCTTGCATGATCTATTAAGTGTCTCTCCATGTCGATGGCTGCGTCCTTGTAGACATACAGTAAATACAGCTGTACAATAAGTGCGTGTGTGAGCATGTCCCCCTGCATGTTTTCAGTAAGTTTATGCCTTCCTGAATGCGTGCATATGTATGCACTTGTAAGTATGTGTTCCCCTTCAGGCCAGATTCTCTGCAATCTCGTCCTTACTGATCTGATGCGGGTTGAGTGCTGGTGACCTTGTGGAGTCTCACTGGTGCCTGATGCCAAACGTGCTGCTGGCTTGACTCAGATCTCGGCCACGTTCACACTGCTGGCTGCTAACTTACCAGATCTGCTTCATGTCTTCCATCCAGTGCATCAGCATATGTCGCCTGCCAGTGATTCTCCCACCACTGGCTGCAAAAGCTTTGCATCTTGTTAAAAATATCTCCTTTTTTTTTTTTTTACTGGTTTTAAAGATTTCACTCATTTTTATCACATAACTATCGGCTAGATATATTATGTACTTCATTCTGTCGCACCTCAGTCTGTGAGTCGCTTCGCTGGCAGGCAGTAGACATGTGCCCCACTGAGTGGTGACTGTGTGTGTCTAAAGTTGATGTGAGCATTACTAGACAGCTCCGCAGCTACCTGTTTTCTTGTCCCTCTTCTCTCGTCTGTTCCCTGGTGAGAGCCACGAAGGTTCACCTGAAGTTCGCTGCACTCTGTGAAATCTTGTCTGTTGGCGTTTGTGTTGCGATTAGCCTGCCAGGCTGCTGAAAGCCGCGGGCCCTTGAGTACTTGACTGCATTCCAAATTAGCCTCCTCTGTGTTACTTTCTACGCGCCGTCCCTCCACTTCCTCTTCTAATGTTAGTTCTGGTTCCATTTTTTTTTTCATGATGTGTTTGTTTCCAAGACGGTGTTTTTTTTTCGCCCCCAGTGAGACTGTCAGTTCAGTTCATACCAGTGATGGATTGGACAAATGCCCAGTTATTTATCCCTCTTAGGGAATGGGTGGGGAGAACAGAAGAGAGAGAACAAAACATTGCTTAGACCTGCTCATTCTCATGCAGATCAGATCTGTGGAGATGTTATCTCTGAAAAGGAAATAAACAGCTGCATCTTTATTTACTTGGGGCATCATTTATTCCGCATCATTCAGGGTGGTTAGTTTTGAGTGCCGGTGCTATTTTATATGTATTAGGTGGAAAACGTCTGTAAATTCTGGTATCATGACATTTGTAATTGCATAATTTGGAACACTATCTCCTAACATTTGTGTTTCCAGTCTAATCTTAAGTGAGTACTGTGAGGCAGTACCTCTGAGACCAAAAAGGATATTTACTGTAACCAACAGGCCAACCAGTACCCCCTGTTTTTCAGCAATATGAATGTATCCCTTAACGGGGCCAAATGCAAGGCATGCGCTGCTTTAGCACCTTTCCACAGTTGGGCTAGCCACAGGCGGATAGGAAAGTGCTTATGTAATAGGCCACTGTGTAGACATATCACACCCATAGGAGACCTAGAAATACTACCATCTGGCAGATGAGCAATCCCAAGAAATGGAGCAGTCGCCTACTCCACCAGTCATACGGATAACCAGAGAGGTGGAGACGTTTTTGTGCATTATATCATATAATTATGTAATCTTTTTGACTGTATTATACTGTAAGAACTTCTGCACCATACTGTAAGATTGTTTATGTTGTTTAAAAACAACAAGGTGCATTTTTGAAAAAGTGTAAAAACACGAGGTATCACCAGACTCTTCACCTGGACATATGAAAAGTGAATCTCTGTTTTTGACAGAGGCCGGCCATGTTTTCTGTCACTGAAACAAATGAACAGCTCCTCTGAGCATCTCTAGGAGGCTGACTGCTCCACATAGCATGTTCTACATTGCTTATCTGTCGTTTTAAGGTCAAGTGCGGATATACAGAGATGTGATCTCATAAAATCCAATTTTAGAAGAGAGATTTTACAAACATCACAGGAACCTTATCACAGCCTCTCAGAGCACTGTAGATTTAAAATAAATTGCCCAGTACAGCCATGCCAAACATCACTTTATCCTTTAAACTGTACACAAGAGATAAAGCTAAAATGTTTACTGTAAAAGATTTGATCGGCTTCATTTGCACGTCATGTTCTGACTCACACCTGTAATGGATAGATTAGATAGAATAGATTTGATGTGGATCTGAAGGCAGCTGTGCCTTCTGCTTGTCCACTGAGTCACTTTTTCACAAGGATTTCTTTATCTGTAAATGTGAATGTGTGTCTGTGTATGTATGTCTCCCGCCTTTATAGTCTATTGATTCATCATGCTGTTGTTGGAGTACTCACATTGGCCCACTTCTCTCCTTTAACTAGTCTGCACCCCGTTGACCATTTGCCTCAGATCTTTCATGTCGCGGCGGTCTCTGCCTCTGCCGGTGCAGTGTCCTTACAAGTTATAATGCAATTTGTTACACAATTCCTGTTATAAAAAAAATAAAATACTTCACTCTAATGTGTCTGACCTTCAAAAACAAGAAAACTGAGAGGGAGACAGTTATGCAGGAGATAAAATGATAGAGAAAGAGAAAAGGCCGACATCAATTTGGCACTCTTTAAAGCTAAGTTAAATATAAATATATAGAGAGCTGTGCTATTCTTACAAAATAAAACACAGCAGCCTCCTCATCCATCTGGATCTGTCGATCCAGTGGCTTACCCTGTTGAACCTAGTCAACTTTTGGCAGACCACGATGCTGCATCAGCCAGCAAGGCATCGCACTGGCCAATCAGATATGACCTGGCACACATTACTGGTAGATCACTGTGTAACAATAAAACACTATTTCTTCTATTTACCTCGCCATTATCTTGACAGAAGATTTCCACTGCTATAACTTTCCAGAGTGGTAAAATCTTGTCTCGCAGGATTATTAACTCGCAGTGTCTCGGCGTTCTCAAAGTGGACTTTCTGGATCAAATTTCATGTGTCCCTTTTAGCTGAAGCAAAACACCCCCAACAGTTCAACCTCTTGTCGAGTTGTTTTTGGTCTTAACACACACACACACACACTTACAGGCAAAAAGTTCAGAAAAGCATCACATCTTACCTTTGAGTCCAGAGCTGTTCAAATGGAAGGCTTACTTAAAGGGTAACTCCACCCATTTTTCACATTAAAGTGTGTTTACAGGTCTTAGGGAGTTTTGCTCCAGCAATATCACTCAGTGGCTAAGTTGCATTGTGGGTAATGTTGGAGCCAGGTTTGAAAAGCAGTCCACTGGGTTAGCATTGCACTCCTATGACACTGTGAGACTCCTTAAGTTTTAAAATGAATGATCAAAATCCTGCATTGATTCAGAACCAGAGATATCTCCATTTTTATTCCATGCGTTCTTCTTACTTTTCAAAACGTGGTGCCTACATTACCCAGAATGCTACTTAGCCACTGAGTAGTATCACAGGGGGCTTTAATGTGTAAATTGATGGACTTAGCCTTTAAAGTGTGATTTGAAATACAAGACCAAAATGTTTGATGCAACAGTTTGAGTGAATTAGGGGAGAAAAGGCATCAACACACACTCACACACACACACACACACACACACACACACACACACACACGAACACACACACACACACACACACTGTCATCTGTGTCAGCCCTTTGGGCAGTGTGATTGGGATGGATGCTGGGGTTGGCTGCAGCAGTTGCCTAGTAACAGTGTGGTTGATCCGGGGCACGTGTGTGCGCCGGCGGGGCGTGGTCGGAGCACGCTGGGGGTCAGGTCATTGAGATAATGAGTGTGCTCAATAGTCTTTACTGCATCGGTCAGTTCTTGTCAATTACCTCTTATCTGGGCTTCAGCGCTGCGTAGAGGAACGTTTCTATTGAATCACAGAGATGTGATTGAAATTTCTGGGAAATGAAATTGAATTTTCGACGTTTTGCCTGCATCAACCAAGAGAATGAAATCTTTCTTACGGAACATCAAAAACATCCCTGTCTTCACATTTAATAATATCTATTCATCCTTTAATACACTGTATTGATTTATCCTCTTAGCAAAGTGGTGACATTGACTCAAAACTAAGAGAAACTGATGTTGATGCTTTTTATTTTCAATCAGCCTGCACAAAAGTCAATGCAACTTGTTTGTTCCTTAATGTTATCAAATATTCTAGCCTTAGGGTCCATGATTATCCATAGTCAATAAACACCCATTCCAATAAAACTATTCTAATTTATTCTGTAAAATTAAACATGCACAAGCAAACTGAATGAACATGAGCTTGAAATCTAATAAAATATTTAGCCATGGCAACTTTGATGATCCAAAAACGCCAAAGCAACAGTGTATCTAAAAAAGCATACCAGATCAACAACAGGTAATCAATCGGGCCATCACTTCAATCAGCGGCTGTATTTTCCTGGCTTGCTTAAAATAAAAGGTCAGTGTCATTCAAAATCCTTTGAGGAAACGACGTGACTTGCATGCCAGTGATTTATCGTGTTGGTTCAAATTCTCAGCTATTGTACCACAGGCGTGCTCAGTCATGTATTTGTTTATGTCCTACTTGTGCTCGCCTGAGAACTGACGCTGAAGCTGAGAGGTGTTTTTCAAAGCAGGATTATAAAACCAGATAACTGCAAAAACAATTATGCCGCTGATAGTGCTGTATATCCTCGTGCTCCTGATTTGCATCTGTAACACAAAGTGTGAATATTAGCTTTAGGAGTACGATTCAGTCATGCATATTGATGGATGATAATAATAATCTTTCTAATTCTGCTTTGTGAAATACCCCCTTGGGGATGCTTTTTGTTTTTTTGATAAGTGTGGTTTCTCTGGATAGGCTCAATGTTTTGTTTTTGTACGCTGCTTTAGCTTTGATAGCTTTGTGCTTTTATGAGTCTCCTTGAAAATGCAATGCAAAAATAAGTACTGTTTCTGTCAGAACAAAAGCGGTTTTGTTCTATTTTCACATGCTTCACTCTTCAACAGACTCTACACAAGGCTTGATCTTGTACATACTTGTACTGTCCAGCTGATCAGGATAAGCCTGACAAGTGCTACCCCTGTAAAAGTGGAGCCGTGACCTCAATTCCTAACTCGCTCATTTCCAGCAACTCCAACATAATGGACAACTGGCCCTGAAATGTCAGGATTGGAGGGATCTGGTGGATGCCCTGTGCTCCCTGAATGGATCCTTTGGTGCCTTCATCTTGGACACTATTCAATGGTGCCAGAGGCTGGAGCTGGATTCAACACAGCTGTGGCATCTTTTCCTCTCAGTAAAGCCCTCCAGCTCCTCCCTGGATACTCGTACAATGAAATCATATGGCAGCAATGAAGAGCAGAGGGTGGCAAAGGATCCTGTATTTGGCTGTGTCTCCCTCTATGGCTTTCAATCAGCATCTTGCTGAAAAAAGTCAGCCCCAGCAGCTCATCCTGATGGTGATGAGGGTGGCAAGGATGGTGACCATGACAACTGGGAGGACCTGGAGAGCTCACCTCCCAACCAGCCAAGCACAAAACACGATTAGTTGTCGGATGGCCTGCCCCTGTGGTGGAGCCCCTTCAACATCCGCAACAAAGCAATGCCTCCTCCAGCTCATAAGTAATACATCCTGTCGAAAAAAAGAGTTGGTTTCCTGTTCTCTTACCTGCCCGCTTTCGTTGTCGTCTGACTAGGAGAGCTGGGCTGTCACGACTCAACTGTTTGACACATTGTTTGACTCATCAATGTCAGAAGGCAGCGCTCGAGAAGAACTAGTCAGCCAGCTGCTGTGAGAATGTGTTTTTGTGTGGATACCACGGTTGACTTATGGCTCATTAAAGCTATGACAGCTATGCTGCATTAAAAAAACTGTGTTTCAAAATAAAAGCACTTAAAGTTAAACCTTGACCGCCTAACAGGCTGGCCACACAGGATGCTTATGTAGTTTGTGGCGGCTGCGCTCACTCGCGTGTTTGTGTTTTTCCACCTAAGCACTTGTTTTTTGACTATATTATATGCATAAAGTTAGTTTAAATATGAAGAACTATATTGAGTTATCGCCCCTTTAACTCTCATACAGGGGTATTCTCAAGTCACAAAATGGCATTTTTCTGCCAGGCACCTCAATATTCCCTGTATTAAGGGTTCATTCTCAGTGGTTTTGTTATCTAATTTCAACTTTGACCATGTAAGACTATATAATGCGGACCCAAATTGAGGAAACCGACTGGCTGAACAAAAAAATAAATTGTGAACCGATGAATAACACATGCAGGGATTTGTGTTTTGCCTGTAGAGCCCCCCACAAAAGAGATCCAGTCTTATTTTTCTTTAAGATGGTTCAAGCATCCTCTAAATGGCTTGCATTATCATAATCGTTCAGATTTGTTCTCACCTTTGTTTGTTTGTGAAAAGCGAAGACACGCGACACGTTTTCTGTGATCAAACCGATTATTCTTTAAAACGAGTAACAGCGACAAAGTGTCTTCAGATATTACTAAAGTTAAGGCTGTCGGCACCAATGATTTAAACTGATGCGTGCAGCCAGTGTTTTTCTAAAGTTGGCTCTGAGATGCTGAAGCGGGATCAGAGTGAGTACTTTAGGCTTGTCTGTCTGTGTTTGGAAACCTGCTCTGGCTGAATCTATACGTCCTTCACTCTGCCTCTTGTGTGTTTATCCTAAAAGTGTCCCACTCGAATGCCTATTGACTTGACACCACCGTCTACAGCCTTTAGTGTTTGTGTATGAGAGCATGTGTTTGTGTGTGTAGGTGTGTGTGTGTGTCATTGGCAGAGGTCATGTCAGAGAGGTGATCTCTATCTACTCGGTGCGTCTGCCTGATCATGTCCACTATCTCCGTTTTCCGTGTCACAATTCAAGATAGCGCCTGTCTGAGCGCAGGAAGACAATGCGGCTCGGGCATTTATAGATCAGAGAACAGAAGGCGCGTAAGATTTATCAAGACTTATACATTTCCATAATCTAATGTTTAACCTTGTTACGTTTGACATGACAAAACTGGGGCCTATGGGCAGGAGAAAACATTTGCGAGTTAACGGTTCAGACAGTACATCACAGCGGCGCGGCTGCTCCGAGATTGAAGAGCTGTCCCGACAACACACGCACACACAACCCGCAATCTCTTTTTGGAGGTGTGCCTGCGCCTGTGTCTCTGTGGCAGGAGGTCTTTGTTAGCGGTAATGAAGAGTTATGAGTGTGTGAGTGACAGTAATGACTAGCCTACAAACATGGATGTGCTATTAGGCCACGATCAAGTATAATATGAACACAAACGCAGCCATCAGCCCCTTGTTGCTACAGTGTTATGATAGTAATCATATTACTACTATATTAAAGAGACAGCAAGCGGCCCTGTCTTCATCTAGCGACCGCTCACTGGATCTTAATGACCAATGTGTGAGGATGAATGCTCATTATTATTCATAGGAGGAGAGGTCAGCTGGGGCCACAAAACACTACTGATAGATAAAATAGATAGTGAGAGTGGGTGGAGGGACTCAGAGAAGAGAGAGAGAGAATGTTTTGAATGAGACAGAGGAGCTAAATTGCAGCTCCACCTTAGAGTCTGGTGAGTCATATATCTAGACAAATACAGCAGAAGACAAATGAACAGGGGAGTAAGACAGAGCGAGTAAAAGGGAGAGAGAGGGGATGGTGGGAGGGCGGGGGTGGTTTTGTGGAGGAAGGTACCCTATGGACTTTGGAGAAACACGGGTACAGGTTTGTCTCGCAGGCAGCTTACTGTAGCGGTGCTCTTTTTACACATCCACATGGGGGAAGAGGAATAAGCAGAAAATAACAATCTAACAAAAGCACTTTTTGTGTGTATTTTTAGATCAATACAAACTATCACTTTTCTGTTTTGTACATATTTGGATCTGGGATTTTCAGACTGCAAAACTATAATAATTAATGCAAGAAGAAATGCATTTCCTTCCTCTTTGATAAATAGGGATAATACACTCGTTCACCTCTGGCACAGACAAAAGGATCAGGCACAAAGCTTGGTCAAGACTGTTCAAACTGTTTCCCTATGTCATATATATTAATTTTGCATTAAAATGTCTAAAATAAAAAGACCTTTGTTATGCAATTTGTTGAGCTGTGTACTTACATTATACAGCAGTGTTTAAACCCAGAGAAATCCACAAGTTTACTCGAGGCAACCGTGCGTTTCATTAGATTGTCATCGAGATAGGGAGGTCAGCAAACGAGACTATAATTAAGGAGAATAAAACTTTCAAACGTTCTCTCATCTTTCAACATTTGTGCCTGAGTCGCATCAGAGATTCTCATCAGGAGCGGCGGCTGTTTAATGGTGTATACATCAACAACGAAGTGAGTTTGACGGCAGGATCATTTGTGTTTATTTGCGTTACTCATGCAGTGTTTATCTGCCACAAACGACTGTACACTAGCCGTGAGCTAACGTTAGCCAGCACACATTGGTATACGTTAAAGTTGCTCTAGCCTAGCAGCTGGATTTATTGAGCGGGAGGCACACAAAATCAAATCTTAGTATTCAGTAAATAAAATAAAATCAACAGGACAAATTAGTCGACTGTTTCATGTTCATTCATTTCAGATCATCCTCTCAGAGCTACCTCAACAATAACAACACTTGTAGTGACAAGACAGGTGTTACTATTGTCTCTTGCTCTACACGCTGTTTCCTTATTTCTCTATAAAGTTCACACAAAGGTAGCTGAGAGCATTTCCTGGTTTGATGGCACTTATAAAAAACGCATGTGTCAGTGTCACTGCGTGCACTTGGCAGCTTTGCTGTCATTATTGTGAATGATGCTTACTGTCTTTGAAATGTACTCGGCACTCAGTATTGGCATATTTTTCTTTTTTAAAGCGAGTTCAGATTTTCTACAACTGTTCCTGCAATAACCAGCAGACACTACAATATCAAATTGCCTGACACATGACTCAATAGAGGCTGTAATAATAGCTGATGCTCTTCAACATCAACCCGATAATCTTGGACAAATTGTTTAAATGCCATCTCTCAGCAAACACTGCGGGGTTCCTAAACTCCGGTCCCTGTTCGCATTGTTTTTGTCTTTCTCAAGATCCTGCTCAAAGTTTAAAGGTTTTTTTTTTTTTTACACAGCGGCACAGATGGATGCAGCACAGCTCATAGCGGCTGAGATATTTTTTATAGACTTGTGCTGAAATATTACCTTGATAGTTTTATCCTGTGAGATAAACTTGACATCCAGTTTAATGTGGAGGCGAGAAGAGCAGCAGACAGCAAAATGTCCTGGTGAAACCTGGTGCATCTGTGAGTGTGTGTGTGTGACAGAAGAGTGTGTGTGGGAGAGAGGACGAGACAGATACCATGCTACTATAACTTAGGAAGGTTTGACCACTTGGTTGGACAAATAGCAATTTATGCCTCGGCGAGATATATAAGTGATATATGGGTGAGAGTTACTTTGTGCTCTCCCATCTCTCTCTGTCTCCCTCTCTTTTCCTCTCTCCCTCTCTCCCTCTCCCTCTCTTTCCTAGTGATCGTGACTGTACTGACAAAAGCTCTCATCTGGGGAAGTTGGTTGCTCTCCATGTGCAGACACCCTGGTTGCCGGGGAAACCAGTCTAAAGTTGTGAGCAAGAGGCGGCGCAGGCCTCTGCAGTGCAGCAGAAAAACAGCAGCACAAGCCTGTAGTTGGAGTGACGGCATACACAGCAACACTCATCACGATACACACAGTCGCACAGTCCTCCGAACTCTGCGTCAGTGTCTCTCCGCTCTCTCCCTCTCTCTCTCTCTCGCTCCCCGTCTCACCTGAAGAAATAAAACACACACACGCTCAACAGCTCTCGTTGGTGTGTAGGAGGATTGCGCTCTGGCTGGAGATGTTGTGCCGGTTAACGTCAACAAGCCACTTGGAAATCGGGAGTGAGAAGAACTCCTCGAGTAAACACTTGATGTTCGCTGTCAGCGTGTCGCCGGAGCAGAAAAACGTGGCATTACAGAGGAGCTAAGCCAAACAAATACACGGGAGAGAGATAAACGTGTTTATCCAAGGGAAAATCGAGCAGCACACAAGAGCAATTATGAGTTGCTTGCTTTGCCAAAGGGCACCTCGATGGTAGCTGCTCCCCGACCCTATTTTTCTCACACTTTCCGCGGTTTCAAATCAGCGACACTCGCGTAACCACCTGCCTAATGTCCCAGTTACAAATCGCCAGCTGTCTGCTCTCATGTAACACATCGTTTTCAAAAAGATGCGTCATGACATGTGTCTGTTTGCTGAAGCGATGTTAAGAGGCCGAGAGTGTATATTCTCTGCTCATCATCCTGAATATCCAAATCACGGCATTGTCACTCGGTGGATTTCCATCAACTAGTTTTTGTACACATTTTCAATTTGTCATAAAAAAAAAGATCCTGAAATATCACAAAATGGAAGAGCGTGCTCTGCTGAAAACACAGACAAATATTGGCAGATGAAAACATCAGATGTGTGTGGAGCGATTAGCAGACTGTAGCGCTCATTTAATTACATCACCTTGTTGCGCCCTCTTCTTGTGTCTTCTTATATATTCTGGTTTTCCCTCTTGTGTCCTCTGGCTGCTCTGCCTGAACCCTCACTGATTTACAGAGTTTCCTGATGAACACATGGCTTTACTTGTTGCTAAAGTAATCGGCTAACTGGTAACTGGTAACTGTGCCAGGCTTCAAGTGAAGACAGCCAGAGCCGTTGAACGTTTTATCGGCCCTGCAAAGGAACATTTACATTATCGGATATCGTGCATCCCTAATGTGTAGATGTATGTCTGGAGCTAATATTTAGTATGTCTGATCGTTACACTGCCCACCTCACAAAGCTCAGCGCAGTGGATACACAGAAGTTACAGGTGGATGCTGGGATGGAGGAGGGATTTATGATTTTAAGTGTTATGTATTATGACTGCAGTAGGTAGAAGCAGTGTATACAAACAGAGCACTGAGGCAGCAGCAGAGGCAGGCAGGCAGATTAAAGAAGTGAGCGGTGGATGTGTGCTTTAACCGACTGCCTTTTTTTGACAGTTATTGTTTGTCACCTGTGAGTGCAGCAGCGCAATACAAGCCGCCTGCCTGTGCTGGCCTCACAGGCTTCGGTAAATGTATTGTTGTCCGACTGGGCAAACTGAAAACACACATACACTTAACAGTCCCTGTTAAAGTTGTCGTATCTCCTCACAGATGGCAGTAATCGCTTCAGCGTATTTATTCCCGTGCTATAAACAGACTGATGTGTGAAAAGTGATCACGTGAGTGTGTAACTCCAAAATTCAGTCGGATGAGCCATGAGATCTCGAGCAGTCAAGAAGAATCTAAATGTCCTACTTAGCATTTCTCAGGTTTCCAGGTTAATTTTAGCTACTTGGAGGGAAATGTGCTCCAACCAACTGATGCAAAGACTCTATCTGTGGAGAGACGTACTATTAAAGAGAAATCTGCATGCCGTATACCCGCTGTGGCTCAAACGTAAAAATCACAGGATCACATTACACGCAATGATTCATCCCATCTCAATTTTCAACTTGTCCGCCTAGCCAATCTCTACAACAGTCTTTTGATAGTTCCATATGTAACTGTTGTCAAACATTCGGAGTCTACTATCTGCCGTGGGAAGAGAAAAAAATAACTCGATGGTGGAGTCATCTGTCCTGTCAGCTATGCATCCCCGATGATGTTCACAACCTTATTATGAACCGGAAAATCTAAAAAAAACCATTTCAGTTACAGTAGTGTAAAAACATGGTGTCAGCTAAGGCTCAGGGCCTCCTCTCCTCTCCTCTCCCCTGCTCTCCTCCTAATTTTTCCTCCTTCCCCCTCTGTGTGTGTGTGTGTGTGTGTGTGTGTTTGTGTGTGTACATTGTATTGGGCTTTATAATGCTGACAGGCAGAATGAGAGCAGAGGGAAGCTCAGAAAATGAGAGAGAAGGAGAGACAGAAAGGAAGAGAGGGGGGAGAGGATGCAAGGAGGCTGGGTCGGCTGTCAGTCAGAGCCCGAACCTTATCATTTACAAAAAGACACAAAAAAAGAGTGCAAAGACAGGCAGGGTGTGTGTGTGTGTGTGTGTGTGTGTGTGTGTGTGTGTGTGTGTAAAAAGGTGAGAGGAAAAAATATTAACAAGAAAACAGTTTAAATTAAGTCTATTTGTCGGTAAAAATGCCAGTGTGAGCGTTGCCTTGCATATTTTAGCCGAGATTGATATCGTTTGCGGTCATTGAGATGCATGAGCCCGGTTATCAAGGTTGTCTACATGTGGCGTAAGGTTTTGCCGCCCTCTCTCCTCCACATCATCATCCAGCTTGACGAACGAGGAATAAAGAAACCCGGAGAGGAAAAGAAGAAAACTACGGGCGTGATGAGATAAGAGCTGCTCTAATCTGGCTTTAATAAGTTGGGTGTTTGCTTTGATTAACGGATCAAGAAACTCAGACATGTATAGGCAAATTTTCATTCAAGACGCAAAGCTAGAAGCGCTCACTTCACAGTGCTGTTCGCCGCAGCCGAGACACGGGCTCAAACCTCATTCGGGACGACGAACCAGTTGTGTACCTGCCAAGCTTTCTTTGCGACACGTGCCTTTGCAAAGTCTTTTTCGGTGTCTCAGCCCTGTTAGCAGCCGTCGTCTCCCTGCTGAAGGTGGCTCGTGGCCTAAGCAGGACATGAGTGGATGTCCTTGACCTTTTCTCGCCTATTAACATCCTCTCCTCCTCCCATTAAGGGCAGGGGGAGCGAGATGGAAGAAAGGGCAGCTCGGGGGAAGAGAGGTTGAGGTGTGAGTGGGTGTGAAATGGGAGAGAGAATCAGTGTGTGCGCGTGAGTGTGTGTGTGTGTGTGTGTGTGTGTGTCCTGCTGATCAGCAGTGTTCACTCTGTAGGAGTCCAAAGCGAACAGCATTGCCTTCAGGAGCAGGGTAATATATTCAGCTGATGAGCTCTGCTGTGCACTGTAAAGTGTTCCCTCCAACGTGCTCCTGCGAGCTCTCCCTGGGTGTTACATGAATAAACACTCTCAGGGCTCCCATGACTCTTCCTTCCAGAAGCTGAATATTTTATACTGTGTTTTTAGGGGGTGAAATGCTAATCCGATCGGCGGTTTTAGAACAATAAATACTGAGCATAGTAACTCATTCAGGAGAAGTGGGTGGATTGTGCGTTGGCTGGATGGATGTAATGTGTGTGCGCATTCGAGAGACAGAGAGACGGACAGATGGACAGAGGCAGGTACAAAGGGCTGGCTGCGTTTCATGAGTTTGTCCTTATTTCCCGAACGTGGCAAGCGGCGTGTCTCTGTGTGTGTGTGTGTGTGTGTGTGTGTGTGTGTGTGTGTGTGGTATATGCTGTATATTATTCAGCTGTAGCCTGCAGTCTCTGCCCAGCTGCAGCCATAGGCCAAACACCAGTTTACAGTTTATAAACAAAATTACACACACGCGCGCGAACACACACATACACGCACGCACTCTTGCTTGCGGCGAGCTCTTAAATTGGATTGAGACTACAAACTGATCAAAGCAGTTTGTAGCAGGATTGATGCTACTGGGAGTCCTAACCTGCTTATAAGAAAGCTTCCTAAATGTAGCAACCCCGCCCCCTTCTCCCTGAATTCACACACACACACACACACACACACACACACACGCACATAGTTTGCAAGAATGTTCTTTTCAGGACTGCGTTGCTGTGTGATTCATACGCAGTCTGAGCAAAGGCTCATGCCGATAAACAAACGGGGATGAATCTGGCTCTGTGTGTGTGTGTGTGTGTGTGTGTGCGCGTGCATGACCATGGTAATGATTAATACTCAAATCAAGCAAGCTGATGTCTGACGCCTTGGGTGTGTGGGCTTTTTGGCTCCCTATATTGGTACGCATGTTCTTGATAGATTGTGTTTATATTTATTTGGCTAACACTCATCTAATGAGGTCGTTTGCTCGGTTAAAAAGTTCAGGAATATTTGTCAAACGTTGCTGCTGCATCGTTACGTAATTATAGAATAAAATAAGATCAGCCTCTAGTGTGAATGCGGTCCGTATTTTTAACCTGCCTGCAGATTCACACAGGTACATACAAAATACACACACATAATCTCTCTTTTGTTCATTAAAAATAAACCATCACCTCAGCAATATCGCCATGGAGATGGCAAGTCTTTTCTGTGTCTGCCCACCCAGACAGCTGTTTACATCTCAGCAGTCCTAACTTGCTATGAGGACTAAAAACTCCTCAAGCCCACATACAGTATATGTAATGATGACACAGAATGGTGGGTATACTGTATAATTTTATAACAGTCTCTGAAGTGATGCCATTGGCCTGGTTTCCAGTCTAATTCGAACAGGCTCAAGCCAGCGTTTCCCCCAGAGGAACCTGGCCAGATCAACCATGAGAGCATGAGCAACAGAGTCAGCCTCGGTGGCATACTGTGTGATTCACTGCTAAAGACTTCAGCTCAGCTCCACGGGCGTAGGAATTATGTCAGTGTGTATATAGTGACACTTGAAGCGTTTTTTGACTTAATGATCAAAAATAACCTTTCGAGGGGCAAAACGAGTGGCATTCCCTCTGAGCAGTGCTTTGATTCGGCAGGGCGACAGAGACCAAGGAAATCCACGAGAGAAAGAGAGAAGTGAGATACAAAAGGAAGAGCAGCCAGTCATTCACCCATTTTTAGTCAAGGTCATTCATTGCGACCAGCTTGCATTTTGTCGTCAAAGGAACAGACAAGACGAAATAGTCTTGTGCTTTGTATGGTGCCACCCATCATGACCAACTCCCAACGGCTTGCATGTAATATAAAAATGTGCCAAAATATTAGCTTGGAATATAATCTAGGTAGGTTTTACACTTCAGTTTTTTCGGGGAAACAAATTATATTATATATTATATGAACATAATTTCGAGAAGATGGGGTTAGTTTAAAAAAAGTCATGATTTTGTACATCTAGGGCCGACCTCACAAAGATATCTTAGACTGTTCTGTTGTGTTAGACCAGTCTTAATAAACATCCTCACAAAAATACAGTGGGCAAAAGTTAGCTTCGTTAACCCGCAGGATAACCTAGCCTGTGAACCAGATGAGTCTGCCGAGGTCTGGCAGATGCATCTGCACCCCCCTCCTGTTCAGACAGATTTCCACTTGACCTGGCTCATGGCCTTGGGGCGGATTTGATACAAAGACAGACAGAGGAGCGTCACCAGTCCAGGTTTGAAAAGTCACCCCACAGGTTTTGCTGCTCTTGGTTAAAGGCATACACAGAAATTAGGGAGGGCAGGGAGGTCCAGATCCCCGCTCCTGGGAAGGTTAAGTCCCTTCATTTACCTCCCAGTGGTTTGGTCCACTCCCTACCAATCCCATGAACCTACACATACACAATTGTTTGTAAAGTCCACTGAGGCAATGTGATTGTGAGTTTTTGGCTATATAAATACCAATTGATTTGATTTGGGTGTTTGTGGAGCAATCTCAGGGAGTGTGTTGGTGGAGGCTCCAGTAAGATAATCTAAAACAAAAGATGCATTTGATAATTTTATTTACTTCTACCACTTAATAGAATAAAACACATTTGCAGTTATAACCAGACTGCATTTTGTCCAGTCCATTACCTCAAGGTTGAATCTTGCCACAATATTGGCACTTAGCAGTGTACAGAAACATTACCTACTGTTACAACCCTTAAGTTATTTACCTTTCAATTACACAGTAGTCTTAAACATTTTCTCTACACTTAATGCAACAGTACTCTTGGCAGCATCTTTGGTTTTAGAGACCTAAGAAACCTGTTGGAAATACAAAGCAGTGAAGACATTGTCTGCCATTGATGTTTGACCAAGGAATTTGTTCTAAGTTGCTCATTTTCACTGAGATTTTGATTTTTAAAGTAAAGATTGTTATCTCGGCTCTGACTCAGTAATCTTATTTTC